>NC_140020.1:17328686-17718939 GCF_964263955.1 Coregonus lavaretus | reverse complement strand
CTCTGGATTTCTCAATGGTTTTGCTTTACTCGCTTTTCCTTGTTTTGACTCTCTTTCGCCCTCATTTGATGTGCTTCCTTTCTTTCAGTGGCTTGTGCATGCTTCTACAGAGGATCTCTTTTACCCTCTGACCCTATATTTTATCTCTGTGTTAAAGGAGTGCATACATGTGTCCCATGACTGTCAGTGTCCCCCTCGCTCGTTTCACCAGGAATGGCTTCTGAACCACCCTTACATTCCTGGATTAGTGGAAACTGATCATACACTTGAAGAACACTCAACAACAACTCTAGCTGCAGAGCATGTGCCTTTAATTTGCTATAATTAGTTTTTGGTCTGAGGTGAGCTAGAGAGAAGGTGTGGGTGTTGAGTCTAGACTCTCCGAGGCTACAGAAAAAGCTTTTAACAGTTAGCTGCCTACAGCTGCCTGCATTTAACAAAAGGCCAACAAAGAAAGTATCGAGTGTACTCATAAAGGTACTAGATTTTTTTTGTCATTTAGCAGACGCTCTTACCCAGAGCGACTTACAGTTAGTGAGTGCATGCATTATTTTATTTTTTCCCCCCGTGGGAATCGAACCCACAACCCTGGCGTTGCAAGCGCCATGCTCTACCAACTGAGATTTCTTTTTATACCACAAACATGTAGATTTTTCATTAAACAAGCTGCTTCATATAGTTGACTGTTGGAGGCTGATTGTCACATGTTTTACACTCAGAAACAAGGTTTCATCTGCTTGAGAAAATAACAGGGGAAACAGAGGCAAGGAATTATGATGACATCCATGTCAGAGTGTGTGAGTGTGTGGTAGCGTCCAGCTCAAGATTATTGGCTATTGGCTGTGTGATGTGAATCCTCACATAGGATGTACAGTTGTCAGATATGAAAAGCGTCTTTCAGGCCCATTTCCTCTGTTTCCAGGAGGAGTAGACTGAGAGGCATGTCAGTGCTGCTGCCTGTACAGCCGTTGACAGGGAGATGTCAGATATCAGCGTGTTCCTCCCTATCATTCCTTCCCATTGCTCTGAGAGAGAGGTAGAGTAGAACAGCCCCATTCTGCTGGGGACTAGAGCCCAGCCCTGTTTGGAAGCAGGCACGTCTTTGATATAAAGTGATCTGCTAGATTAAATCGCTGTGGAGAATATTGGCCGCCCCACGCTTGCATATCTTGGCCTGAGAAGTTGAAAAGGAACTGGCCTGATTGATTATTTTAATGCTGTGGGATTTTAATTTTCTGAGATAAAGAAATGTAAATGAACTTGGCTAATGTTGACTCTCACTCAGGAGGAAATGGAGGGATATTGTAGATGATTCCCCGTGCTAAGATAAGAGGCCAAATGTGGAGCACCACTGGTACTGACATTCTCTGCTCTCTGGAATGAAATTCCCCCAATATCCAGCCAGGGAAACCAATATATACTGAGACAGCAAAGGGGACTCAATGATATTGAGAACTGTTGCAGTTTTACATGAACGCAGCATTTGCTTAATCCTTTCCCTGGCTGCATATAATCCAAATTATACTTTAAAGCGTTGGCTTTGCATGAGAGATTTTTATGACATTGTCCGGAGATTAAGAAGGTTAATTCCAAGCCATTCTGAGGTCTGCATAGAGATGAATGTGGAATGATGACAGAGCGGAGCTGGTGTCAATGTGATAAATCCACAGAGATCATTGGCTGTGGGCTGTGGGCAGACAAATTCTTTAGGTGTCTTCAGGTTAGTGTGTGTGGCCATCTGAGGGGGACATATAATGAATAGGTGGGCTCCTTGCGGTGAGCTAGCAGAGCATTAAATCACATGCAAAATTAGACTCACACAAACATCTGTTGCTAGGACTCCCCCCCCCCCCCCCCCCCTCTCTCGCTCCACCCCCACCCCCCCCCCCCTCTCTCTTGCTGTAATAAGTAAAGTACACACAGCTCACACGTGAGGCAGAGTAGCTAGAAGTTTCCGAGAGCTTCTATGCAGACTAGGGAACGCTATTTCCCCAAGGCTATTAACTGATGAGCACTCACTGGGTACCTTTCTCTCATCACTGCTGACTGCAGCTGCCATGTCACAGAATCAACAGGAACGTTTGGTTCTCACTAGGTTGGTACACCAACATGCCGTGTTATACAATACAGTACGACTTAATAAACAGAATGTTTCTCTACACCAGTGCTTCCCAAACCTTTTTATCCCGTGGACCACAGGACAAACACATGGCCTTGGTGGTCCACTAGTAGCTACTGTACCCAGAGGACCCCTTTGGTCCACAGACCACAGGTTGGGAATCTCTGCTCTACACCATTAGACCGACACTCCCTCCCCATTCTAATACTCTACCATTGTACTCTAGCTCTGCTTTTCTCCCCACAGCCACAGGCCCTGTAGTGATGACACTGACTGTACTGTACACTTCATTGAAATAGCTCGTAGAAAATTAACAATGTATGGATCTCAGTTACTGAATCATCAGGGAATTAATTATTGCATAAAGACAGCTCAACCCTGATTTCCAAAGTTCATTGGATTGGAGAGAGTCATCATTTAGAGTTTTAGCTGGTCAGATAATTGCAGTTTTGTCTTGCTCTAAATCTTTAGTGTCTAGCACGGCAATATTTTGCTCTCTTACACTGATTGAAGCTCCTGGAAGGCTATTTGTGAGTGAAATTGTACCTTGAACCAATTATGTTGTAAGTTATGACTGGTCGACTTAATGACATCCAAATGGCCTACACAGTTGTAGTGAAACTCTACATTTGTAAATCAATACAGCGACCGGGGCGCCTACAATCAATAGATCTCGTTAATGATAGGAAACCATTATGCTGAGCGCTGGGGCCATTTTTAACATTGTGAGGACGGCCGCAATGAAAAACCAAATTGATGTAATTTATTCAAGCGTACATATCAATTACAGGGCATGACATTTCCCAATATGTCGTTAAATGCAGGGCCATGCGGGCAGTCCTAGGGCATTGCCTCACAGAGGAGCAATCACAGCTTTACTAGAGCAATATACTTTAGCTCTGTAGGGTACTTTCCATTGGTTCTTTATATTTATACATCTAGACATGATTAGCACATTCCTAAGAGCACCATAAAACATATATATTCTGTTTCTGGAAACAGAGGAGAAGTTCATTTTGAGGCTTCTTTATTTCAGTCTAAAGCTGTGTCCACATAAGGACCAATCCAAATAGTTCTCAGCTAGTTAGAAAGGTAAACTCTGGCTTTGCTATTTTCAGCATCTTTCCTTTGGATATTGAGTCTTTGCTGTCTGAACTGTTTGTATCTCAGAAGAACAATATGGTTTTATGTTGCAGTTCTGATTGTAGGGGCTAATTGTTTAGATGGATTTTTAATTTGTGCCTGGGCTTTGTGAATAGATGGAGCTAGATAACTGCACATCAAAAGGAATTAAGCCTCTCAATCAGTCCATCAATGTATCTGAATCATTATTTGTCTTACAGGATTTTCTTGTGCGATACTGATGAAATACATAAATGTAGGATAGCTTCTAGAAGCGTTTCTTTATGTTGATTTACTTGAAGGAAAAAGGAAAATCACCACGGTTTCATACAAAACCAATTCTAAAGACTCACTGGCCTTTCCACCACTATATCACAGTTTGTGTTACTTATGCTAAAAATAGCAGAAAGTAATTGAGTAGATTGCAGATGTCTTCTACTTTAGTTTACCTGAACCTGTCATGCCACTTCAGCCAGCACTATAGAGATCTATTATTTGGAGCTGACACTGAGCGGTCAGAGAGGGTTACATCAGGAAGGATGGCTCCTGTCTCTGTGTTTATCTCCTCAACTTCTGGTGCCTCTTAGCTGAGCTCTGTAGCTGGGATCTGGGACAGGGAAGGAGGGGTGTTAGGGTCTTCCCATTGTTTATTGTTAATTGGCTTAATT
Source organism: Coregonus lavaretus (assembly GCF_964263955.1). NCBI lineage: Eukaryota > Metazoa > Chordata > Actinopteri > Salmoniformes > Salmonidae > Coregonus > Coregonus lavaretus. The sequence goes on along the minus strand of NC_140020.1, from coordinate 17,715,030 downwards.
TGACCGTGGAGGGGCAATTAGTGCAATCAGAGCTCACTGAGGGGGAGAACTTAACTCTATAACAGATACAGACCCATCAAAAGCATTAGCACTGGGGTCACAGTTACGGGCAAAGTGAAGTAGGTCTCTGGTGTTTGGAACGGTCTGTTCAATGTTTCAATGTTGATGAGGCAGTAATCCAAAAGGCCATACTGTTAGATTATCATTCATCAACTGCTAGATTAATCTCAGGATATATTATTGCTTCATTCCCCTTGCCATCTGTTAAGGACATAGATAAATGAAGTCATAAAGCAGGGTTGTCAAGCTCATTCTATCTAGGGCCTAGTGTCTGCAGGTTTTTGGTTTTTCTTTTCAATTAAGCCCGAGACAACCAGGTGTGGGGAGTTCCTTACTAATTAGTGACCTTAATTCATCAAGTACAAGGGAGGAGAGAACCCGCAGCCACTATGCCCTCCGTGGAATGAGTTTGACACCTGTGTCATAAAGCAAACACACTTTGACACATTGTACGTTAAGAGAACCTTTGACAATGAAACAGCTGTTGCTCATAGAATAAATATGAACTGAGCTCACCTGAAACCTTGAGTGTGTCAGAGCAGTAATATAACCCCTTCCCTCTTAGCAACCAACATCGAGCAGTCCTGGTGAAGAGGCTGTCTTTTCTGGGGTGTACTGCATTGGACAGCTGCTCTATAGGGACAAGAGCTACTTCAAATACCATCTGGCTAATCTTCTTCCCATGCATCAGCCATCATACTCAACATCGCTACTTCATGAAATCACTGAGATATGTTCGGTCACAGTTTAACATTGCACATTAAGCTCAGATCATGCTTTAACTGGAGGATTATGCTTGCCTTACTCCGGCTTCTAAATGTTCCTGTTGTTCCTATGGGTATCATGTGACAGCAATGGGCTGTCATGTTCCTATGGGTACCATGTGACAGCAATGGGCTGTCATGATGAGAATGATGTGTGGATCAGTGGCTGGGAGAGGTGCTAATAGGTCCATAGAGAGATGGTTGATTTGTTCTTAATAAGCCAGCCACATATCAATCCCTGGCCTCACTTTGACTTCACCTCTAATGTGTAAATGCATGGAGGGACGGGGGCAGGTTTACTGAGCACACGGGGAGTGTTTGCGCTTCTCTCCCAGCCCTTGGATAGGTGTGGCAGGCTCCACAGCTGCAGTGTGAGTGTGTTTGTGTGTGTGTGTGTGTGTGTGTGTGTGTGTGTGTAATATCAGACCCAGGAGAGTAGGAGGAGTGGTCCTCAGGCCCACCATGCCTCTCTAACTGCGGCCCACAGGCATCTGTCTCCAACTGGGAACTCCTCCAATGCAAATCACAGCATTGACTCAGCCAGATGTTTAACTGAGATAGCACATAGCTGTCAGGACCCGTTTTTCAACAGGGCAATTATCTCCAATCACTGCTGTCCGTCGCCTACTCATCTAGCCACCATTTCCACCCCTCTTACCGGATATTGCAGGCATCACATTTGGTTATCAATAACGATTGCCAATGTGGAGGGTTCTGTGGAGGGGGGCTGGAGGATAGAGGCCTCAGGGTGGTGACAGGACCCAATTAAGGAACAGGCAGAGAGCGCTACGACTGGCTGCCCACTAAATCAGCACAGGCAATGAGACAGACACCCCAAACTAAGAAGCAACTCTCAGAGAAACCTCAGTGTGATGGCTCTCTCTCTCTCTCACACACACACACACACACACACACACACACACACACACACACACACACACACACACACACACACACACACACACACACACTCTCACACTCACACACTCACACCACTGTACAATACCTAAGGTTGAAAAACACCTGGGGAAATTCTTCAACAAACAACAACCAAGAGTGTCACTGAATAGTCATGAGTGTTATAGTGAAGTGGTTGCATGTCACGCAAAGATGTGCCAGAGCCTTGACAATGCATTAAATGTTTAATGTTAGATATTTGATGTTAAAATATGCACCGGAGAGGCAGATTTTAAGTTCAAAGGATTTGAAACAAGCACATTGTGACACAAACAGAGCAGGTTTGAGAGTCCTCTCTATATTTCTTATGAGAAAGCATAACCACCTGGTCTCGGGTATGTTTTTGCATACTGTATTAGAGGATTATTACTGTAGTTGGAGAGCAGCGCCAGACAGTTAATGAGGTAGCAGTTGCCCTTAGGCACAGATTTAGGATCAGCAAACCCTCCCCAAACCCTAGCCAAAACCATTACGGAGTAGAAGGGCAAAACTGACTTTAGATCAGTGGCTAGAGGTGACTACACACTTCCCACTTTAGAATTAACCTGACCTTCAGTCATGTCAGTGCAAGTACCCATAATGCCTAAGTGTTCCCTGCAGCTGTTTCTCATGTGGGAAACAAACTAGGGAAGCAACCTGCAGGCTGAACACAGCTCTTCACACCATCTCTTCCTATGGGATACGACAACATAGCTAACACTTAAAGACTGGACAAAACCAGCATCAAAGATGTGTGTATCAGATCAAATGACACAATTGCTTCCTTAAATGTACTATACAGGCATGTTTTATCGCCAATGGTATGTGATTGTATCTTTAGCCTGTCTCAACTCAGCCCAACATATTCCTCCTCTCTGAACGATATTTCCCTTTATGACAAAGCCGTTTGTAGCACTGTCTATTCTACATTTAGGACCTATTTCTGTGCTGAAAAATCAAAGCATCATAGATGAATTTAGCAAATAGGACAAGTGAACTGCGTCACAATACCTGTGGGCTAGCTATAAAAAAAAATACGGTGCTTTATCCCAGGCTGGCATCACATGCCAGGGCCTATTTCAGGTGGATATGACAGTGTGGTACAGTAACGTTAGGATGGCAGCCTGGCACACTTAGCCTAGCTAACACAATTAAACAACTCAGCATGCTCAGTTGACTTCTAGGTGTGTGTGTGTTTGTGTGTTTGTGCGCGCGTGTGTGTGTGTGTGTGTGTGAGCATTGAGCGAGGCAGGTTATTTTTCGGGGATGCAGACACCATCGCTCTCTGTCAGATGGGGTTGTTTGTGAGGTGAAAGGGTGAGGGAGGGTGAAGGAAGGAAGGATGGTGAGTGGAGCTTGGTACTGTAGGTAGCCATTGTCCCAAGCTGTCTGTAGCCTAACCACTCACAACCTGGAGCCTGTAAACAACACGCTGGTGTGAGGAGGGGATTCATTGCGATCACATTGGAAAGCTATGGCAGCTTTCAGAAAGCAAAGTCTCTTTCCCCATTATTCCTGTGCTTTGTCTCGGTGTACTAGCCTTTATCATTGGATTATGTTTCATGTTTGCTTTGTGGGTTTGGGTCCACAGAGAGAGGATGAGTCTATCCATGGCAGCAGCAGGGCTGAAGACTGACCCTTCTAACAGTCAGTGTTCAACCCCATACTATATCATGGCTTCTCAGAGACCTCTCCCCTAGCTGTAACTTTCACATGGCATCCCATAGCACCAGAGAGATATAGTGGGATTCTATACACTCATTCAAAGATCCACCAAGAGACATTGCCAGACAGGTACATATTCACTACTGTACACTGGTCCACACAGAATGTCCCATTTATTAATTGCATATTAATGACAATAATATAAATGTGCAATAGCCTATATTCATTCCTAGACTTTTTGCATTAGATTGTATTTTTCAGAAGCTTAGAGACAATGGATGTGTGCAATCTGGAATGTGAGATTTTGCTATTCATTGCCAGCCTCAGTTGTATATTGATATTTGTGGACGGGTTGTCTTCCCTCTCTGTTTGGCCATCTGGTTCAGTAATAATAATCTGAGCGCATATGGGTTCCCTCCTCTCCTCAACAACATATGGGCTGAATGTACTGTAGCCCAACATATCATACCCACATATTGCTTAAATCATCACCTCAGCAGAAACTGTTTTAAGCAAGAATGCAGAAGGGACCAGAGATTCATTGTATGGAACCCCCCAACCGGAAAAACGCTCTCTCCGCTTCGCAAGGACGCATTTATCTTCCCTACAGAAAATTCACCAAGTCCACCAGCAGCAATACGCTGCTTCCCTTCCCAGTCCCCTCACAGCTGTTGTGTCTGACAGAGTGCCTAATAATATGCTGTGTGCATGCTATTTAAGAGAGCCTTGTATGTAAAGTACACTCCAGGCTACCGCTGAAGTGAATGATGGTTTCTGTGCAGCGCACCATGTTGCGGCTGCTATCCCAGAGGGCCAGAGGCATACACAGCAGCTACACTAGATTATATATTCCTCTCCTCCTCCTCCACAAGCCTTATCAGATTATTCTCACTTTGCTGTTATACAGTATATAGGGACCTGGATATTGCCTATGCCCTAGTTTTTCGACATCACTGGCGGTTTCTTTCTACCATGATCTGTACATCTCATCTAATGTTGCTCATATCAGCAATGAAACTGGACTAATACTTGTGCCTGATACTATGGGTCTCATAGTATATTCCCTGCTGCCCTGTACCAGTGTACCATCACTTCAACAGGATGGTCTGTCTCCTCATGACAATTAGATGCAGCCCTCTTCACTGAGCTTACTGTTGGAGTCGTGTTTTGGTCGGGGGTTTACTGAGGTAGTGTCGTTCCGGGGGTAGGCCTGCATTTTCATAAGCTGGTTTTTCTCTCCTCTCTCGCAGAGGAGAGATTTAACGTGGGCCTCACAGCCAGGAAGCGCACCACGGCTGCTATTGTTCAAAGCTTCTTTGATTTGGCAGATTTTAATCACTTCTATTGCGTGGCAGGCAGGTAGGAGTTACAGAGAGTTTCATACTCCAAGGCTGGGGAAATGCATGGTAATATTAATTTCAATCTGGCTTTCAAGTGGTGCACTGACTGAGGGACCTCACACACAAAGTACTGCAGAGACCTGTGAAAACCTGTCAATCACTCTGTTGCTATAGTCAGACTCAAAGAGCTGCTGCCAGATGACATTTTTGCAGAATGAATCAGGCTTTGCTACAGTAGAGATGACTTCATAATTCTCTGTGGGAATATAATGTATGTATATGGTAGTTTAGTTGGGACAATAATGAAAGGAAAAATACCATGCTACAGACTCCATTTTGCTGTATCACTGAAAGCATAGTTTTAAACTTTCCTATTCTAAATATTTATAAATATAGTATTAGTGTTGTATTGATAATATCCCTGGCTCTTGTTGGTCATTTATCGACCTGTGACTTGGCGGATGAATACGATAACACTACTCAGGGGAGCGCTGTTTTCAAAAGAGACTATGGCCTAGGTACTATCCCCCCTTAAGACAGGCATTCCTCGGTACTTGTCTCCATTAATAAATCACTATATCCAGTCTCCACAGAGCAGCTGTGAATTTGAATGAATGTTTAAAATCCCATTCAAGTAGAAAGGTAGATGAGAAGACCTATTATTGGGCTGCCTCTGTGGACTAGGACTGTGTTGTGTGTGATAGATGTGCAGACCGGGCACAGTGGATAAAAGATCCCGTCCCAAAACATTCAGCATTCCCTGTGAATGAATGCTGCTGAGGAAAGGAGAGAAGATGATGGGGAGAGGAGATGAGATGATGGGGAGAGAAGTAGAGAAGATGGGGAGAGGAGATGAGATGATATGGAGAGGAGGTGATTAAGAGAGGAGAGGAGATGATTAAGAGAGGAGTGGAGATGAGATGATGGGGAGAGGAGATGAGATGATGGGGAGAGGAGATGAGATGATGGGGAGAGGAGATGAGATGATTGGGAGAGGAGTGGAGATGAGATGAGATAAATAAATAAATTGGTCATTTAGCAGACGCTCTTATCCAGAGCGACTTACAGGAGCAATTAGGGTTAAGTGCCTTGCTCAAGGGCACATCGACAGATTTTTCACCTAGTCGGCTCGGGGATTAGAACCAGCGACCTTTCGGTTACTGGTACCACGCTCTTAACCACTAAGCTACCTGCCGCCCCATGATGATGATGGGGAGAGGAGAGCTCTATCGCCTATCCTCAAATCTCATCAGAGAGAGGATGTCGCACATACAGTGGGGAAAAAAAGTATTTAGTCAGCCACCAATTGTGCAAGTTCTCCACTTAAAAAGATGAGAGAGGCCTGTAATTTTCATCATAGGTACACGTCAACTAAAATAATTCCTGAAAATCACATTGTAGGACTTTTAATGAATTTATTTGCAAATTATGGTGGAAAATAAGTATTTGGTCACCTACAAACAAGCAAGATTTCTGGCTCTCACAGACCTGTAACTTCTTCTTTAAGAGGCTCTTCTGTCCTCCACTCGTTACCTGTATTAATGGCACCTGTTTGAACTTGTTATCAGTATAAAAGACACCTGTTCACAACCTCAAACAGTCACACTCCAAACTCCACTATGGCCAAGACCAAAGAGCTGTCAAAGGACACCAGAAACAAAATTGTAGACCTGCACCAGGCTGGGAAGACTGAATCTGCAATGGGTAAGCAGCTTGGTTTGAAGAAATCAACTGTGGGAGCAATTGTTAGGAAATGGAAGACATACAAGACCACTGATAATCTCCCTCGATCTGGGGCTCCACGCAAGATCTCACCCCGTGGGGTCAAAATGATCACAAGAACGGTGAGCAAAAATCCCAGAACCACACGGGGGGACCTAGTGAATGACCTGCAGAGAGCTGGGACCAAAGTAACAAAGCCTACCATCAGTAACACACTACGCCGCCAGGGACTCAAATCCTGCAGTGCCAGACGTGTCCCCCTGCTTAAGCCAGTACATGTCCAGGCCCGTCTGAAGTTTGCTAGAGTGCATTTGGATGATCCAGAAGAGGATTGGGAGAATGTCATATGGTCAGATGAAACCAAAATATAACTTTTTGGTAAAAACTCAACTCGTCGTGTTTGGAGGACAAAGAATGCTGAGTTGCATCCAAAGAACATCATACCTACTGTGAAGCATGGGGGTGGAAACATCATGCTTTGGGGCTGTTTTTCTGCAAAGGGACCAGGACGACTGATCCGTGTAAAGGAAATAATTAATGGGGCCATGTATCGTGAGATTTTGAGTGAAAACCTCCTTCCATCAGCAAGGGCATTGAAGATGAAACGTGGCTGGGTCTTTCAGCATGACAATGATCCCAAACACACCGCCCGGGCAACGAAGGAGTGGCTTCGTAAGAAGCATTTCAAGGTCCTGGAGTGGCCTAGCCAGTCTCCAGATCTCAACCCCATAGAAAATCTTTGGAGGGAGTTGAAAGTCCATGTTGCCCAGCGACAGCCCCAAAACATCACTGCTCTAGAGGAGATCTGCATGGAGGAATGGGCCAAAATACCAGCAACAGTGTGTGAAAACCTTGTGAAGACTTACAGAAAACGTTTGACCTGTGTCATTGCCAACAAAGGGTATATAACAAAGTATTGAGAAACTTTTGTTATTGACCAAATACTTATTTTCCACCATAATTTGCAAATAAAGTCATAAAAAATCCTACAATGTGATTTTCTTGAATTTTTTTTTCTCATTTTGTCTGTCATAGTTGACGTGTACCTATGATGAAAATTACAGGCCTCTCTCATCTTTTTAAGTGGGAGAACTTGCACAATTGGTGGCTGACTAAATACTTTTTTTCCCCACTGTATGTGCCTGAACAAAAATTAATAATGATGAGCGGCATTGATGTCAGGAAGGGAGAGCAGTGGGTTGAGCTGCCTGGTACTCTCAGATCTGGTGGCCTGGATTCATGACTGAGGGCTTTTAATAGCCTCGATTAACCCCAACTTTCCTGGATCTCTTCAATTAATTCATACATCTTTTAGGACAAGTCCCAGAAACAATGGTATTCAAGTATACTGTACATTTGTGATGATGACAACGAGGAAGACAATTCTAAGGATCTTCGATGGAACTTGGAGAGTCTTGAGGCAGGTGGTGTAATGCATCATATATTATGTGAAAGATGAGTTTTGAATGTCATTTGAAGATTAAGTAACCAGACAATACAATCTTACAGTATATAAAGACAGTTTAAATGTGACTGATAAATAAGTAGTGCTGTATTAATGTAGAACAAGAAACTAGTGCTGAGCGATTAGTGCGTTTTGACATCGGTTCGGTTTCAGATTGATTATTAAGAAATAATCACGGTTTTCGATTTCATTTTCAATTATTTTTCTGAACTTTAAATGCACTATGCATTGTGTGGGTTGAATGCTGTAACACAGAATAAAACAATTAATAAAGGTCCCATGATGTTAGTGACTGCCCAATACTGCTTATCACTTATTACCATCATTTATTCACATTACTTTACTTTAATAAAATATTTCAGTTGTTTCTATATAAAATGTGTTTTATTTGATGACTTTATCATTTCATTCCAAGTCATCATCTCATCTCTATAGAGCTGCTGCCTATGCTGTCTGATAAAATCCCTATTTTAGTAGTTCTTCAAAGTAAATAAGGCATACTTTTATAACTGCTGAATACCAACTATCAACCAATTAGATAATGTATTTTCAGGGAGAGATACCTTGCAAAGCAACTACTCTCTATCCCTCTCAATCATGCATTCTTCTCTTTTCTCTCCCTCTCCGTGTCTGCCCCGCACTAACCTAAGGTAGCAGGCATAAAAGAAACACACAGACCGGATAAGTAGGCACGCAATGGATTATGGTTATTGTAGTTAATCACCATGTTTTCTTCGCTAAACTATGTAGAATATTGGCCTGTTGGAAACTACAACTCCCTACTACATCGCACTGTTCAGGCTTGATCTGATTTATTGCTAGAGAAACTGCGCAATATGTGCATTAAGCTCACAGAAAAAAAACGGAACGAAATTGAATATTAATAATTGAACCGTTGGTCAATTAGTTGTTTAAAAAACGCTCAGCACTACAAGAAACACACAAACAGTACAATAATCAATTATTCACTACTGAGAGGGTCCCTCTGTCCTTCAGTTACTAATCCACACTTAAGGATTGTCTCTCTCTTCTCCTTTGGAGGGACCCACCACAGAGAGTTTTGCTACAGCCCCCACTGCCTCCTCTTCTCCTCTGTGGCTAGTGTTGCTTTTTGGCCCAGGCTGCCTCACTACGCTCAATGTTCCCGCCCAGATAGTCCCTCTAAAGAGTCTTGTCTACATTACAGGAGATGGAACGGAACACCCGATCCGGAGGCTGACCTGTGGGGTTAGAGGTGTGTGTGTGTGTGTGTGTCCAGTGCCTGCCAGCTGTCTGTGGTAGAGACTGCAGAATCTGATACAGGCCTTCTGTGTTAGAGGAGATGGATGTTCTTTGACCACACCATGCTCCCTGCCCACCCACCTGCCCGTCCAACATCTAGACCACAGCTTCTTGAATGTGGCCACCTGCACTACTTGTTACTTACTGTTGTTGTTAAGAGCAGGTGAATTGCAAATGGCTTGAAGTTAGGGTCATGAGGACATCTCTCTCTCTCTCTCTCTCGCTTATTTTTTTTATGCCAGAAATAAATGGGATTCTGTTGTACACTGCCATTTCCTCCATCAGGACTGTATCTAGTGTTTATTTTGCTGGAGGCTTCCCACAAAGTGATATCAACATACATTGTGCTCCATTTAAGTGAACTAGAGGAGATCTTCTGAGATTTTAAGAGATTCTCAAGGCCAAGTGTTGAGAGGAGTGTGTCTGAGGTAAACTGTTGCTGTGGCTCTGCGCCGCTGCTTATGCCTCTGAGATAACACTCTCTTGAAACGAGTTAAAGAAAGCAGAAAGCTTTGAATAGATGTAGGCTTTAGCGAGAGATAGGAGAGGAGCGGCAGCACTGGGGATGAATCATGCTCGGCTGGCTGGGAAAAGCTTATTGAGAATCGCTCTCTGCCTCCCTCTGCCAGATGAACAGCACAGACCTGACAGTATCTGCGAGGTACATCTCAACCGTTCAGTTTTTTTCTGCCCGAAGCAAATGTGGTGTTGCGCCGCCGAGTCGGTACCGCCCACAGAATAACACTGGAGGGGGGATAGGGGAACAGGTACAAAAGGCCCTTCAGGTGCAGATATAAATACAGATAGGGGTCATGGGCATCAGGTGTCCATGTGTCAGCCTGACCCCCCACCACACTCCTGTTTCTCTCACCCTCATGTGAACCTTTAGAAGGCTTCAACAACAGAGGCTGTACATTTACATTTACATTTTAGTCATTTAGCAGACGCTCTTATCCAGAGCGACTTACAGTTAGTGAGTGCATACATTATTTTATTTTTTTTAATCATACTGGCCCCCCGTGGGAATCGAACCCACAACCCTGGCGTTGCAAACGCCATGCTCTACCAACTGAGCTACATCCCTGCCGGCCATTCCCTCCCCTACCCTGGACGACGCTGGGCCAATTGTGCACCGCCCCATGGGTCTCCCGGTCGCGGCCAGCTACGACAGAGCCTGGTGACTGCCCAGTGTGTACACACACAGACTGGTCAAGTGGTCCCCCAAACAGCAGTGATACAATATGAATGATTCCAGCACCATCTGCATGCTAATCTGAATAATGTCTCCAAAGACCCACTTCCCACTTCGTCCACCCGGGCATGCAGAGAAAAAGAAATACCCAGTGTTTGTCATTGGGCGCAAACATTTTATTAAAGCACTTTATATTAAAGCAACAGGAAAACTGTTGAATTCAATGGCTAATTTGATTTAAGACAAGTTGAAAATAAATATGAAATTACAGTTTGTATTTGTTTGCTGGTCTTTCCAGTGCTTATCTGTCTGGCACACAGCTCCCTTGATGTTTCTGTCACGCCCTGGCTCTAGGGACTCTTTTATGTTGAGCCAGGGTGTGTAGAGTCTATGTTTTGTGTTTCTATGTTCAGGATCTAGTTCATTGTGTTTCTATGTTGGCCGGGGTGGTTCTCAATCAGAGGCAACGAGAATCAGCTGTTGCTTGTTGTCTCTGATTGAGAACCATACCTAGGCAGCCGTTTGGGCATTTGTGTTTGTGGGATCTTGTTCCGTGTTGGTTTGTGTATGTACCCAAGGACTTCACGTATCGTTTTGTTGTTTTTGTTCGTGTGGTGAATATAAATAAAAGATGTTCGCATTCCACGCTGCGCATTGGTCCACTCCTTTCGACGAGCGTGACAGAAGATCCCACCAAAACTGGACCAAGCAGCGTGTGTCGGAGCAAACGCCGGGTAGGGAGCTGGAGAAGTTGGCGATGGCCCAGGTGGGCCAATAGTGGTCCTGGGAGGACATGTTTGAGGGCAGAGGACCATGGGCAAGGGTTAAAGCCCTGGCGAGAGAGGAGGTACGGCGCCAACAGTGTCGTCGTCGGACAGACGAGAGGCACCCCCAATACATTTTTAGGGGGGGGCACATGGCATGGGCGACGGGGCTGCTGGAGGCAGAAAAAGGGCGAGTTAGTGGACGAGGAGAGAAGGCCACCGGGTTACGGAAGCCATTGGTGAGTAGAGGGAAGGAAAGTGTAGAGGCACGGCGAGAGGTACTGAGGTGTGTTGCCAGTCCGGTCCGGCCCGTTCCTGATCCCCGTGTAAGGCCAGTGGTGTGTGTTCCCAGTGCGGTCCGGCCTGTTCCTGTCCCTCGCACCAAGCCTGTGATGCGCGTCGCCAGCCCGGTCCGGCCTGTTCCTGCCCCTCGCACCAAGCCTATGGTGCGCGTCGCCAGCCCGGTCCGGCCTGTTCCTGCCCCTCGCACCAAGCCTATGGTGCGCGTCGCCAGCCCGGACCGGCCTGTTCCTGCCCCTCGCACCAAGCCAATGGTGCGCGTCGCCAGCCCGGCCCGGCCTGTTCCTGCCCCTCGCACCAAGCCAATGGTGCGCGTCGCCAGCCCGGTCCGGCCTGTTCCTGCCCCTCGCACCAAGCCAATGGTGCGCGTCGCCAGCCCGGCCCGGCCTGTTCCTGCTCCCCGCACCAAGCCAATGGTGCGCGTCGCCAGCCCGGCCCGGCCTGTTCCTGCTCCCCGCACCAAGCCAATGGTGCGCGTCGCCAGCCCGGCCCGGCCTGTTCCTGCTCCCCGCACCAAGCCAATGGTGCGCGTCGCCAGCCCGGTCCGGCCCGTTCCTGCTGCCCGCACCAAGCCAATGGTGCGCGTCGTCAGCCCGGTCCGGCCCATTCCTCCTCCCTGCACCAAGCCTGTGGTGCGCATCGTCAGCCCGGTCCGGCCCGTTCCTGCTCCCCGCACCAAGCCAGGGGTGCGCGTCGTCAGCCCGGTCCGGCCCATTCCTGCTTCCCGCACCAAGCCTGGGGTGCGTGTCGTCAGTCCGGCACAGCCCGGTCAGCTGCTCCACACCGGAGCCTAAGCAATCCGCTCCACCGATGTCCAGTCCAGCTCCAGCCAGCGGGACCAGGCCAGGGGCACTACGGGGGGGTTATTAGAGGGTGGTGGTCACGCCCGGAGCCGGATCCGCCTCCGAGGAGGAATGCCCACCCGGCCCTCCCCTGTTCGGTTTATGTTTGGCGCGGTCGCAGTCCGCGCCTTTGGGGGGGGGGGGGGGGGGGTACTGTCACGCCCTGGCTCTAGGGACTCTTTTATGTTGAGCCAGGGTGTGTAGAGTCTATGTTTTGTGTTTCTATGTTCAGGATCTAGTTCATTGTGTTTCTATGTTGGCCGGGGTGGTTCTCAATCAGAGGCAACGAGAATCAGCTGTTGCTTGTTGTCTCTGATTGAGAACCATACTTAGGCAGCCGTTTGGGCATTTGTGTTTGTGGGATCTTGTTCCGTGTTGGTTTGTGTATGTACCCAAGGACTTCACGTATCGTTTTGTTGTTTTTGTTCGTGTGGTGAATATAAATAAATGATGTTCGCATTCCACGCTGCGCATTGGTCCACTCCTTTCGACGAGCGTGACAGTTTCTCTGTGAATCTCAGCACACCCAGCGCAGACTGCTGAGGAGAAAGCACATCAAACTCATGGCTTAATGACTCAAAACAGTAGTGTTGACGACAGCAGAAAACAACAACAATGGTAACTTTATCGTCATCCCCATCGCCTGTCTTTCAGCACAAACCAGACTTGTTATCTTATCACTCCGCTTGAGAGGGAGAGAGAGAGAGAGAGAGAGAGAGAGAGAGAGAGAATCGGAAATAAGAAATACAGACATTGTCATCCTACAAGAAACATGGTATAGAGGAGACGGACCCACTGGTTACAGAGAGCTGGTAGTCCCATCCACCAAACTACCAGGTGTGAAACAGGGAAGGGACTCAGGGGGTATGCTAATTTGGTATAGAGCAGACCTAACTCACTCTATTAAATTAATCAAAACAGGAACATTTTACATTTGGTTAGAAATTCAAAAGGAAATTATCTCAACAGAGAAAAATGTCCTCCTGTGTGCTACCTATATCCCCCCACTAGAATCCCCATACTTTAATGAAGACAGCTTCTCCACCCTGGAGGGGGAAATCAATCATTTCCAGACCCAGGGATATGTACTAGTCTGTGGCGACCTAAATGCCAGAACTAGACAAGAACCTGACACCCTCAGCACACAGGGGGACAAACACCTACCTGGAGGTGACAGCATTCCCTCCCCCATATGCCCCCCTAGGCACAACTACGACAACATAACCAACAAAAACAGGTCACAACTCCTGCAGCTCTGTCGCACACTGGGTATGTACATAGTCAATGGTATGCTTCGAGGGGACTCCTATGGTAGGTACACCTATAGCTCATCTCTTGGCAGTAGTACTGTAGACTACTTTATCACTGACCTCAACCCAGAGTCTCTCAGAGCGTTCACAGTCAGCCCACTGACACCCCTATCAGACCACAGCAAAATCACAGTCTACTTGAACAGAGCAATACTCAATCAAATCAAATCAAATCAAATTTTATTGGCCACATGCGCCGAATACAACAGATGCAGACATTACAGTGAAATGCTTACTTACAGCCCTTAACCAACAGTGCATTTATGTTTAATAAAAAAGTAGAATAAAACAAAAAAGTGTTGAGAAAAAAAGAGCAGAAGTAAAATAAAATAACAGTAGGGATTTTGCTGTGGTCTGATAGGGGTGTCAGTGGGCTGACTGTGAACGCTCTGAGAGACTCTGGGTTGAGGTCAGTGATAAAGTAGTCTACAGTACTACTGCCAAGAGATGAGCTATAGGTGTACCTACCATAGGAGTCCCCTCGAAGCATACCATTGACTATTTACATACCCAGTGTGCGACAGAGCTGCAGGAGTCGTGACCTGTTTTTGTTGGTTATATAGTTGAGGTAGTTGAAGTAATATGTACATGTGGGTACAGTTAAAGTGACTATGCATAAATAATTAACAGAGTAGCAACAGCGTAAAAAGATGGGGTGGGGGGTGGGGGGGGGGCAGTGCAAATAGTCCGGGTAGCCATGAGTAGCTGTTTAGGAGTCTTATGGCTTGGGGGTAGAAGCTGTTGAGAAGTATTTTGCCATACCAGGCGGTGATGCAACCAGTCAGGATGCTGGTTGCAATCATGAGGCATCAAAGCCAAAGGAACTGAATAATATTATTAAATGCTATAGATGGAAGGAAAGTAGTGTTGAAACCTACCAAAAAACAATTAGTCAACAACATATTCAATCCATTCTAGACAGCTTCCTGGACAAAACGTTCCACTGTAATAGTGAAGGTGTAAACATGGCAGTAGAAAACCTAAACAGTATATTTGACCTCTCAGCTTCCCTATCAAATCTAAAAATCTCTAACAGAAAACCGAAGAAAAGTAACAACAGTGATAAATGGTTTGATGAAGAATGCAAAAACCTAAGAAAGAAATTGAGAAACCTATCCAACCAAAAACATAGAGACCCAGAAAACCTGAGCCTACGCCTTCACTATGGTGAATCACTAAAACAATACAGAAATACACCACGGAAAAAGAAGGAACAGCATGTCAGAAATCAGCTCAACTTCTGGTTTAATTGGAAAACACTAAACCAACAACAACACGAAGAGCTATCTATCCAAAACGGAGATGTATGGGTAAACCACTTCTCCAATCTTTTTGGCCCTATAACAGAGAACAAACAGCAAAAAAATGTACATGATCAAATGCAAATCTTAGAATCAACTATTAAAGACTACCAGAACCCACTGGATTCTCCAATTACTTTGCATGAACTACAGGACAAAATACAAACCCTCCAACCCAAAAAGGCCTGTGGTGTTGATGGTATCCTCAATGAAATGATAAAATATACAGACCACAAATTTCAATTAGCTATACTTAAACTCTTTAATATCATCCTTAGCTCTGGCATCTTCCCCAATATTTGGAACCAAGGACTGATCACCCCAATCCACAAAAGTGGAGAAAAATTTGACCCCAATAACTACCGTGGGATATGCGTCAACAGCAACCTTGGGAAAATCCTCTGCATTATCATTAACAGCAGACTAGTTCATTTCTTCAGTGAAAACAATGTACTGAGCAAATGTCAAATTGGCTTTTTACCAAATTACCGTACGACAGATGACGTATTCACCCTGCACACCCTAATTGACAAACAAACGAATCAAAACAAAGGCAAAGTCTTCTCATGCTTTGTTGATTTCAAAAAATATTTTGACTCAATTTGACATGAGGGTCTGCTATACAAATTGATGGAAAGTGGGGTTGGGGGAAAAACATACGACATTATAAAATCCATGTACACAAACAACAAGTGTGCGGTTAAAATTGGCAAAAAACACACATTTCTTTCCACAGGGCCGTGGGGTGAGACAGGGATGCAGTTTAAGCCCCACCCTCTTCAACATATATATCAACGAATTGGCGCGGGCACTAGAACAGTCTGCAGCACCTGGCCTCACCCTACTAGAATCTGAAGTCAAATGTCTACTGTTTGCTGATGATCTGGTGCTTCTCTTACCAACCAAGGAGGGCCTACAGCAGCACCTAGATCTTCTGCACAGATTCTGTCAGACCTGGGCCCTGACAGTAAATCTCAGTAAGACAAAAATAATGGTATTCCAAAAAAGGTCCAGTTGCCAAGACCACAAATACAAATTCCATCTAGACACCGTTGCCCTAGAGCACACAAAAAACTATACATACCTCGGCCTAAACATCAGCGCCACAGGTAACTTCCACAAAGCTGTGAACGATCTGAGAGACAAGGCAAGAAGGGCCTTCTATGCCATCAAAAGGAACATAACATTTGACATACCAATTAGGATCTGGCTAAAAATACTTGAATCAGTTATAGAACCCATTGCCCTTTATGGTTGTGAGGTCTGGGGTCCGCTCACCAACCAAGAATTCACAAAATGGGACAAACACCAAATTGAGACTCTGCATGCAGAATTCTGCAAAAACATCCTCCGTGTACAATGTAAAACACCAAATAATACATGCAGAATTAGGCCAATACCCGTTAATTATCAAAATCCAGAAAAGAGCCGTTAAATTCTATAACCACTTAAAAGGAAGCGATTCCCAAACCTTCCATAACAAAGCCATCACCTACAGAGAGATGAACTTGGAGAAGAGTCCCCTAAGTAAGCTGGTCCTGGGGCTCTGTTCACAAACACAAACAGACCCCACACAGCCCCAGGACAACAACAACAACAACACAATTAGACCCAACCAAATCATGAGAAAACAAAAAGAGAATTACTTGACACATTGGAAAGAACAAACAAAAAAACTGAGCAAACTAGAATGTTATTTGGCCCTAAACAGAGAGTACACAGTGGCAGAATACCTGACCACTGTGACTGACCCAAACTTAAGGAATGCTTTGACTATGTACAGACTCAGTGAGCATAGCCTTGCTATTGAGAAAGGCCGCCGTAGGCAGACCTGGCTCTCAAGAGAAGACAGGCTATGTGCACACTGCCCACAAAATGAGGTGGAAACTGAGCTGCACTTCCTAACCTCCTGCCAAATGTATGACCATATTAGAGACACATATTTCCCTCAGATTACAGCGATCCACAAAGAATTCGAAAACAAACCCAATTTTGACAAACTCCCTTATCTACTGGGTGAAAAACCACAGTGTGCCATCACAGCTGCAATATTTGTGACCTGTTGCCACAAGAAAAGGGCAACCAGTGAAGAACAAACACCATTGTAAATACAACCCATATTTATGTTTATTTATTTTCCCATTTGTACTTTAACTCTTTGCACATTGTTACACTGTATATATACATAATATAACATTTGAAATGTCTTTATTCTTTTGAAACTTCTGAGTGTAATGTTTACTGTTAATATTTATTGTTTATTTCACTTTTGTTTACTATCTACTTCACTTGCTTTGGCAATGTTAACATATGTTTCCCATGCCAATAAAGCCCTTAAATTGAAATTGAATTGAATTGAATTGAGAGAGAGAGAGAGAGAACTGTGTTGGTGTCATTTCAACAGAAGTGGTGATGTTCTCCACATTCACCACAGATGGATTAGCATCTTCTGTGTCCGAGTAAACACACACTTACCCTCTCTTCAGCCATATTGCAGGACTTGTTGTGGAGGCTGGTATGATTTTGGCAATGCTGGACCAGGCCACTGCTGGTTGAGGATTATGTTTTTGTCTTTTCTCAAAAGAATGTCTTCTGCACAAAGAGCTAAATAGTAATTGCTTATTTTGTTTTTAAATGTCCACCTTTGAATATATTTTATGAAAAAACTCATGGATACTTAGCTACAAAAACAAGATTATACAATTCGTAATGTTAGTAATTGATCATTTTAATGAGGGAAAGGCCAGTGTGTCCATTACAGTTATTATTCCTCAGTGTATCACGTGTCACCTTTAATGGGGTAGTGTGTGTCTGTGTGTGTGTGTGTGAGTTTGCCTGTGTGTTCTCTGCTGTTAGTCTACATCCTCTCTTCTAAGACATTTGCTCCTACCCCAGCCATGACCAGCCATCCACCTCAGTGTGAGCTACTCCCACACCTCGCCTGGTCAGATGTAGCTGTGGTGTGAGATGCTGTTTTAATAATGAGATCTTCTGCTCATCTATAATTTATAGAACTGCACCTCCTCAGGTTTCTGTCCTGGCATGGCAGTCATTATCATTCTCATCACATATTCACAGGACTGTCCTTCCTCACACAACAGCAAGCTTTTGTCTAGTTACCCTTAGCAACACTTCTCTCAATTATGAAGCGGTTTTGAACGGTTTACAGGAGGTACAGAACAATGTCTGTCGATCTGTCCTTGGCTTTGTTATCCATCTTTGACTCTGGAATTTCATTCAGAGACAGGTAAGATGGAGACGAGACACTTTGTTATACAGTGTGTGAAGCCGTCCAAAAGAAACACAAAGTCAATGGCTGCACGACCATGGCTTTGAAGCCAACATTAACTGTTTTGAGTTGTTTTCAGTGGACCTGCTGGCTGATGTGTCCTGAATAGTTTTTTGTGTGTCTCTCTCTCAGATGCACCACGTTGCATTATGACCCAGATCTGCCCTCCACCTCCATCGTCATCACTTTCCACAACGAGGCCCGCTCCACTCTGCTACGGACCATCAGGAGGTAAGAGATCCCTCTGCCCTGTTACCAGTGGTGATTCTAGCATGTAAATCTTGGTGGGGCAAACAGAAACAAAAAAATTGGGATGAATGCCAGCAAAGCCACTACACAACACAACACTAAACAATACATTAATTGCACTATAACGGTGACAAGCGTTGCCCACAAACTGTTAGGGCCTTCATAAAGCTGTCCCAACAGCAGAGCTTTCTTTTCAGCACCATGGAGTGAATCCTTACCACCGCTACACCTGGCTATCAGCGGAGCCTTGTCTGGCAGCGAAACAGTTCATTCAGCCTCATTTACTGCCTTTTTTAAAAACATAGCTGATATGTGACCGACCGCCTTGATTCGGTCTTATGTAGCAAAATTTGAAATTGTGTTTTTTACATTGGATAAAAGCAGAGACACAGAGCTACAAAATGGTATATCATACACTGCATTTGAGGGAACAATGGAAAAGTAATTCTGCTTTGAAAGTTGATAAACTTGTACTCTTATTTTTGAGAAAATGGCCTTTGAATGTTTTGGTACCTACTGAAGAGCTCTTCTTTGCCTACACCCATTTAGCATCGTTCACACCCTCTTAAGCTTTAGCTCCACCCATCTCGTTTCGCTCTCGGAGCGTTCAGAGCGCACACTTGACGCTCTGGCCGATGAGTAGGGTTGATCCGAGCGTTCTGACCTCACAACGGCAGTTAAGCACCCAAGCTAACTGGCTAACATTGGCTAGCTTGCTAGCTACTTCCAGACATAAATGAGAGAACAACCCACTGACCATTTTACTTGCCCTAGCAGAGCTGGTTAGGCTGTTTTCATGTTATCCAGAGCATTGGTGACTGTAACTGTGCTGCTGGCAACAATTGAATTACTTTTTTTGCTGATGTTTACTGACACTGACCATATTCAACGGGTGTTGTGCGTTCGTAAATTCATCAGTTATTCTGCGCTCTGGCATACTCAGACTGAATTTACGAACGTAGCCGAAATGGTTAGTTGCATAGTGGAGTCTTTTGTTTAGACATGTAGCTAGCTAGCTAGGTAAACAATTAACCATAATCCCAACTCATGACGTTACTAACCTGCATGAATCTGCAGGTAGCTAACCAACCAGGTTCAATGTTAGCAAGCAAATGGCTCTGAGATACGAATAATAAGATCATACACGTAACGTTAGCTAGCGAGCCAGCCAGCTAACATTAGCTAGCTAGCTAACAGTACACTTTAACTTGAAATGAAACCACTTTCTGTCAAAATTAGAAACGTGTAATATCTGAAAATGTAGCTAGCTAGACTCTCTTACCCGTATACAACATGGATGGACACGTCTCCCTGTCATGGATGCAATGGTTACCCTTATATTGAAGATGGAATCCGGAGACAGGTGTTTTCTCCATCTCTTTAGCTATCATACTCTAATTCCACTGATTTCAAAACTCGATCCTCCAGAAAGTGTAGAGTAATACTTATGCAGCTCCACTACACGATACATTTAAAAAAAAGCTGCGTTAGACAGGATTACCTACACATACTGACCAGCTCAAATAGACAGAAGCGTGCTATATGGCAGACCAATCCGAACACCTCTCTCGGCATGTCCAGCCCACTCATTATCTCAGCCAATCATGGCTAGTGGGAAGGTTGCTGTCTTTTTCTGTGCCTTAACCAACTAGGCTCGTAATTTAACAATTGTATTCGTATTTACAGATGGCATACAAGGTTGTTATTAAGGCACATGAAAGTTCACATGTTCCAGAAGGCATTTCTGCCAGAAAACACATTTTTATAAAAAAAAAAATCAAGTTTACCTTCAAATGGCTCTCCTGTGAAGTAGCGACCCGCAACATACGCCTAGTTTCCTGAAACAAGTCACATATGGCTGACTTGCTTAAACAAATGTTGTTTCTACTGACAATTGAGATGTACAAACTATGGCATAAGGGAACGATGAGCGGATAAGAGGTGTTCTGACAAAGAGGGTTCTGACAAACAGAGTAAAACTCACGGACGACTAGTAAAGCTCAAACCAAGTTTATTCACCCACTGGGCCAAACAGCTGAAAAAGACAAAGACATGTTCCCACCAGCACAAGTATTTATACCCTCCTTTAGGCAGAGTCTCCTCCTTGCACCTCTAAACACTACATCTTTGTTGCTAGGCAGGAAGTTAAGTGATGTGTATAATAAAACTGTTCCTTCTCCCTTCATCTAACCTGACCTGACCTCGGCCCACATTCCTCACTAATCCACAGCCACCCTTATCAATGACCACAACCAAGTGATTGCCTTTTCCCTCACTCAGTAACTTTCCAAACCCCTCATTCTTATCCACCCTCCATTGACCCCACCATATACACTACCAGTCAAAAGTTTGGACACACCTACTCATTCAAGGGTTTTAATTTATTTTTACTATTTTCTACATTGTAGAATAATAGTGAAGACATCAAAACTATGAAATAACACATATGGAATCATGTAGTAAACAAAAAAGTGTTAAACAAATCAAAGTGTATTTTATATTTGAGAATCTTTAAATAGCCACACTTTGCCTTGATGACAGCGTTACACACTCTTGGCATTCTCTCAATCAGCTTCACCTGGAATGCTTTTCCAACAGTCTTGAAGGAGTTCCCACATATGCTGAGCACTTGTTGGCTGCTTTTCCTTCACTCTGCGGTCCGACTCATCCCAAACCATCTCAATTGGGTTGAGGTCGGGGGATTGTGGAGGCCAGGTCATCTGATGCAGCACTCCATCACTCTCCTTCTTGGTAATTAATAATATAATATGCCATTTAGCAGACGCTTTTATCCAAAGCGACTTACAGTCATGCGTGCATACATTTTTTGTGTATGGGTGGTCCCGGGGATCGAACCCACTACCTTGGCGTTACAAGCGCCGTGCTCTACCAGCTGAGCTACAGAGGTAAAATAGCCCTTACACAGCCTGGAGGCGTGTTGGGTCATTGTCCTGTTGAAAAACAAATGATAGTCCCACTAAGCCCAAACCAGATGAGAGGGCGTATCGCTGTAGAATGCTGTGATAGCCATGCTGGTTAAGTGTGCCTTGAATTCTAAATAAATCACAGACAGTGTCACCAGCAAAGCACCCCCACAACATCACACCTCCTCCTCCATGCTTTATGGTGGGAAATACACATGCAGAGATCATCCGTTCACCCACACCGCGTCTCACAATGACACAGCGGTTGGAACCAAAAATCTCAAATTTAGACTCCAGACCAAAGGACACATTTCCACCGGTCTAATGTCCATTGCTCGTGTTTCTTGGCCCAAGCAGGTCTCTTCTTCTTATTGGTGTCCTTTAGTAGTGGTTTCTTTGCAGCAATTCGACCATGAAGGCCTGATTCACAGTCCCCTCTGAACAGTTGATGTTGAGATGTGTCTGTTACTTGAACTCTGTGAAGCATTTATTTGAGCTGTAATTTCTGAGGCTGGTAACTCTAATGAACTTATCCTCTGCAGCAGAGTTAACTCTGGGTCTTCCATTCCTGTCACGGTCCTCATGAGAGCCAGTTTCATCATGGCGCTTGATGGTTTTTGCGACTGCACTTGAAGAAACTTTCAAAGTTCTTGAAATGTTCCGTATTGACTGACCTTTATGTCTGAAAGTAATGATGGACTGTCGTTTCTCTTTGCTTATTTGAGCTGTTCTTGACATAATATGGACTTGGTATTTTACCAAATAGGGCTATCTTCTGTATACCCCCCCTACCTTGTCACAACACAACTGATTGGCTCAAACGCATTAAGAAGGAAAGAAATTCCACAAATTATCTTTTAAGAAGGCACAGCTGTTAATCGAAATGCATTCCAGGTGACTACCTCATGAAGCTTGTTGAGAGAATGCCAAGAGTGTGCAAAGCTGTCATCAAGGCAAAGGGTGGCTATTTGAAGAATCTCAAATATAAAATATTTTGATTTGTTTAACACTTTTTGGGTTACTACATGATTCCATATGTGTTATTTCATAGTTTTGATGTCTTCACTATTATTCTACAATAAATAAAGAAAAACCCTGGCATGAGTAGGTGTATCCAAACCTTTGACTAGTACTGTGCATTCCTCATACATGTAATCATTAACTTCTAGTATGGTAAGTATTTCAAGCTACACTCCAACAGAGGCAATCCGTAATTTCCATTAAGACATTAATAAGCGAGCTAGGACGGACGTAGTCAATGTAACTATTTGTTCAGCACTTTTGAAATGTACAGCGACAGAATTCAGAACATGGGCCGTTCTTACAGTATTATCCCTGTACACCAAGTCAGAACCAGAGGATAAATAAAGGGGACATATAAGCAGACAAAGAAAGCTCTTACAATATTCAATGATTACATTTCTCTAAAACAGGCTATAGGCTACATGTGCACCACCAAGTCAGAACAGTAGACTAAGTTATGAGAAAATGGACCAAATTATTAGGGTGAGGCACATGGGCTACTAACAGCTTACTACACAACATACACTTAGTATTACTTTCTTTGCTACAGTATACATATCTCCCTGGCTGTAACGTCGACACAGGGAGTCAGGAAGCAGGTGCAGTTAGTGAGTTTAATACATTTAGCAGACGCTCTTATCCAGAGCGACTTACAAATTGGTGCATTCACCTTATAGCCAGTGGGATAACTACTTTACAATATGTATTTTTCTTTTTTTTCTTTCTTTGATGTGGGGTAAGGGGGGTGGGGGGGGGGGGTTAGAAGGATTACTTTATCCTATCCCAGGTATTCCTTAAAGAGGTGGGGTTTCAAGTGTCTCTGGAAGGTGGTGTGTGACTCCGCTGTCCTGGCGTCGTGAGGGAGCTTGTTCCACCATTGGGGTGCCAGAGCAGCGAACAGTTTTGACTGGGCTGAGCGCGAACTGTGCTTCCGCAGAGGTAGGGGGGCCAGCAGGCCAGAGGTGGATGAACACAATGCCCTCGTTTGGGTGTAGGGACTGATCAGAGCCTGAAGGTACGGAGTTGCCGTTCCCCTCACAGCTCCGTAGGCAAGCACCATGGTCTTGTAGCAGATGCAAGCCTCAACTGGAAGCCAGTGAAGTGTGCGGAGGAGCGGGGTGACGTGAGAGAACTTGGGAAGGTTGAACACCAGACGGGCTGCGGCATTCTTGATGAGTTGTAGGGGTTTAATGGCACAGGCAGGGAGGCCAGCCAACAGTGAGTTGCAGTAATCCAGACGGGAAATGACAAGTGCCTGGATTAGGACCTGTGCCGCTTCCTGTGTAAGGCAGGGTCGTACTCTCCGAATGTTGTAGAGCATGAACCTACAGGATCGGGTCACCGCCTTGATGTTAGCGGAGAACGACAGGGGGTTGTCCAGGGTCACGCCAAGGCTCTTTGCACTCTGGGAGGAGGACACAACAGAGTTGTCAACCGTGTTGGCAAGATCATGGAACGGACAGTCCTTCCCCGGGAGGAAGAGCAGCTCCGTCTTGCCGAGGTTCAGCTTGAGGTGGTGATCCGTCATCCATACTGATATGTCTGCCAGACATGCAGAGATGCGATTCGCCACCTGGTTATCAGAAGGGGGAAAGGAGAAGATTAGTTGTGTGTCGTCTGCGTAGCAATGATAGGAGAGGCCATGTGAGGATATGACAGAGCCAAGTGACTTGGTGTATAGCGAGAATAGGAGAGGGCCTAGAACTGAGCCCTGGGGGACACCAGTGGTGAGAGCACGTGGTGCGGAGACAGATTCTCGCCACGCCACTTGGTAGGAGCGACCGGTCAGGTAGGACGCAATCCAAGAGTGAGCCGCGCCGGAGATGCCCAACTTGGAGAGGGTGGAGAGGAGGATCTGATGGTTCACAGTATCAAAGGCAGCAGACAGGTCTAGAAGGACAAGAGCAGAGGTGAGAGAGTTAGCTTTAGCAGTGCGGAGAGCCTCCGTGACACAGAGAAGAGCAGTCTCAGTTGAATGACCAGTCTTGAAACCTGACTGGTTTGGATCAAGAAGGTCATTCTGAGAGAGATAGCAAGAGAGTTGGCTAAAGATGGCACGCTCAAGATTTTTGGAGAGAAAAGAAAGGGATACTGGTCTGTAGTTGTTGACATCAGAGGGATCGAGTGTTGGTTTTTTGAGAAGGGGTGCAACTCTCGCTCTCTTGAAGACGGAAGGGACATAGCCAGCGGTCAAGGATGAGTTGATGAGCGAGGTGAGGTAAGGGAGAAGGTCACCGGAGATGGTCTGGAGAAGAGAGGAGGGGATAGGGTCAAGCGGGCAGGTTGTTGGTCGGCCGGCCGTCACAAGTCGCAAGATTGCATCTGGAGAGAGAGGGGAGAAAGAAGTCAAAGCATAGGGTATGGCAGTGTGAGCAGGACCAGCAGTGTCATTTGACTTAACAAACGAGGATCGGATATCGTCAACCTTCTTTTCAAAATGGTTGACGAAGTCATCCACAGAGAGGGAGGGGGGGGGGGGGGGAAGAGGAGGATTCAGCAGGGAGGAGAAGGTGGCAAAGAGCTTCCTAGGGTTAGAGGCAGATGCTTAGAATTTAGAGTGGTAGAAAGTGGCTTTAGCAGCAGAAACAGATGAAGAAAATGTAGAGAGGAGGGAGTGAAAAGATGCCAGGTCCGCAGGGAGTCTAGTTTTCCTCCATTTCCGCTCGGCTGCCCGGAGCCCTGTTCTGTGAGCTCGCAATGAGTCGTCAAGCCACGGAGCAGGAGGGGAGGACCGAGCCGGCCGGGAGGATAGGGGACATAGAGAGTCAAAGGATGCAGAAAGGGAGGAGAGGAGGGTTGAGGAGGCAGAATCAGGAGATTGGAGGGAGAAGGATTGAGCAGAGGGAAGAGATGATAGGATGGAAGAGGAGAGAGTAGCGGGAGAGAGAGAGTGAAGGATGCGACGGCGCATTACCATCTGAGTAGGGGCAGAGTGAGTAGTGTTGGAGGAGAGCGAGAGAGAAAAGGATACAAAGTAGTGGTCAGAGAAATGGAGGGGAGTTGCAGTGAGATTAGTAGAAAAACAGCATCTAGTAAAGATGAGGTCAAGCGTATTGCCTGCCTTGTGAGTAGGGGGGGACGGTGAGAGGGTGAGGTCAAAAGAGGAGAGGAGGTGAAAGAAGGAGGCAGAGAGAAATGAGTCAAAGGTAGACGTAGGGAGGTTGAAGTCACCCAGAACTGTGAGGGGTGAGCCATCCTCAGGAAAGGAACTTATCAAGGCGTCAAGCTCATTGATGAACTCTCCAAGGGAACCTGGAGGGCGATAAATGACAAGGATGTTAAGCTTGAATGGGCTAGTGACTGTGACAGCATGGAATTCAAATGAGGAGATAGACAGATGGGTCAGGGGAAAAAGAGAGAATGTCCACTTGGGAGAGATGAGGATTCCTGTGCCACCACCCCGCTGACCAGATGCTCTCGGGGTATGCAAGAACACATGGTCAGATGAGGAGAGAGCAGTAGGAGTAGCAGTGTTTTCAGTGGTAATCCATGTTTCCGTCAGCGCCAAGAAGTCGAGGGACTGGAGGGTAGCATAGGCTGAGATGAACTCTGCCTTGTTGGCCGCAGAACGGCAGTTCCAGAGGCTGCCGGAGACCTGGAACTCCACGTGGGTCGTGCGTGCAGGGACCTCCAGGTTAGAGAGGCAGCAGCCACGCGGTGTGAGGCGTTTGTATAGCCTGTGCGGAGAGGAGAGAACAGGGATTGACAGAGGCATAGTTGACAGGCTACAGAAAATGGCTACAATAATGCAAAGGAGATCGGAATGAAATTAACTAAACATCTGGGAAAGCGAGAGAGCGGGGCCTCCCTCACTTACGTTTCACTGAAACACCCAAATATAACTTTCCCAACTTCCACCTCAGAAACTATAATTGTTGTAAACTACAGCGGTTCAATGTTTTCTAGGAATAGACTAACTTAGTTTATTCAGCTAGCTAACTTGGTACAGTATTCTTCCGTGAAAACCGTCCAGGGCACCTAGTCATATGATGCCACAGTCAACTAGCATGCTGGACTCCAACAACACGGTTTAGCACCAATACTCGGCCACAACAAACCACCAGTGTGTCAACACGCCAAGCAGATCATACGTGTCCGTGTCTAACGTTGTGGGTTAGTCCCGACAGCTTGAGCGAGTCCGTCGTCAATTTATTCAGCCAGTTATTTAGCTAGAATAGTTAGCATACTAGCTAGCCATTGCTTTCTGCCAACGAAGAAACCCGTCCTCCCACGGCACGAACACACAGAGAGAGCCAAGCTAACGTTAACTAGTCACCCATGTCCCGAATTCCCTTGAACGACTCTGGCTACCAGTATGTCAAAACAAAACACAAATGTAGGTTATAACTTACCCCTAGCAGCTACTGTTAGCTAGCCAAGTGCAAAGCTAGCCACTGAATTGACTCAGCCAGTTCGCGTCTGTTCGCTAGGTCGTTCCAGCTATTGTTTAGTAGCTATCCAGGTAGCAACAAGCTAGCTACATTTCGAGCACAGTAGCTACTTACTACCTAACGTTAACGCTTCAGACAATGAGGTTAGAAAAACAGCTGAATGGTAGGCATTATTGTATGTAATTATTGTAGGCAGCTAGCTGGCGTAATTACAGGTACTCTCAGGCGTGAAACAACTATCCACAGTTGCTAATAGTTACCAGTAGCTACCCGCTAGCTAGTCCAGGTAGTGGGTTAGCTAGCTTCGTGCTTCACCGGGCTCAGCCGAATACAATACTTACCTACAATAATTACATACAACAACCCACGATAACTACCTACAATCTAAATACATAGTTTAAGCTTTACTCGACAAAGCTTAAACTATGTATATAAGCCATATAAGCCAAGCTTACCTCCCGCCAGAGAGAGACACAACCTCACCCGATGACGTTTACAACTATTAATACTAATAAACGTAGAATGATACAAAACAAGAAAAACTTCTGACAAGGAAACATAACCAATACTGCCTGAAGAGTGATGCTAGGAAGTGCTAGATAAAGGAGGAGTAATCAGGGTAGTAATGGAGTCCAGGTGTGCCTCATGATGGGGCGCAGGTGTGCATAATGACGGTTGCCAGGTGTACGTAATGATGGGTTGCCAGGTCCGGTGGTTAGTAGACTGGCGACGTTGCGCACCGGAGAGGGGGAGCGGGTGAGACGGGACACTGGCATATTACATCATTTATGCAGCAGCATACAATGTATTTTTGGACTCACCTTGTTGTGCTGTGCTCACTTGAACAGGAAGGTGGCTCGGCGGTCCTTCTTGTGGGCTCTAGAAAGAGGCCCGAGTTCCCAACTTTGGATTCCGAGTTGGATGAGTTGGACGAGTTGTTATTTTCAGTATTTTCCCAGTCTGAGCGAGTTCCCAGTTGTCTTGAAATCACTGAAGTCTGAGATTTCCCAGTTCCGAGTTTCCAGTTGTTCTGAACGCGACAGAAGTCATGCTGGATTGACAGCATGGCCAATGTATTCAAACTTTACCAATTGGATATCACGAAATTGGGGAGAAAAACGGGGTAAAAAATCAAATAAAGGGCATCCCGAGTGGCGCAGCAGTCTAAGGCACTGCATCGCAGTGCTAAAGGCGTCACTACAGACCCAGGTTCGATCCCAGGCTGTGTCGCAGCCGGCCGTGACTAGGAGACCCATGAGGCAGCACACAAATGACCCAGCGTCATCAGGGTTAGGGGAGGGTTTTGCCGCCAGGGATGTCCTTGTCCCATCGCGATCTAGCGACTCCTAGTGGTGGGCCGGGCACATGCATGCTGACTTCGGTCGCCAGCTGTACGGTGTTTACTCTGACACATTGGTGCGACTGGCTTCCAGGTGTCAAGCAGCAGTGCGGCTTGGCAGGGTTGTGTTTCGGAGGACGCATGGCTCTCGACCTTCACCTCTCCCGAGTCCGTACGGGAGTTGCAGCGATGGGACAAGACTGTAACTACCAATTGGATTCGGCGGATCGGATATCACGAAAATGGGGAGAAAAGGGGGCAAAATGTGCAAACAAAATACATTTAAAAAAGCTCAACATTCACATGCAACGCCATGAGCCACAAGTTACGATCTTGTCTCATCGCTGCAACTCCCCTACGGACTCGGCGAAGGTCAAGAGCCAAGCCGCACTGCTTCTTGACACACTGCTCGCTTAACCCGGAAGCCAGGCGCATCAATGTGTCGAAGGAAACTCCTTCTGCAGGCGCCCGGCCTGCCACAAGGAGTAGCTAAAGCACAATGAGACAAGGAATTATTAATGAGACAAGGAAATCCCGGCCGGCCAAACCCTCCCCTAACCCGGACGATGCTGGGCCATTTGTGTGCACCGTCCCATGGGTCTCCCAGTCACGGCCGGCTGTGACACAGCCTGGGATCGAACCCGAGGTTGCAGTGGCGCCTCAGCACTCATTGTTGAATTTGCCATTTTAAACTTGTTGTGTAATGTTTATGTCCAATGGCCGATGAGCACCAATACGTTTTATCTATAATTTCTCTTCATATGACAAGGATTGAAAAGGGTTTGCCAGTAGATTGTCAACTTGATTCATGATGATGACTGCTTGCCTAGCTTGCTGGCTAAGAGTTTGAAAGTATGATGTTGACATGATCAGTCCAATCAAAGCTACGGTAGATATAACGTGATTTGACGTCATTTTATCTGTGGCCAATGACCTTGAGCCTTCTTGGATGGGCACTTCTAATGTAAGTCTATGGCAGAACCCCTACACTCCAACTTGTTGCAATTACTCGCTTCTCCTGCAAAAAAAATACTAAAGAAAGCAAAAAAGAGACCATGTTTGTATGCGGCTTTATTAACTCAATGATTGTTTATTTATTTTACATTGTTTGCAAACTGATATGTGACACGTATTAATGCCAGGATAACATGCAAAACAGGCACACAAAAAATTATAGGTTCTGCCCCACCTGCCCTGAATGACGCGTCGCCACTGTCTGTTACTGACCCTGGACTAGGTCACTGTCCGTTTGCTCTCAGACCTGTGCCTGACTCATATGGACTCTTCATTTAACCCTGACACCCAAGTGCCAAACCCCTCTATTGACTTCCCAGCCTGACCCTTGACCTTTTCCATAGCTGCCTCACCGCCGCCTCACCTGTCCCTGGGTGTCAGCAGCTTGCCTCGGCAGCGTTCCTTAGCACAACGCAGGCCTCCCTTCCCCTGCCAACGTCTCCTGGAGCCGGTTCAGCTCATTACAGCTGAGTAGTCAGCAGAGACCTGGGCTGTCTCTTAATGATCACACAGAGAGGACTCCTGAGTCCTGACCACCACTCCACCGGGGGAAAAACTGTCCCGTTTATGACAATCCCTCCCAGTAGGTATCAGCCCGCCCGTCCCTGTGGTTTTTGGACGACTTGTCTGTTTGCAACTTTTTCACAATTACTCGCTTCTCCTGCAATAAAGTGTGTAATTGTGCCTGTAGCCACACTGTAGACTCAGGAAATAATGGTGTCTAGCTCCATGCTCCGTCCCTAACAATAGCAATGGAAGAACATCAATGGAAGTTTGCTTTCCTGATAATGAATTCATCTACAAAAGACAAAGTCTCTCTCTCTACCCGTGTGCCTTCCTCATTACAGTACATCTTTGTCCAGGGTAGTGTACTGTAGCACTCTGAGTCACATATCACCGCTGTTAAATACCTCCTGAGGTGGTACAGTACCAATACCCTCCCCGTGGCCCTCAGGGGCCTCAGCAGGTGGGGTTTATATTAGCACGGTGTTTCATGGCTGCCAGCATGTTTGTGTCATCATGGCGGCCTTCATTCTGCCTGCCTGTAATTACACAGACTCAGCCTCACTCAGCCCTCCGCCACACGCCGTCGCCGCCGGTGATGTAGCTAATAGGAAAAACAACAACAACCCTAATCTCCTGAGGTTTCTGTGCATTAATCAGGTTGTCTGTGTGTTCTGGCACCTTCCTGTGAACTGAGGCTGGCTGGGGTTCATGGGCTGGTTAGACCCAGTTATACCCCCTGACACACAGCCCACCAAGGGCTCCTCAGCCTCCCCCCCCTCTCTCTCCCTCTCTCTCTGACCTCAGCTTGCACCAGAACCAAACATTGATACAGAGCGGGTTTAAAAGCAGGCCATGGGCCTCTCTCTTTGATTTGTGTTAGTGCTGACAGGCTATTACCACAGTCCAGCCCTCAGAACTCTCTGAGATGGAGGGGGAATAGGCTGGAAACCCTCCTAAGAGCTTGCTCTCCCAGACAGAGCTGGGAGCGATAGTTCAGGAGAGGAGATGAGGAGAGGGGAAGGGGAGGATAATGATATGGATGTGAGAACAGGGTAGGTTACTGGAGGAGAGGTAGAGGGAATGAATACAGAGGAGGAGAGGGGAAAGTAGAGGAGAAGAAATAAGGGGAACAATATGAAAGAGGAATAGGAAGGAAGGGTCTGTGTTTTCATAGCCCCAGCAGGTAGAGAAAACTAAAGAACAGAGGAAAGTCACTGGCCACATATTGCACTGGGATGCTATATTCTAGTCATGTTTGGAGAGCGGGGCACTCTCAGTTCCGAACAGTACTAGAGGAGAAGTAGGTGATCATAACTTGTGTAAATGTCTCACACCTTCAGTACACACTCATGACGGTCAGCACTAAACAAATCACATAAATGAGAAAATAGTGTAGATTAGGCTATTTTTCAAATGTCACCTATTCCTGCATGTGCCACAATGGATCTCATTGATGCTGTGTTTGGTCGTAATGTATTCCTCCTACTCATCGTTTTTTACCCCTAAATGAAAAGCATTTTGGAATGCATCAGGAGAAACAGAAGTGCATTAGGCAGTCAAAGGGCATCTCTCCTGTGTTTGGGTGGTGAGTGTGGGCTTCAAAGTCCCTGTGCTCAAAGTGCAGAGCCGCCCCATAAACACTGCAGGAATCAATATAATGACATTCTAAGAGCGCAATGTACATTAAACACATTTCCGCTGCTCTGCTAACCCAGGCCTTTTGATTGTGGGTAGTAATTCCACATTGTTTGTGTACCCTTAATTCTGAAAGGAACGATTACTCAACCTTGTTTTGGAATGACGCCAATTCATCTCGTTTGTATGCTATTAGAAATTGTTAATTGCACAATATTTGTCAGTTTTGGGCTGTTTAAAAAATCTTTAGAAATAGAAGTCTGTCAATATTTCATTTCGCAGTCATCTGGCAATCAATAATATATTTTATACAGTATTTCAAGTACAGTACTATCTACATTCACAAACTTTCAAGGACACACTTTGTCTGTTTTCTCAGTGGGTTTGATGTTATTGCAACCGTCAGTGTTTCATAGTGAATGCCAAATTCTACATCAGTGTTGGGCAACGTACTTCACATGGTTTCAAGACAACTTTCACTTAAATATCTTCATATGAAACAGACTGATTATAATAAAAAGAGGGGTAAATACAGTCTAGAAGAAAGTCTACAGCAATCATTAGTAATGCTGCTGTTCTAGATTTAACCCACAGGGCAATAGTCCTCCACATCCCCTGATTAGGCTGCACTTAGTGGCTGAATCAGGACTCTCTGTCTTACTGTAAAGCTTTACCTGTTGCCACCAGGAACGGATTTCTGTCAGGGGCCTTAATAAAGGCATGAGGATCCAGGGGCAGTGGAGGGTGGATGGAGTGGGATAGAGGAGGAGGACGAGGAGGGGGGAATGGAGTGATGAATGGGTCCAGCATGCACAGCGACAATGGAAGAACAGACCTACGAGCCTGACAGCGCTTCAATTACTCACCCAGACAGGGGAGGGAGGGAGGGAGGGAGGGAGGGAGAGAGGGAGAGAGGGAGAGAGGGAGAGAGGGAGAGAGGGAGAGACGCTGCAAATCCACCCGAGCCTGTGTCGTCCCCTGCCATACTTTCACCACCTATCATCGAAGCACACCTGACCAATAGTGGGATGGGATGATTATTCTGATTGGCTGTCTGGGTAGACATGTTCTGCTCTCCACTGGTGTGTGTAATCTCTCCAGGAACTTGACCAGGCTGAAAGGAGAGATAGAGGAAAGAGGTTTAGCTTTAGATGGGTGGGGGGGTGTGGTGTGAATCAGAGATGGGGAAGATAGAGAGAGAGCGAATGTGAGGGCCTGTTAGGGAGGAGGAGAGGGGTAGATGTGCCTTGATTCAGACTGGGATTAAAGGTGAAGTAATCTGAGGGAGGTGGTGTACCACTCTCTCCACCTCTCCTCGCCTCATCACCTGCTGTTCAGCCATGTGCCCCAGGAGCGGAGAGAATCTTAGAGGGAGATTTATGTGTGGTTCTTATAGTGAGAGATTCTAGTGTCAGAGGATGGTTTTGTGTGGAAAAAGAGCTGAAGCCAAAACGAGTGTTCCTGTAATTTCTCATACCCTTGTAATAGAAAACCATCCAAATGTTTAGTTATGAGAAAAAATAAGTAATCTTCAGAGCTAATGAAATATTGTTGTTTTATTTAAGCCATAATACATTCTAATAACGATAATGTCATTCTCCATTTTTCCAATAAAGCATTTCACATGACACGGAGGAAAAAGTAGATTACATTTGTTGCTCTTCTATAAAGATTGTCGTCTAGAAGAAATATAATAGTTTCTAACACTACCGCTACTCTCCTTTTCTTTTGCAGTGTGCTGAACCGGACGCCAGTCCACCTGATTCATGAGATCATCCTGGTAGATGACTACAGTGAAGATGGTGAGTAGAATAGAAGAGCAGCTGTGAGCAGAGATAGAGCTGATTCCAGGAGGAAATGGATTGGAGATGGATGTGATGAGCTCTCTCATTCTGGCTCAGCTTCCGGGAAAAAAAGGATCAGTGATTGAAAAGATTTCCCCTGTCTCTGTCAATGTGTTTTTTACAATTCAATTCCAATTCCATGCACTGTGTGGGTGACGGTTTTGAGAACATTGCATCTCACCCTGCATGAAATGTTCCCTTTCAGCAAACGACTGCCTTCTACTCACCAAGTTGCCCAAAGTAAAGTGTCTTCGGAATGACAGGAGAGAAGGTAACCTAGTTAATGTGTGTGTGTGTGTTTGTGCGTGCCTTCCTGTATGTGTGTGTGTAGAGAGTATTTTATCCGTGCAGTATACAATTGTGTCCTCAACTTGAACACACACCTTAGAGCAACGTTAGAGCATCATCCATGTGATATTGTGAGGAGGATGTTTCCCCACTAGTATCCTGCAGTAGATGATTTCAGGTTAGACCACAGGGAAAAGCGAGACAAGAGAGCAGATTCAGGCATGTGTTGACTTGAGAGGGTTGGATCTTTTTGTGTCAGACAAACCGTGATCCCATCTAGACAACGTGGGAATTGTCTGTATAAATAAATTGATTTGATTATAGCAAGACATCAAAAGGTTGACTGGAATACAGTCTGAGCACAAATACATACATCTATGAGTCATGGTTTTCAGGAAACTTATTTATCATGGTTATTATGTTGATGCTTCCTGTTTCACGACTCCACAGAGGACTTTTCTATGATGCCATACAGCACTGTTGTAATAGACTACAGTTTATACAAAAATAAATGGAAAACTAAAAAGCAGCGTGTGCTGATTGCTAGTTAAAACCCCTCTACGCTATCTGTCTGTGCTTCAGCACGTTATACAGTCTGAAGTGAAATATGGTGGTCCTCTGTAGCTCAGCTGGTAGAGCACGGCGCTTGTAACGCCAAGGTAGTGGGTTCGATCCCCGGGACCACCCATACAAATGTATGCACGCATGACTGTAAGTCGCTTTGGATAAAAGCGTCTGCTAAATGGCATATTATTTTATTATTATTTTAAATATACAGTGGGGGAAAAAAGTATTTAGTCAGCCACCAATTGTGCAAGTTCTCCCACTTAAAAAGATGA
Source organism: Coregonus lavaretus (assembly GCF_964263955.1). NCBI lineage: Eukaryota > Metazoa > Chordata > Actinopteri > Salmoniformes > Salmonidae > Coregonus > Coregonus lavaretus. Next base: position 17,680,746 of record NC_140020.1, on the reverse strand, counting down.
GAGAGGCCTGTAATTTTCATCATAGGTACACGTCAACTATGACAGACAAAATTAGAAAAACAAATCCAGAAAATCACATTGTAGGATTTTTAATGAATTTATTTGCAAATTATGGTGGAAAATAAGTATTTGGTCAATAACAAAAGTTTCTCAATACTTTGTTATATACCCTTTGTTGGCAATGACACAGGTCAAATGTTTTCTGTATGTCTTCACAAGGTTTTCACACACTGTTGCTGGTATTTTGGCCCATTCCTCCATGCAGATCTCCTCTAGAGCAGTGATGTTTTGGGGCTGTCGCTGGGCAACACGGACTTTCAACTCCCTCCAAAGATTTTCTATGGGGTTGAGATCTGGAGACTGGCTAGGCCACTCCAGGACCTTTCTTACGAAGCCACTCCTTCGTTGCCCGGGTGGTGTGTTTGGGATCATTGTCATGCTGAAAGACCCAGCCACGTTTCATCTTCAATGCCCTTGCTGATGGAAGGAGGTTTTCACTCAAAATCTCACGATACATGGCCCCATTAATGATTTCCTTTACACGGATAAGTCGTCCTGGTCCCTTTGCAGAAAAACAGCCCCAAAGCATGATGTTTCCACCCCCATGCTTCACAGTAGGTATGATGTTCTTTGGATGCAACTCAGCATTCTTTGTCCTCCAAACACGACGAGTTGAGTTTTTACCAAAAAGTTATATTTTGGTTTCATCTGACCATATGACATTCTCCCAATCCTCTTCTGGATCATCCAAATGCACTCTAGCAAACTTCAGACGGGCCTGGACATGTACTGGCTTAAGCAGGGGGACACGTCTGGCACTGCAGGATTTGAGTCCCTGGCGGCGTAGTGTGTTACTGATGGTAGGCTTTGTTACTTTGGTCCCAGCTCTCTGCAGGTCATTCACTAGGTCCCCCCGTGTGGTTCTGGGATTTTTGCTTACCGTTCTTGTGATCATTTTGACCCCACGGGGTGAGATCTTGCGTGGAGCCCCAGATCGAGGGAGATTATCAGTGGTCTTGTATGTCTTCCATTTCCTAACAATTGCTCCCACAGTTGATTTCTTCAAACCAAGCTGCTTACCTATTGCAGATTCAGTCTTCCCAGCCTGGTGCAGGTCTACAATTTTGTTTCTGGTGTCCTTTGACAGTTCTTTGGTCTTGGCCATAGTGGAGTTTGGAGTGTGACTGTTTGAGGTTGTGGACAGGTGTATTTTATACTGATAACAAGTTCAAACAGGTGCCATTAATACAGGTAACGAGTGGAGGACAGAGGAGCCTCTTAAAGAAGAAGTTACAGGTCTGTGAGAGCCAGAAATCTTGCTTGTTTGTAGGTGACCAAATACTTATTTTCCACCATAATTTGCAAATAAATTCATTAAAAATCCTACAATGTGATTTTCTGGAGAAAAAAATTCTCAATTTGTCTGTCATAGTTGACGTGTACCTATGATGAAAATTACAGGCCTCTCTCATCTTTTTAAGTGGGAGAACTTGCACAATTGGTGGCTGACTAAATACTTTTTTCCCCCACTGTATGGTTGAAATGCTGAGATGTGAACTCAGACAGTAACGAGATGCAGATTGCTGTGCGTGGATAGAGGTGCACTAGCCCCAGCTCTCACAGCCGTTTGAAGTTCCTCTGATCAGAGGGTTCAGCAGAGAGGTAATGGAGATGAACCCCATCTCACCTCACAGGCTGACAATCTTACCTCCAAAAACCTCCAAAAGCAGCCAGTTTCACCTAATAACACCAAGGAATATGGATACTATTTTACAGCATCCACCTCACTTACTGTATAGTACAAGAAGATAGGGTGCAGTTTTGATAATTGTTGAAGCCTTCAGTATCTTGAAGTATTTCATTGTAGGCTAGTGCAATAGACTGTTGTAGCTCATTGTTCATTGCCAAACATTTTCTTGTACTTTTATGTATATTCCCTAGGTGTATGTTTTATGATTAACTACTCATGGTGTGATCGTGATAACATACAGAAACTCAAGTCCTTTTGTTCACCCGACCTAGAATACCTCACAATCAAATGCCGACCGTATTACCTCCCAAGAGAATTCTCTTCGGTTCTAGTCACAGCCGTGTATATTCCCCCTCAAGCCGATACCACGGCGGCCCTCAAAGAACTACACTGGACTTTATGCAAACTGGAAACCATATATCCTGAGGCCGCATTTATTGTAGATGGGGATTTTAACAAAGCAAATTTGAGGAAAACGCTACCAAAATTCTACGAACACATTGACTGTAGCACTCGCACTGAGAAAACATTGGACCACTGCTACTCAGCTTTTTGAAATGCCTACAAGGCCCTCCCCCGCCCTCCCTTCTGTAGCGGGTGATTTGGACGGAGTCAGGTGCAGGAGGGTAAATCACAGAATAAATGGTTTATTCGGCAAATACAGCAGTACACAGCAATGCGTAAAACACTACAGTGCAGTATAACGGCGCACTGGAGAAAACAAAGCGGTCAAGGAGGCAGCTTCGGAGGAAGTCGTGACACCTTCGGCAAATCTGATCACGACACCATTTTGCTCCTCCCTTCCTATAGGCAGAAACTCAAACAGGAAGTACCCGTGCTAAGGACTATTCAATGCTGGTCTGACCAATCGGAATCCATGCTTCAAGATTGTTTTCCTCACGCTGACTGGGATATGTTCTGGGTAGCCTCTGAGAATAACATCGACAAATACACGGATACGGTGACTGAGTTCATCAGGAAGTGTATAGGAGATGTTGTATCCACTGTGACTATTACAACCTACCCAAACCAGAAACCGTGGATAGATGGCAGCATTCGCGTAAAACTGAAAGTGCGAACCACCTCATTTAACTATGGCAAGGTGACTGGGAATATGGCAGAATACAAACAGCGTAGTTATTCCCTCCGTAAGGGACAAAGTGGAGTTGCAATTCAACGGCTCAGACACGAGACCTATGTGGCAGGGTCTACAGATAATCACGGACTACAAAGGGAAAACTAGCCACGTCGCAGACACCGACGTCTTGCTTCTGGATAAGCTAAACACCTTCTTCGCCTGCTTTGAGGATAACACAGTGCGACCGACATGGCACGCTACCAAGGACTGGGGCTCTCCTTCTCTGTGGCCGATGTGAGTAAGACATTTAAGCGTCTTAACCCACGCGAGGCTGCCGGCCCAGACAGCATCCCTGGCCGTGTCCTCAGAGCATGCACAGACCAGCTGGCTGGAGTGTTTACGGACATATTCAATCTCTCCCTATCCCAGTCTGCTGTCCCCACTTTCTTCAAGGTGTCCACCATTGTTCCTGTACCCAATTAAGCAAAGGTAACTGAACTAAATGACTATCGCCCCGTAGCACTCACTTCTGTCATCATGAAGTGCTTTGAGAGGCTAGTTAAGGATCATATCACCTCTACCTTACCTGACACCCTAGACCCATTTCAATTTGCTTACCGCCCCAATAGATCCACAGATGATGCAATCGCCATCGCACTGCACACTGCCCTATCCCATCTGGACAAGAGGATTAACTATGTAAGAATGCTGTTCATTGACTATAGCTCAGCATTCAACACCATAGTACCCTCCAAGCTCATCATTAAGCTTGAGGCCCTGGGTCTGAACCCCGCCCTGTGCAACTGGGTCCTAACTGGGTCCAATGGGCGGCAGGTAGCTTAGTGGGTAAGAGCGTTGTGCCAGTAACCGAAAGGTCGCTGGTTCTAATCCCCGAGCCGACTAGGTGAAAAACCTGTCGATGTGCCCTTGAGCAAGGCACTTAACCCTAATTGCTCCTGTAAGTCGCTCTGGATAAGAGCGTCTGCTAAATGACCAATATTTTTATTTTATATTTAATTTAGGTGCGTGAAGTGCGTGAATTTGACAATTTTCCTGTCCTGCTAAGCATTCAAAATGTAACAAGTACTTTTGGGTGTCAGGGAAAATGTATGGAATAAAAAGTACATTATTTTCTTTAGGAATGTAGTAAAGTTAAGTAAAAGTTTAAAAATATGAATAGTAAAGTACAGATACCCCCCAAAACGACTTATTTAGTACTTTAAAGTGTTTTTACCACTGGGTACTGGTACTCCTTGTATATAGCCTCGTTATTGTTTTTGTGGGCCAGCTGCAGCTTTTCTAGGTCCTTCTTTGCAACACTTGATCATATCACCGGGCAATAGTCAAGATTAGATCTGACAGCCACATGCATTACCAGATTCAGCTGAGGTCTAGAACTTAGGGAATGATTTGTACTAAATTCAATGCTTTTAGTTTTAGATATGTTCAGGACTAGTTTATTACTAGCCATCCAATCCAAAACTGACTGCAACTCTTTGTTTAGGGTTGCAGTGATTTCACTAGCTGTGGTTGCTGACGTAAGTGAGGAGTAACCACAGCTGGATTGGTGAGGAGGGTGGAGGGGGTGTGGGGATGGATGGAAGGGTGAGAAGGGTGCGGACGAGGAGGATGAGATGCTGAGGGGGGCGAGATGTGGAGGGAGTTCTGGTTTTTATATACAACAGTGTTACAGTTTAATGTAACCCATTTGGACGGGGCCTCTGTCATGCTGTGATTGCTCAGCAGGTTGGCCGTTGTAATGACTGTAATGACGGATAGTCCTCCGGACCGTTTTACACGTGAGGATTTTAAGAGCGCTGCAATCACAGGTCTGGGACTGATAGGCTTTTACAGGCCAGTTATAAACATGCCAGTCAGTCTTATGCACTCAGCAGTCAGATCTGACTATTAACGATTGAGCACATTTTAATGGAATGGGATGAAGATTTGAAATCGATAGCCTTGAAATAGCTGTTCTTGTGTATGTCGTAGTGGTGAGACAGGTGTATGAGGCATTGTGTGTAATTAGATTCCTGCTCTGCTAATGAAAAGCAGAGACTTCTAATCTTAAGACAACAAATTCCAAGATTCCATCTACAAAAATAAGAAATTACACTCTGACAATACCTAATCAAGTGTAAAAATCATTACAACCACAATTAGATTGTAACAAATGGTATCGTTAGGCTGTCCTCTGTTAATTCCAGGAGCTGGAGGTTTCATTACCCAGCCTCAGTGTTCCACTACAGTGTTGATGAACTTGTGTGTGTATAGGGGCCCGGGTGTAGTTAACAGTCCCCAGGGCCTCGACTCACAAAGCTAAATTGTAAATGGTTTAAGGCATTTCGACTTGATTGTCTTTTTAATGCTACAAACAGCAGAAGCTGTCATGCCATGTCGCCTCTGTCAGGCTTTGGTAGTAAATTCTCTCTCTCTCTCTCTCTCTCTCTCTCTCTCTCTCTCTCTCGCTCTCGCTCTCGCTCTCGCTCTCGCTCTCGCTCTCGCTCTCGCTCTCGCTCTCGCTCTCGCTCTCGCTCTCGCTCTCGCTCTCGCTCTCGCTCTCGCTCTCTCTCTGGCAGCTACACAGTCAACCTTCACCTAAAAACTGTTGAGGGGGGAGGGTGAGCTCACCCATCCAGAAAATAAAGCATTATTGAGGATGAAATGGGATTTTTAATTGGCTGGACTTGCAGCACAGTGTGAAACTTACAGCGTCCTACAATTTCATACAATGACGTTCCGTCCTATGTCAGGGACTATTGATTTTGCTCTTTAGCCGGAAAGAATGTCCTTCGATCATTGAGACCTCTTAACAGTGTGATGTCCCCATTTATACCATAATGTCTAAGGGCCGTAATTGCGTTGTTGCCCCATAAACAGACGCAAATGGCCTTTTTAAGACCTTCCTTGTCTCCACGCATGAGGTGGACAATAAAGGGACTTGTGAAGTCATTGATTTTTTCAGAATATTTCTGAGTATATTTCAACAACATCATCTAGAGATCAGATAATATTTAATGGTGTTTGGGTTTAGACACAGTGGTTGGGTTTAGATACATACAGACACACACACACACACACAGCAGTAGTTAGAGATGAGAATGACCTTTGACCCCTCTGTCTCTGATCTCTCTCTTTCTCCAGGTCTGATTCGCTCCAGGGTGCGTGGGGCGGATGCAGCGAAGGCCAGGGTCCTGACCTTTCTGGACAGTCACTGTGAGGTCAACAAGGACTGGCTGCCCCCACTGCTCCAGAGGATCAAGGAGGTACGGTATCAGTACAGGCACTGACACCTCCTACATCTACGGTATCAGTACAGGCACTGACACCTCCTACATCTACGGTATCAGTACAGGCACTGACACCTCCTACATCTACGGTATCAGTACAGGCACTGACACCTCCTACATCTACGGTATCAGTACAGGCACTGACACCTCCTACATCTACGGTATCAGTACAGGCACTGACACCTCCTACATCTACGGTATCAGTACAGGCACTGACACCCCCTACATCTACGGTATCAGTACTGGCACTGACACCTCCTACATCTACAGTATCAGTACAGGCACTGACACCTCCTACACCTACAGTATCAGTACAGGCACTGACACCTCCTACATCTACGGTATCAGTACTGGCACTGACACCTCCTACATCTACAGTATCAGTACAGGCACTGACACCTCCTACATCTACAGTATCAGTACAGGCACTGACACCTCCTACATCTACGGTATCAGTACTGGCACTGACACCTCCTACATCTACAGTATCAGTACAGGCACTGACACCTCCTACATCTACAGTATCAGTACAGGCACTGACACCTCCTACATCTACAGTATCAGTACAGGCACTGACACCACCTACATCTACGGTATCAGTACAGGCACTGACACCTCCTACATCTACGGTATCAGTACTGTACAGTACAGGCAGTGGCACACACCTCCAACATCTACTCTACACCTTCTGATAGATCTTGCAGAATAGAAAGAAAATCCACCCCAACTTCAGAGAAAATAAGTACCACCCTAAAATGCAGGTTGATGTTTATTGTCATGAGTCTTGTCATGGAGGCAGAACTAAGCAATTTCCCCTTAGATAGGCCATCTGCAAAGTCAAAATTGGCTATATTGTAAAAATTCAGTTAGGCATTAGGGTTACTTTGTGACTGTGCCAGTTAGTGACCACTCTGCAGAACTGCCTCCATAACAAGATTCATGATGAAAAATGCTAACCTGCCCCTCAAATGAACTCCGATGCGTATTTCTTCTTTCAACATATTTCTATCAGGAGACTTAACTGTCATTTTTTTTGTGAACTTCAATCAAAAGAACCCCCCACCCTAATCTCAGACTCCTACACATACTCTCTCTTTTTGACATATGTCTATATCTCCAGGAATGAATGAAAAACTCCCTCCTAGGTTGTGTGTGACTGTAGCATTGTGAACTGTCTCAGGGACCACCACCACCACTCCAGCAGCTCTCAGATCTCTTAGTGCGGCATGACTGGGGAGAAAATGGCAGTTTACCTTCTGCTGTTCCTCTGATTGCCCCTAATCTGGAATAAGTGCTGCACTCCCTCAATTTACACCAACAGCACTCTTCCTCTCCCCCAGGCTAAGACAGAGGGTTGACACGGTTTCTCCCCCCCCCTTCCCCCCTCTCTCTCAAAGCTCTTATGTGGACATGCTGCTCTCTAAACACTGATAGTGGTCTATGAAGCTATAGTAACTAGCTAATGCTGGGGGGCTTACATGTTATATTCAATTATATACTAACCTTAATGCATGTCTGATTTCAAAGTGCTGTCTTCATCTTAATTCCCTGGTGCGGTTGCCGATGTCTGGCGTTCAGTTCTCAACAACGTGCCAACATTATTTTGGATTTGGCCCTGCGAGGCATAACATCATGTTTTGTAATATATGTGCTAATACAGGAAGCTCTTGTCTACAAACAATCAATATATAAAAATAAACATAATTGATTTTGTTCTGAGGGAGTCATCCATCACTGTCCACATATATACATATCTATTTCTAAATGTATTACTTATTGATTTATGTAAATGCAGGCACAAAGACGCATGTATAATATTCATGACACACCACGCCGCTGTAAAGGGACATTCCTCTCAGAGCCGCATAAAGGGATTGAAAACTCAGTAGTCTACCCAAGCAGTCTTGTGAAGCATGGGTGCTGGTCAAGGCAAATCACCTTGACTAAACACCATGGCAGAGAGTGAGAGAGAAAATAAAAGAGGGAGAGGAGGGGAATAGAGGGATGAGAGAAAGTAAATGTCTGAAGAAGAGCAGATGAGCGTGTGTGAGAAATGAGCTGAACGGGATGCTGAAGGCGAGGAGGCAAATCAAATGTCAGATAATGTGGTCAGACTGCCCAGGATACTGCCCAGGATGCTGCCTGTCACTGTGTGTGTGTGTGTGTGTGTGTGTGTGTGTGTGTGTGTGTGTGTGTGTGTGTCAGCTCCTAAAGATGACTCTGTCATGGGCTTTGACTGAGACTTAGTGTGTGTGTCTGTGAGTTCTGACTGGTGTGTGCATGGCATGCACGGGTGTGTGTGTGAAGACTATTTGGAGACATGACTTTCACACACAGCGCCTGTTAACCTCCTCGTCACTCTGTGTGATCTGATCAGACACTGATCGATGTACCTTCCTTTAGCTGGAAGGAGGAAAAACAAGACAATGACCCCAAGCCACTATCACGTCTTTCAAGTGACCCTAACAGTAATGAATCAGCACATCTCACCAGATGTATCACATGTCCTAAAGGTGGACATTTTCCCTGGTTATTTCCTTGACTTCAGGACTACTAGGCTACTGATGTATCAGCATTAACTGAAACATCATCCAAACTGCTGGGTGACCTATTGTATGAACATAATGTATGTTTAATCAGTGCCCTGCAGCACATCAATGCCTCCCATTACTCCCATAGCTTTTTCATTAACTTCAGCTTCTGAACTGTAAATAATGAATTGTGCCATTGGCTCTTACTGTAAGTTTGGAACATGGTCTCTGACTCCCGTCTCGCTCTCTCGTCTCACCAGGACCCGACCTGTGTGGTGAGCCCAGTGATCGACATCATCAACATGGATACCTTCGCCTACGTAGCAGCCTCCTCTGACCTCCGTGGAGGTATGGAGCTACAGGGACTTGACCTCCCCATCCTCATCGCTATCTCCACACCTATGTCCCTCCCTCTCTCTATCCATCTCTGTATCTGTCCAGCCCTCTTTCCAACCCTCCCTTTCTCCATCCCTATTTTCATCCCTTATCCCTGACCCCACCCCTCCCTTCTTTTCCATTCCCTCCCCCAGCTGGCTAGTAGAGGCTACACACACACACACACACACACACACACACACACAGCCAGATGAACAGCTCCAATCAGTGTTCCCAGAGATCTGGATAGGACAGTAAATGGGGATAATAGTCCTAGGCCTTCTCAGATTGGACGTTTTAATTATTGATGTAGCCATCACTCATAACATGAAAAAGATGTGGTGTCAATAGAGCCGTATTGATCCACTGAGACCCGGCCCTGCCTGCCTGCAGACTGCTGCGCTAGCACTCCTGGGTCTGCCTGCCAAATCAGACCCTCTCTCTCTCTCCCCTGCACACACACACATACTGAGACACATAAACACACTAAGACGTGCACACACACACATGCACATACATGTTCACGTACACACACTTTAATAATGTTTACATATCTTGCACTACTCATCTCATATGTATATACTGTATTATATTCTATAATATTCTACTGTATCTTAGTCCATGCCGCTCTGTCATTGCTTGTCCATATATGTATATATTCTTAAATTCCATTCCTTGGTAGATTTGTGTGTAGAGGGTATATGTTGTGAAATTGTTAGATATTACTTGTTAGATATTACTGCACTGTTGTAGCTAGAAGCAAAAGCATTTCACTACACCCGCAATAACATCTGCTAAACACGTGTATGTGACAAATAACATTTGATTTGATTTGACAGACACACATCCACATACTTTATTCATAGAGCAGATATGCATTGGTTCTCTCATGCATACAGTATATTTGAAGACATCAAGGGCACTGCGTCTGTCTCAGGACAGGATGGGATGGGCTATTTAAAAGCTCTTGTGTAAAGCCTGATGAAGGTCATTCCCAAGGTTCAGCCCAGATCAGCTATTAGCCAATGGGCTGGGGCCCATAATTAATCATTAGAGTAATTAAATAGGAGACGTTAGCAGGAATGGTGGCTGTAATTATTGACAGTGTTCTGCCAGAGATTAATAAAGCGTGTGATGAAGGAAGAGGCTGCTGCAGCGTTTTTATAATTGACCCCGCCTTTATAGTTCATAGTCCACCCTCCTTCTCACCCCCCTCCTCATCATCCTTTTTTTGTTAGTTGTTTGGTCCCCTTCTCTCTGACCTGCAATGCTCTCCTCCTGACCCTCCCCTCCCTCCCTCCATCTCTCCCTCACCCTCCCTCCCTCTCTCCCTCACCCTCCCTCCCTCTCTCCCTCACCCTCCCCCTCTCCCTCACCCTCCCTCTCTCCCACATTCCCAGTTTGTGTTGTGATTATCTCTCTCTCTCTCTGCTGCAGGCTTCGACTGGAGTCTACATTTCAAGTGGGAGCAGTTGTCTGCTGAGCAGAAAGCCAGGAGAGCTGACCCCACCGAACCCATTAAGTAAGTGAAGGGAGGCATAAAGACGGATATTATGGGATGGTCTGGCCTGGCTGCAGAAGAGAAGAGAGGAGAGGGACCGAGGGAGGGATAGAGGAGGGGAGGAGGGGGTGCCTGTCTGACTGCCCATCCCTCCATCCGCAAGTCCAGTGGCTGGCAGTGGAGTGGAGGAACAGTGGAATGAAGTCTCTTCCTGTGGCCTTACACTGCACTGTGATCTAAACAGTCCATCAGGGAGGAGCGAGGGAGAGGCGGACTAAGCAGCAGCAGCTGGAAGAGGCAGTTAAACCATTGATCTCTGCAGAGATAGCAGCAGCACGGCTAATGAGGATGCAGCCCAGAGGAGATCAGAGAGGGGACCGGACCACAGCCAGTTAAAGCACCTTTGCATTATTTCAGCCAAAAAGAGTTGATCATCTTTAATCCTCTTGGCCCCAGATGGCTCTGAATCCAGGGCAGATCATTTTAGTGCTCGGCTAGAATGATTGATCTCTCTTACACATCTCTCTCTCTCCCTTTCACTCTCTCTCTATCTATCTCTGTTCATTTCCGGTCATAATTATTATCCAGGTACAGAGATAGACAACATTTATATTCAAAACACTAGCACACATTTCCAGGAAGGAACATATTTTCTAAGAAAATACTTGATACTGTTGTCAAAATTCATACAGGGTAGTAACGTTATGAGTTGGGATTATGGTTCATTGTTTAGCTAGCTAGCTAGCTACAATGAGGGAAAAAAGTATTTGATCCCCTGCTGATTTTGTACGTTTGCCCACTGACAAAGAAAGGATCAGTCTATAATTTTAATGGTAGGTTTATTTGAACAGTAAGAAACAGAATAACAACAAATAAATCCAGAAAAACGCATGTCAAAAACGTAATAAATTGATTTGCATTTTAATGAGGGAAATAAGTATTTGACCCCCTCTCAATCAGAAAGATTTCTGGCTATCAGGTGTCTTTTATACAGGTAACGAGCTGAGATTAGGAGCACACTCTTAAAGAGACTGCTCCTAATCTCAGCTTGTTACCTGTATAAAAGACACCTGTCCACAGAAGCAATAAATCAATCAGATTCCAAACTCTCCACCATGGCCAAGACCAAAGAGCTCTCCAAAGATGTCAGGGACAAGATTGTAGACCTACACAAGGCTGGAATGGGCTACAAGACCATCGCCAAGCAGCTTGGTGAGAAGGTGACAACAGTTGGTGCGATTATTCGCAACTGGAAGAAACACAAAAGAACTGTCAATCTCCCTTGGCCTGGGGCTCAATGCAAGATCTCACCTCGTGGAGTTGCAATGATCATGAGAACGGTGAGGAATCAGCCCAGAACTACACGAGAGGATCTTGTCAATGATCTCAAGGCAGCTGGGACCATAGTCACCAAGAAAACAATTGGTAACACACTACGCCGTGAAGGACTGAAATCCTGCAGCGCCCGCAAGGTCCCCCTGCTCAAGAAAGCACATATACAGGGCCGTCTGAAGTTTGCCAATGAACATCTGAATGATGAATGATTCAGAGGAGAACTGGGTGAAAGTGTTGTAGTCAGATGAGACCGAAATGGAGCTCTTTGGCATCAACTCAACTCGCCGTGTTTGGAGGAGGAGGAATGCTACCTATGACCCCAAGAACACCATCCACACCGTCAAACATGGAGGTGGAAACATTATGCTTTGGGGGTGTTTTTCTGCTAAGGGGACAGGACAACTTCACCGCATCAAAGAGACGATGGACGGGGCCATGTACCGTCAAATCTTGGGTGAAAACATCCTTCCCTCAGCCAGGGCATTGAAAATGGGTCGTGGATGGGTATTCCAGTATGACAGTGACCCAAAACACACGGTCAAGGCAACAAAGGAGTGGCTCAAGAAGAAGCACATTAAGGTCCTGGAGTGGCCTAGCCAGTCTCCAGACCTTAATCCCATAGAAAATCTGTGGAGGGAGCTGAAGGTTCGAGTTGCCAAATGTCAGCCTCGAAACCTTAATGACTTGGAGAAGATCTGCAAAGAGGAGTGGGACAAAATCCCTCCTGAGATGTGTGCAAACCTGGTGGCCAACTACAAGAAACGTCTGACCTCTGTGATTGCCAACAAGGGTTTTGCCACCAAGTACTAAGTCATGTTTTGCAGAGGGGTCAAATACTTATTTCCCTCATTAAAATGCAAATCAATTTATAACATTTTTGACATTCATTTTTCTGGATTTTTTTGTTGTTATTCTGTCTCTCACTGTTCAAATAAACCTACCATTAACATTATAGACTGATCATTTCTTTGTCAGTTAGCAAATGTACAAAATCAGCAGGGGATCAAATACTTTTTTCCCTCACTGTACATGTCTAAACGAAATACTCCACTATGCAAGTAACCATTTCACTGTACTGTTTACACCTTCTGTATACTGTGCATGTGACAAATAAACTTAGATTTTATTTGATATAGTGTGTGTTTACCAGAGACGGTAATGTGAAGAACAACATGACCTGCACCAAAGTCAAATTAGGATATAACATTAGGCCAACGAGACAGTGTCCAAGTTCTAAAATTCTCCAATAGATTGCCCTGCTTTTTAGTCACACTCATAACCGTAAGCTATTTTCTGTAATTAGCTCGCCATTAACTTATAAATAATTATCTTGTTGTGAGTTTATTTTCCTGTAATAATGAATACAAATTAGCTAAAATTAAGACGTCAGCTACAGTGGGGAGAACAAGTATTTGATACACTGCCGATCTTGCAGGTTTTCCTACTTACAAAGCATGTAGAGGTCTGTAATTTGTATCATAGGTACACTTCAACTGTGAGAGACAAAAATCCAGAAAATCACATTGTATGATTTTTAAGTAATTAATTTGCATGTTATTGCATGACATAAGTATTTGATACATCAGAAAAGCAGAACTTAATATTTGGTACAGAAACCTTTGTTTGCAATTACAGAGATCATACGTTTCCTGTAGGTCTTGACCAGGTTTGCACACACTGCAGCAGGGATTTTGGCCCACTCCTCCAAACAGACCTTCTCCAGATCCTTCAGGTTTCGGGGCTGTCACTGGGCAATACGGACTTTCAGCTCCCTCCAAAGATTTTCTATTGGATTCAGGTCTGGAGACTGGCTAGGCCACTCCAGGACCTTGAGATGCTTCTTACGGAGCCACTCCTTAGTTGCCCTGGCTGTGTGTTTCGGGTCGTTGTCATGCTGGAAGACCCAGCCACGACCCATTTCAATGCTATTACTGAGGGAAGGAGGTTGTTGGCCAAGATCTCGCGATACATGGCCCCATTCATCCTCCCCTCAATACGGTGCAGTCGTCCTGTCCCCTTTGCAGAAAAGCATCCCCAAAGAATGATGTTTCCACCTCCATGCTTCATGGTTGGGATGGTGTTCTTGGGGTTGTACTCATCCTTCTTCTTCCTCCAAACACGGCGAGTGGAGTTTAGACCAAAAAGCTCTATTTTTGTCTCATCAGACCACATTACCTTCTCCCATTCCTCCTCTGGATCATCCAGATGGTCATTGGCAAACTTCAGGATTTTGGTCATTGGCGCTGCAGGATTTTAATCCATGATGGCGTAGTGTGTTACTAATGGTTTTCTTTGAGACTGTGGTCCCAGCACTCTTCAGGTCATTGACCAGGTCCTGCCGTGTAGTTCTGGGCTGATCCCTCACCTTCCTGATGATTATTGATGCCCCACGAGGTGAGATCTTGCATGGAGCCCCAGACCGAGGGTGATTGACCGTCATCTAGAACTTCTTCCATTTTCTAATAATTGCGCCAACAGTTGTTGCCTTCTCACCAAGCTGCTTGCCTATTGTCCTGTAGCCCATCCCAGCCTTGTGCAGGTCTACAATTTTATCCCTGATGTCCTTACACAGCTCTCTGGTCTTGGCCATTGTGGAGAGGTTGGAGTCTGTTTGATTGAGTGTGTGGACAGGTGTCTTTTATACAGGTAATGAGTTCAAACAGGTGCAGTTAATACAGGTAATGAGTGGATAACAGGAGGGCTTCTTAAAGAAAAACTAACAGGGCTGTGAGAGCCGGAATTTTTACTGGTTGGTAGGTGATCAAATACTTATGTCATGCAATAAAATGCAAATTAATTACTTAAAAATCATACAATGTGATTTTCTGGATTTTCTGAGATTCCGTCTCTCAAAGTTGAAGTGTACCTATGATAAAAATTACAGACCTCTACATGCTTTGTAATTAGGAAAACCTGCAAAATCGGCAGTGTATCAAATACTTGTTCACCCCACTGTATATGATATGATCATTATTTGATCTGGCTAGCCAGCTAACTTAACAAGCTAAAAACGAACCAAAACATTGTTTAGAAAGTTGCTTTTAGTTACCTGGTTTGCTAGATTGACATATACATATACTTTTTAAACGGATGGGTTTATTGGTGTTAAAATACTCCAGTTATGCTATTTTGGACCACCAGGTTGCTGTGTGTTTATACGTTTTCATAACAACAACGACAAGTTTGATGTTGGACGGCAATAGAATGTTCATGATGTCACTGCGACAACTGTATATAGACATGTTGATAGACGTAATATAAATCAGCCCTTAGTCTTGAAATCTTTGGTTGTTTAGTACACTACCGTACTCACTCTGTTTAGCCTCACATGTGAATCCTTAAAGAGATGGATGGGGCTAAGGCTTAAGAGGGTGCTGAATGGGTGTAGACAAAGAGCTCTCCAGTAGGTATACCAAAACATTCAAGGGCCATTTTCTCAAAAGTTGGGTTGCAAGTTTATCAACTTTCAAAGCAGAATTACTTTCCCATTGTTCCTCAACTAGTGTATGATATACAATTTTCTAGCTCTGAGTCTCTACTTTTATCCAATGTAAAAAACACAATTTCAAATTTTGTTACATGACACCGAATCGAGCCGGTAAGTCACACGTGTTTCCATCATGAATATTCACTGTGCTGTGCGGGGATTGAGAGCCTTGGCTCCTGCCAGTGAGCGCTGGTGAGAGTGTCAGAGACGCTGGGCTGTGGGCTGCCATCTTCCCTCCACTTGAGAAATGAGTAAGATGGTGAGCCTCTCCACTTGCGTCCCTCAGCCCTGCTCAGGGCAGTCTGGCTCTCATCTTCCCTCCTCCCCTCCTCCCCTCTTTCTGTTTTCTTATTTATCCTCCCTTCGTCTAGTTTCCTCTTCATACTTCTTTACTCATCTCTCTGTCTGTACTTCCATCCTTCATTCCTCTCTTTTCCTCTCCCCTCTCCCCTCTCTTCACCTATCCTCTCCTCCGCCCATCTCCTCCTAAGTGTGTCTATGGTCCGCTACCCTACATCCCTCCGTGCCCACCCCAGCACCCAGCCCCTGGGGGTGTTAGAGTAATGAGGCCCTCTAATAGCCCAGGCACAGACCCAGGCCTGGTGGGAAGCTGATCCCACATCACACAGCCTGGCAGCATGGGCCATGTGCCCAGACTGGTGCAGCGTCACAGGGAGTCTGCTCCTAACACTGGTACAGATAGACACACACTTTTTTAGCAGAGACCTACCAGGAGTGGTGGGACTGACACTGAGACAGCACCAGTGCTGGTGTTGGAAGAGGCAGTGAGCTAAAGAGGCACAGATGGTAGGAGCGTGTGTGTGTGTGTGTGTGTGTGTGTGTGTGTGCGTGCGTGCGTGCACAGTGTTCGATAGAAGGTCAATGGAGACCGATTCACTTACTATGCATTGCCAATCACTCTTCTTAATTGCATCCACCTAATAATACACATCACTTAAAGAACACTGCAAACTCCACAGGGAATATTGAGTCACAAATGAGTCATTATCCTCCCCATCTTCCATCTCTTACTAGCCTGTTGCTGTCCTGTCGCTGCCGACACATCATCATCCAGTCATTCAATCCCATCATCATCATCATCTGTTTGTCATAGGCATGTCATTTCCTGTCATTTTTTCTCTCCAGTGGGGGGGGGGTCTATTTATGGACAGTGTCTGAAAAAAAAGTGGGATCTGAAAATGGAAGCAGCAGCAGCAGTTAATGGCAGACACCAATAACTTGGGTTTTTACAGCATTGTCAAACAATGATTTCCTCTTGTAATACTCCCTTCAGTCTGGCAGATGCTGTACGTATGTTGCAGCAGGGGAAATATACAACAAAAGATGTCTCGCTGCAAAATAGGGAAGCGTCAAGTTCTGGGCTGAACTTTCTAATTTGGCTTTCCCAAGGCCGTTTCTGACTTTATGATGATATTTACATTTACATTTACGTCATTTAGCAGACGCTCTTATCCAGAGCGACTTACAGTTAGTGAATACATATTTTTTTTATACTGGCCCCCCGTGGGAATCGAACCCACAACCCTGGCGTTGCAAACGCCATGCTCTATCAACTGAGCTACATCCCTGCCGGCCATTCCCTCCCCTACCCTGGACGACGCTGGGCCAATTGTGCGCCGCCCATGAGTCTCCCGGTCGCGGCCGGCTGCGACAGAGCCTGGATTCGAACCAGGATCTCTAGTGGCACAGTTAGCACTGCGATGCAGTGCCTTAGACCACTGCGCCACTCAGGAGTATAGCTGAATCAATAATCAATCTTTATGTTTACTACCAGAAATAGTAATGTCCTGATGCAAGACTTGAAATGCAGGAGGAAAACATGCAGCCTCAAGCTGTTTTCAGGGTGCAGCCAAGGTTCTCGCTGGCAAGGGTTGTATTTTGTCAGATGTCAATGTATCTATTTAGGTGGTAAATTTGTAAGTCGTAGCCTCGAGTGCACTCTGGAGACGTTATAAATGACCAGAGAACGTGGTATTGCCTCAAGAATCAATTCCCCTCCTCTGTCATCATTGGTCAAAATACAAACGCAACATGTAAAGTGTTGGTCCCATGTTTCATGAGCTGAAATAAAATATCCTAGAGATTTGCCATATGCACAAAATCTAATTTCTCTCAAATTGTTTGCACAAATTTGTTTACATGCTTGTTAGTGAGCATTTCTCCTTTGTCAATATAATTCATCCACCTGACAGGTGTGACATATCAAGAAGCTGATTAAACAGCATGATCGTTACATAGGTCCTGACCAGGGTCTTGACCTGACTGCAGTTTGGCATCGTAACCGACTTTAGTGGGCAAATGCTCACCTTCAATGGCCACTGGCACTCTGGCGAAGCATGCTCTTCACGGATGAATTCCGGTTTCAATTGAACTGGGCAGATGGCAGACAGTGTGTATGGCGTCGTGTGAGTGAGCGGCTTGCTGATGTCAATGTTGTAAACAGAGTGCCCCATGGTGGCAGTGGGGTTATGGTATGGGCAGGCATAAGCTACGGACAACGAGCACAATTGCATTTTATCGATGGCTATTTGAATGCACAGAGATACTGTGATGAGATCCTGAGGCCCATTGTCGTGCCATTCATCCGCCGCCATCATCTCATGTTTAATTATGATAATGCACAGCCCCATGTCAGGATCTGTACACAATTCCTGGAAGCTGAAAATGTCCCAGTTCTTCCATGGCCTGTATACTCACTAGACATGTCACCCATCGAGCATGTTTGAGATGCTCTGGATCATCATGTACGACAGCGTGTTCCAGTTCCTGACAATATCCAGCAACTTCGCACAGCCATTGAAGAGGAGTGGGACAACATTCCACAGGCCACAATGGCAAATGGTGGTCACACCAGATACTGACTGGTTTTCTGATCCACGCCCTTATTTATTTTTTTTAAGGTATCTGTGACCAACAGATGCATATCTGTATTCCCAGTCATGTGAAATCCATAGATTAGGGCCTAATGAATTTATTTCAATTGATATTTCCTTATAAGAACTGTATGTTTGAAATTGTTGCATGTTGCATTTCTATTTTTGTTCAGTGTAAATTACTCAGCTTCTTCAGACAGAGACAGGGAATGAGAAACCGCTGTGAGAAAATGAATGTGGTGAATATGTTGTTGACGCCAGAGAGCATCATAGCGTGTCTATTCTAGAGACGAGACAATGCTCCTCGTCTTTCAAAATGAAAGAAAAATATTTTTTAAATGGCTTGCCTTGAAGTCAGCAACGTGAGAGCTCTCTCTCTACCCCTCTCTCTCACTCCCCTTTCTCTGTCCGCTCTCTCTCCCTCTGCATTGTCTGGTCCTGTGTTGTGAGTGTATTGTGTTAGATAGGCCCCGGTTGGCACACTGTGGAGGGCCTGGGTGCAGCTTCCGCCTGATAATGAGAAGGTATCCTCTTACACTCTGCTTGTCAGCCAGCCCAGCCCAGGTCTGTCCGCCGGCTGGCTCCTTTATCACTCAATCAATTTACATTTTACTCAGCGGCTCACACACACTCACTGGGCCTCGCCGGGCCAGCATCATTATTCACATCAGCAAGACTCAGCTGTGTGGAGATGGATAGGATTTAGATAGATTGGACTCTTCAACAAGTCACCTGGATCTATCATAATGTGTTCTTAGTATCTACAAAAACATCACCAAACTACCTCAAGTCTGTCTGACATTTTGGTGGGAGAAGCCATCATATCCCATTCAGTCAATATTTCATGATATAATATTACCTGAATATTCTCTCTCTCTCTCTCTCTCTCTCTCTCTCTCTCTCTCTCTCTCTCTCTCTCTCTCTCTCTCTCTCTCTCTCTCTCTCTCTCAGGACTCCCATCATTGCCGGAGGGCTGTTTGTGATTGACAAGTCATGGTTCAACCACCTGGGGAAGTATGACACAGCCATGGACATCTGGGGCGGGGAGAACTTTGGTGAGTGAGTCAGCTGACTGGGCTGGAGCTGGGCTGGGCTGTAGCTGGGGGGATTAGGCTGCCTGAGAGCACCTGAATGGCAGCAGCGTGGCAGTCTGTCAGCACTTATAGCCTGCCTCTATAGCTGACACCAGTCCTTCTGTCTGCTCAAGGGCGCTGCCGCCATGAGGCCTTTCCTTACTAAAGCGGGACAGTTGATGTATTGTGTTGGATGTTTTGGAGGGATACTCTTTGGGTTTGTAATGGTTATTTTACCACAGTCCCAAACCCCCCAAATCCTCATCTTGCAGGTCATGAAGTGATAATTTTTCAAATCAATCAAACGCTCTCCATATGTTGGACTTGTAACACTTATTGTATAGTTGACTATAAAATGTCAAGGGTCAAGAAGACACAAAAATTAAGCAGAATTTCTATGACCAATCATTTTTCAGCATAACACCACATCACCGTCAAACAAGCTAGAGCGAGTGTAAACATTTCAGCTATTCCAGTCATAGCCAGACCCCTGGAGCAATAGGTAGCGTTAGTACTTCTCTTCCCTGCTTCATGTTTGCTCCTGTCAGGTACATCTGCAGGCGAGTTGTGCACAGCAGCCAGAGCTAACCGTGGTAGTGGTGGGGATGATTCATAGTGTGTTCCAGATTCTAAAAAGGCCAGGAGGCTGACTAGTTCTCTCCCATGTATCTCTGGCAGAAGGATTCTGGAGTTCACATAGTAGACTGACAGGTTCCCCTGTCTGTACTGCTGCTGCTGTTTCAGATCAATAGAGAACAAAGCAGAGACAGGGGTACAGTAAGACTTGAATAGGATGCTCTCTCTCTCTCTTTCTCTTTATCTCTCTCCCCAGTCTCTTTTATTTTCTCTCTCTTCATCTCTCTTCCACATATCTCTTTTATTTCTCTCTTTTGTGCTTTCTCTCCAAGATGGAAAGTATTCCCTGCACTGCTCCCTTTAACACTTTGAAATGCAGAAAAAGCTCAGAGGCTTGTTGGGAAAGTGTTGAACATGTTACTCGGAAAAAGAAAAACACAGCATATAAAATTATGTTGAGGCTACGAAACTTCAACTCTGTTGGGTTTGAAAAACTGGTGTGTAGCAACAGGCCGGATGTCTATAGGCTACTATATTATCCTGGGCTAAATTAGACCAGGCAATGGAAGGACTTCATTTACTTTCACATGGTTTCTTTAAGTGAGCAGAGGACATGGCAGATTTAAACATGAGATATGAGGCAGCAAGCATGTTATCAAATATTCAAGGCGTCAGAGCTGCCCCATATACAGATGCTGATGATGATAAGGATGATGGGTAATGTGTATGGATTGTATTGGAACGTGAAATAATATAACGTCTTAACAGGAGTCTAGTCTTAACTTGGTTTCACTTGTAGATGACCAAGACATATGCGAAACTGTGTGTTAGAATTTCACCTCCTGTCCCCTGTAACCGTTCTCCATCTTACAGTATATGAGAGCTCTGTCCTTAGGACTCTGTTGTCCCACTGCACCTCCTCTCACCCACCACTCATACAGTCTACAAGCACTGAACATACAAAACAGTTCTGCTCTCTGTGGGTCAGGATAGCCCCTGAGCTATTCCATGGGACAATGATAACTAATGGTAGCTGTGTTTTGTGTGTTGTGTTGTGTTGTGTGGCGTGTGTGTGATCCCCTGTAGAGATCTCGTTCCGGGTGTGGATGTGTGGAGGGAGCCTGGAGATTATCCCCTGCAGCAGGGTCGGCCACGTCTTCCGCAAGAAACACCCTTACATCTTCCCTGAGGGCAACGCCAACACCTACATCAAGTAAGACCTGACTCCATCTGTATTGTATCCTATCTCACAGCCTGCTCCAAAATACAAAGGCACTCAACACCTACATCAAGTAACACCTATATCTTACTGTATCTATCTGCCTGCTCCAAAATAACAAAGCAACCCACGGCAACCAAAATAGGTACTGCAATGTACCACTCGATATGTACTGTATGAGTTATTGAGCTGTAGGCCGGTATTCGTGCAATGCAACCCAATAGTGGGATAAGATTAGCAGCGAACGTAGCAAATACAAATTGAAGACATTGCTGTAGTTTTCTCTAAAGCTTTGCCAAACATTGTGTTTTGAATGTATTATGCTAAGCTCTATTCTCTTCTGTACATCAGAGTAGTTTGGCTCTCTTTCCATATTGGGGATTAGAATCATGTTGTTGCTGTGTTTGGCAGGGCTTTAGTTAGCTGATCGTGCGTGTGCACCCAATTTCTATGATTCTATCTGAAAAGTTTTGTCTATATACAATTTTTTATCAAATGTTCAACTTTGGCATGAATCAGAAATGCTGCCCTTGGTTAACAATGCAATTATCGACAGAATCGGTTTTCTTAATTTGTATTTCTCATTTGCATTTAGCCTTCAGGAAAGTCACGGCATGGACTGAATATGTAAAGTGAACAACACACTATTTGATTTGATTACAGAGACGTTTTCAGAAAATGTGTTGTGCAAAAATCACCCCTTGACTTGGCTGCCTCTCCTTTGACTGACTGGCAGTTTGTGTTCACTGTTCATTCACTGATGAGCTTTCCCTCTTTACTTACAACACAAAACACATTAGGCCCTCCAATGAATAATTAATAAATCCTGTCAACAAAATGTGTATGTGTAGCATAGTTCAGCCAAGTTAATGAATAATTACTCCAAGTATGATGTTTGATTTAATGTCCTGAAAAGAAAGCCAGGCTTCTAATGGCAGCTGGTGACTCAGCATGCTCTCTGATAATTATATGTAATTTATTCACCTGCACTCTGGTGCTCTGCTCTCAGCACAATATCACTGTAATTTGTGTTACAAGCTGCTACACCCTTTTCTGTCCCAGAATCTTCTGCTGCTGCTCAGAAGCCAGGCTGTGTCTCAGTAGTGTTGAGTATGCATCCTTCTGAGACTGTGTAAGGTGGAAAGGAGAGATGTGATGTGTGACAGTAGGCTGAAACTTTGTGTTCCTGCCTGTGAGGGCCAAGGGGATAGGATAGGGGTGTAGACTAGCTTAATTAACTGAACAGGACAGTGTGGAACGCTAGAGATGCACTGGAATGCACGTGTAAAGGTGTCTTCACCCCAAATTCAACGTTTGCCAGAGGCTTTCAAATGTGAAAAGAGGTGTATGAAAGTGGAGTAAATTATCCCTTTAACGTCTAAAGCAAGATACATACATATCTATTGGGAGGAGGGCCACAGTATGCAGCAGCAGTGTCAGAGGAATCACATTACTAGAATGTTTAAAAGTGTGAGCTAGACATGCACAGAATATGATACTGTACATTTGGCTCTCAGAACATTATTTATTTTGCTGCTTTCCTCCAGCAAACGAGATGATTCATTTTCTTGGAATGTGTTTGAGGCCAGTATGCGAGGGCAGGCTTGGCTTATGGTTATTTTGGTCACATACGTACTAGGTGTTTTCACACTATCAGTCTGGCCCACCCTGGGATGAAGTGGTTTAATATAAAACGCCTACTGACTCCTACTGTGTGCTGGACTGGCTGTGTTGCAGGAACACCAGACGGACGGCGGAGGTGTGGATGGACGACTTCAGGCTCTTCTACTACTCTGCTCGCCCTGCAGCGCGGGGCAAGTCCTACGGAGAGTGAGTGAAACACCACCATACATTTCTACACACCATACATTTCTACTGCTATATAGTGCCGTGAAAAAGTATTTGCCCCCTTTCTAATTTTCTCTACTTTTGCATATTTTTTATACTGAATGTTATCAGATCTTCAACCAAAACATAATATTAGGTAAAGGGAACCTGAGTGAACAAATAACACAACAATTACATACTTATTTAATTTATTTCATAAACAAAGTTATGCAACACCCAATACCCCTGTGTGAAAAAGTAATTGATCCCTTGCCCTCAATAACTGGTTGTGCCACCTTTAGCTGCAATGACTGCAACCAAACGCTTCCTGTAGGTGTTGATCAGTCTCTCACATCGCTGTGGAGGAATTTTGGCCCACTCTTGCATGCAGAACTTCTGTAACTCAGCGACATTTGTTGGTTTTCAAGCATGAACTGCTCGTTTCAAGTCCTGCCACAACATCTCAATTGGTGGGATTTGGTCTGGACTTTGACTAGGCCATTCCAAAACTTCAAATTTGTTGCTTTTTAGCCATTTTCATGTAGACTTGGTTGTGTGTTTTGGATCACTGTCTTGCTGCATGACCCAGCTACACTTCAGCTTCAGCTCACAGACGGATGGCCTGATATTCTCCTGTAGAATTATCTGATACAGAGCAGAATTCCTGGTTCCTTCTATTAAGGCAAGTCATCCAGGTCCTGAGGCAGCAAAGCATCCCCAAACCATCACACTACCACCACCATGCTTGACCGTTGGTATGAGGTTCTTACTGTGGAATGCAGTGTTTTGCCAGGAATAATGGGACCCATGTCGTCCAAAAAGTTGACTCAAGTTTGCCAAAAAGCACCTGAAAGCACCTGGATGGACAGAATGTTCTATGGACAGATGATTCAAAAGTATAACTTTTTGGATGACATGGCCTAGTCAATGTCCAGACCTAATCCCAATTGAGATGGTGTGGCAGGACTTGAAACGAGCAGTTCATGCTTGAAGACCAACAAATGTCGTTGAGTTACAGCAGTTCTGCATGCAAGAGTGGGCCAAAATTCCTCCACAGCGATGTGAGAGACTGATCAACAACTACAGGAAGCATTTGGTTGCAGTCATTGCAGCTAAAGGTGGCACAACCAGTTATTGAGGGCAAGGGGGCAATTACTTTTTCACACAGGAGTATTGGGTGTTGCATAACTTTGTTAATTAAATAAATAAAATAAGTATACCTTTTTTTTGTAATTTGTAAACTCAGGTTTCCTTTATCTAATATTAGGTTTTGGTTGAAGATCTGATAACATTCAGTATCAAAAATAGAGAAAATCAGAAAAGGGGCGAATACTTTTTCACGGCACTGTAAGTTCTATACTACAGAGGACTGATATAGAGAAAGATTAGAGAATACATACCCAAATTGCACTTAGTATAGCATGATTAACCTGGGTAGACGGTTCAGTTCAAACCATATCATTTAGGTTATTTAAAAGTGTTTTTGGTCTCCCTGCATTACGTAATGCACCAATGGATTCCACATGGTTCACCATAAGGTATGTGTGTGCCTGCCTGTGTGTGAATGTGTAGCACTGTCTTTTCTGTGATAAGAGCAGGACAGCATAATAAAAAAGGTTCCTCTCTCTAACGTTCATTTCCCTCTCTTTCTCTCTCTCTTATCAGCATTCATAGCAGGGAAGAGCTCCGCAAGAGTCTCAAGTGCAAATCCTTCAAGTGGTATCTAGACAACGTCTACCCAGAGCTCAAGTGAGTGCGTGTGGCCGGCCACTCACACACATCCCATTATGCTTAATTCAGAATAGATTAATGATTATTTTTTGTATTCAGACTTCCCCCTGATTGCTCCGAGTCCCAGGCTTGCAGCTCAATCTGACTGATACAACAACAGCCAGGCGTGATTTAGTTTAGGTTAATCCCATGGACTGAAACTAACAATGTGGACTCGGGAGAGAGGAGAGGAGAGGGCATGGTCTGACCTTTAGATTACTTGGATCGACTGTTAATTGCATACTAAGAAAAAACGACTATAAAAAGATAGTTGAAGAACAGGTGAATTGACAGAAGTTGAGAAAAAGCTAATGTACGATAAAGTCTACACCCGTTGTATTCGGTGCATGTGACAAATACAATTTGATTTGAAAAGGTTTATAGGAGGAGGACACGTCTCTGTGAGAGAGAGTATACACAGATAATGGTAAAGCCATACAAGAGAGCAATATATAGAGAGAAGTACAGTCATAGGCTATTACAAAATGCTTGTAGGATATGAGGGATATGAGTAACGTTACCTATGGGGGGGGGTGGGGGGCGGCTGTGTGTGTGTGATGGATTCACTGCTGCTGGTTCCAGGTTCCCATTTGCTGACTAAGTGAATGAACTGGGCTGTAAAGCCTCCACAGATCCACACTGGCAGCAGACTCCATTACCTACCGCTCTCACTCACTCACTCTCTCACACAAACACACACACACGCGCGCGCGCACACACACACACATCCCCCCACCCAGAGCATTGGGTTCTTCCTACCTCTGATGAATGGCCATGTGAAGAGCTATTTCTTCTTGTACATTTGTATATTGATTGTAATTCAGTTCAGACGTTGTTTGAGGAAGCATTAATGCCAGACCACGGAACATGACACTCTAAATAGCTTCAATGTTAATCTCTATAATAAATAGTTATGCATCTGCATGTATAAACGCCACAATGAATCTATCCCAGGCATGAGTATCAAAACATTACATTCAGAGATGATACATCTTCCTTGTATTCAGACGTCTATGCATTGGTGAATAAACAATAAAGCAAGAAAATACATTTAAAAAGTGTACGTTGTGTACTTTCAGAGTGCCAGATGATTTGGACTCTAAGTCAGGGGTGATTCGTCAAAGACAGAATTGTCTGGAGTCCCGTAGGGTGGAAGGACAGGACCTACCTTCTCTCACACTGGCACCCTGCATTGGAACCAAAGCTGTGCCAGCACTCAACCAGGTACGGTCTACACAACATTCAGACAGCCTACACTCAATAGACAGACTCAGTCTCCAACAGGGAGAGCTATGGCCCGCTCAAGAATATACACTCATAAACAGAGCGCTACGGGCCAATGCAGCTTTGGCACACACTGACAGAGAGCTACTGTATAGCCCAGACCAGATTCAATACCCACAAAGTATAGAAAGAGCTATGGTCTAGTCGAGAGTCATTATTACTGTTCTACTACTGCCTGCTGGTTAAGGGGCTGTTCTGCACACCAATCTGAAAGCTTCAGCACTCACTGACGGAGTGGTACTATGTGTCCCAGCCTGCTGTCTCCACGCCCTGTCAGAAAGTATCTGTCCTCGTTAGCCTCTCCAGCACACACACTGTGTTAGAACCAACATGATCTAAGCCTCTCTCCCCGTCCATCCGTACTGCTCCTCTCATGTTTTCTTTCCGTCTCTATACAATTCGGGCAGACAAGCATCATCTTGCACTTGTGGAATTCAGCCTGAGCTGATACCACTCTGACAGTCTCACACCTCTCTCTCTCTCTCTCTCTCTCTCTCTCTCTCTCTCTCTCTCTCTCTCTCTCTCTCTCTCTCTCTCTCTCTCTCTCTCTCTCTCTCGTGTCAGTGCCACCAGTAGGTAGACCTGCTCAGCGCCTCTCAGCCGCCATAGACAATTCCCAAATACTTGTTCTGCTCATTTTCACTGCCGTGACAGGCTATCACAGCACTTCCCTGTACACTTACCTCTCTCAAACACACACTGAAAAATCAAGCATTGTCTAAGTTGAAGTGTTACCTGTTGATGGGTCATATAGTTCATGTAAATCAGATGATATCCCAAAGCTAGATGTCTTATGCAAAAGGAAGGAAGGCCCTTAGGCTGCGTTAACACAGGCAGCCCAACTCTGATCTTTTTTCCACTAATTGGTCTTTTGACCAAACACATCAGATCTTTTCACATCAGATCTTTTTCAAATCTGATTGTTCAACAGACCAATTAGTGAATAAAAGATCAGAATTCGGCTGCATGTGTAAACACAGCCTTTGATGGTCAGACTTGTTTTGGTCAGGAGGAGAGTGTTTTCTCTCTCCCAATTCATTTCCCTAGGAAGCTCATTATGCTTTAATTAGATTTAATTCAGTGCTGAGACATGCTAAAAGAAGGTACTGTTAATGATTGTGTCAGCAGTAATTAAGTCTTAGCCTATTATGCTTGTCCAGGACTGTAGTAGCCCAATAGTTATATTTTATTACTACAGTGTATAAGAATAGAAGACATCTCTAGATCTAGGTAGGACACTCCCAGCTAACAACAAACTTCCCCACAACTTTAGAGAACGTCCCCGTAAGAGTCTTATTAGGTTATTAACCAACGTTTTCATAAGAATGTTGCCGTGATTTGCAAGGAATGTTCTCAGGTGGAAGCAATAGGATGAATGCACTTTGAAGCCAATGTGCTAAAAGTACACTCAAATGTTTTTATAAATCATAGTGATTCAGGAGTATAAGGTAAAACAGGTTCATATGCTCCACCATTAGACAAACATACAGAAAGCCCTTAAATTGCTGAAATAAGTAAATAAAATCAATGATGAGAGAATAGTCAGATTAACTGATACGTGACACGGACATGGGGGCGTAGCAGGAAGATCGGAGTACCGTGAACCAAGACATTGTGAGTTCTAAAACATTAATATTGTATATATATATATATATATATATATATATTATGAAAACATGGCAACCATGTTCTGTGTATGTTTGGTGAGATGTTGACGTAATATTCTCCTAACCCTCAGAAAACTGGACACATGAATGTTCTTGCAACGTCCCATAAAATGCGTCTTGAACATTAGTGTTTAGTGAACATTGTAAATAAGTACGTTGAAAATAAGTTAGGTTTGACATTAAGGGAATGTTCTCCTAACTTTAACACGAAAACATGCTAAAAAGGTTCTCAGAAGGTTTTTGCTAATGTAGATAGAATGTTCCACTAACTAACAGAAAAGTGGACACTCAAACATTAGGGGAACATTATTGGTAACATTACAAAAACATGTATTTCCCTAGAATTGTTAGCTAGGCTTCACTCAAAGTAGATTTAGAATGGCCACAGCTGTTCCTTATGATCCAGGCTGGTGGTTCTCAGGTGTTCTGATTAACTCAGAGAAGTGGAAGGAGATTCAGACAAAAACACAGCTGCCAATATGAAGGACTAGAATTATGTTTTCACTCAGCCTCTATCCAACCAGTCTGTCTGTGCTCTATTATATAGCTTCTAAAAGCAACTGTTTGTCTGTCTCCAAAAGTAGCACACAGCTTCCCCTAGACTTCGAGCCACGCTAGATTAATATTAAATTAACATTGGCGTGCCACAACGGACATCGTAAAAAGCTGTGCCATTACAGCAGGGTAATTAGATTTAATACAGAGCACATTTCCACAGTGCAGTTTATCATATTAAGCAGTGATATGTGCATGCCCTCTGCCTTCTGACCTGTTAATCTGCTAGCAGGCCTCGTCTCCACCCACCTGCCGTTTAACACACACAGCCCAGCTGGGCCTGGTTATTACAGCCCTCTGCTCTGTTCTGCCCAGAGACAGGCCTACTGTACTGGACTGTAC
The DNA here is from genome assembly GCF_964263955.1 of Coregonus lavaretus. Classification (NCBI taxonomy): domain Eukaryota; kingdom Metazoa; phylum Chordata; class Actinopteri; order Salmoniformes; family Salmonidae; genus Coregonus; species Coregonus lavaretus. The sequence continues at coordinate 17,652,192 of NC_140020.1, read as the reverse complement.
TAGCCTCCTGGTGTCACCTCCACAGCGAAACACAGCACCTCCACACAGGCCTCTGGCAAGGCTGCTGTTACTGATAGACATAGGCACGAGCGCGCACACACACTTGTGCGCACATTGCCACATTTAATGGATGTTCACACGCACCCACACACACTGGGCCCTATCCTCTGTGATGTGCTTCCAGGTGATATGATTCTTATTGGAGCAGTGCTGTAATCTAATGATGTGACTGTGGCAGGGAAAGAGGATGACTGATGAGCCATGCGGACCAGCTCTTACGATAAACATGTCATATATAATATGGGCTGTATTTTCAAGGCAGAACAGTGTATTTCATAAGAAATGGGGTGTAAAATAGCATATCAACATTTCATGCTGATGTAGGCCTATGTACAAAAAGAGCCTTAAAAATCATGAAATGCTAGCTGTGATATTGTACACTTGTTAGTGTAGGCTACTGCAGAGCTTGGTAGCCCTTCACACTTGTACCTGAATACGGGTTGAAAATGGCAGATTTGGGCACTATGTTCTTAAATTGGAACATAGTGGCTGTACAGTAACATACTATACATGTCAGAGCTCTGTCTCTGCGCTTCACAGCGCTGTATGGGTTTTGTCTGACAGCCGTTCTGAACTTGAGCACCGTGTGCGACAAGAAGTTGCCCCAATTCCTCCCAGTAATTGGGCAACTTTTGCAAATGTTTTGTTGTCTGAGTGAGGGAAATGCTGAAAATTGATGATGACTGGATGTATTTTGAAGGATGAGACGTTGAGGATGATAATAAATCCAGTCCAAATGTGCACTTCACATCTCCAAATCATAAAACTCATGTCATATACAGTGTCAACGTTTATGATCACTATGTTTGATGTACACTTACAAGATGACATGTCGTCACACCCTGGGTTGTTCTGAACAGAAAAAGCCTATGTTTGTTTATTGTGAAGAAAATTTGCCACGGCACACGCACCTGAATCCACTCATGACTCCTTTCTATGCGCAGCAAAATTACAATCAGTTTTTCTGAATTGCCTTGTGAAAGCTTAAGACTGGAAGATCGTATTTTATAACTTAGCTAGTCATCTTGGCAATAGAACAAGCCTTCAAATCATGCCCACCTGACCCAGATTGCGACTTATAATGGACCGTTTTTGGATTCCGTAAACAACAGTAATTGTGTGATGGCAAGGATGCAGGGTTGTGTTCCAAACGAAAGTGTGTTTGATCTAGTTCCTCAACGGCACAGCTAGGAGAGCTCAAAAAAGTACCTTATAGTTGAAGACTCTTCTTTGAGTCATTAAAGTGCATTGAAATTGCTTAGGAACTGTGCACACTTTGGAGAGGTGTGTGGACACCAGTTAGTCCTCTCACTCAAACCCTTGTAAATGTTTTGTCTTATGTTGCACCTACCCCACATTTTCCATGAATAGTCTAATCATGTTACTGAATTTATCAAGAATATTTTCTGATTTTGTTATCAACAAATGCGGCAAAAAGTACAGTAAATGTAACATTTAAATAAAATCAACAGTGTAATGTTTGGATTCAGTCTTGTGACAGGTGAACTGTTGTGTCCTCACCTTTGGTCTAATAATTTTTCCATTATCTCCAAACTGTTCCCTTTCAATTGCTTGCTACCATGGTTACCATATGCTTTTCATATTTATTCTGAAAAAACATTTCAATTTAGCCCTATCCATATAGGCCAATGGTTAAGGTTTGTGGCTGGGAGAATGGATGGGACTTGGTTTTGGTGTGACCTTTTTTATTTCTGCCTGTCCTTGGGGAATGAAAACCCTTGGAAACGTGTTCCACGCAATGGTTGCTAAATCCCAAATGAGAGAAAAATGTGTACCCCAGGTTACTTCTTGCTTAATGCAGAATTCTACAGTAGTAATTGTAATGTGCATATATTTATGGTAATTGAGAATGTGTAACCTGAATATGTTTATTGAGGTTAATGTCTTTATTTCTTACCATTCATTATGAACCTTCACTCTGGACCAACTCAATCCTCTGGGCTCCTTCATCTCTGACACCACCACCACTAAGAAATCCACTTCAGAAAATGGCATGTCTTTTCAAACATATCTCTAGTGATCAGAGATTGGTACAATATCAATGGGACCTGGTCAGCACTATGGACGAAAGCAAATTGGTCATGTTGCTCATCAATTATGACTATATCCGCATTGTTCTTCGTAGCATGTCCATCTAGTGATCACCCTGGGACCCCTCTTGTGTTGTCACACACACATACACTTCCTGCTGTGTGACCTTGCTAAACATCTAGTATAGGAATCACCAGTTGGGAAGGTTGTCATTACTGCTGCTGCTCTGTGGTCACTTACTACATGTCTTCCTAATTGCCTCCAATTACATAGCCAGAATCCTCTTCATGTCTTGGCATTGGCCCTCAGGTGTCGCTTGCTATCAACTCAAGTTTCTTTAATGCCAAACGAAACCATTGACAGGATCTACCATTTCTACATGTAATGTATATGAGTCACTTGAGTGAAATCAGTAGCTCTCAATTTGCTCTTGCTGTTGTAAAATCAGTCAAAGCAAGCATACATAAGTGGTATATGGTATAGCTTGGCGAGGAACGGTCATATTTAGACATCTTACACAGACTAACCATGTACAACATCTTTTCAAAACACATGGTTACATGTAATGGAACCAAGGAAGTGCACAAAAGTTAAATACAAGAACGTGACAACTGTTACAAGAATAAAGCTTTCCACCAGACAAGGACACAGATGCTTTATTGTTTCTCGTTGAGCTCAGGGGAAGGAGACCTAGCTACAACTATAAAATCAAATAAAACTACAATTTGTTTTGGACAGCATCTGGCCTGTCTTGGACATATGGGGACAGGGATGTCGCCTGGCAGCTGGTAACAACAGCATTTAAAAATAGGCTTTCTGTCTGACATTCTACCATACCACACTAGGATTCATGACTTAATATGTGTGAATGATTTGATCCTTGGATCAATATCAAATCCTCTGCAAGCTAGCTAGAGCATGGAAAGTGGCTGGATGTGCGTGCACCACCATACACAGACAGGCTTAGCAGCATTACTTCTACATCGTTTACGAGTTTCAGCGGTCAATGAAATTAGAATGTCTAGGTCTGGGACATGGGACATAAAGTATTTACTGTTTTTCATCTGGGTTTTGGCTATTGTTGAGACTCGACTGTGTGTGAACTGTTGGCGCGCACATGTGCGTGTGTGTGCGTGCATGTGTGTGTCAATCTCCAGCATGCCATCTCAGTAATACTCCCCAGTCTGGTTCCACAGAGACAGACTCTTATTATTTCATGATGTATGGAATGTTCCTGTAGAGTGAACCCACTCCCAAAGACAGATGCACTGGAGGCGTGGGTAGTGGTGTGTGCTGGACTGGAGATCCACACTCTGCCTGGGTAGAGGGACTGGGTTGCCTCATGATTGGATGTAGCCTACACTCGTACATACCCAGTCTGTCATCTGAGAGTGTTTTCATAGTGAAAAAAAAACATATCATTTTGTATTATCAGGATCTCATGATTGTGTGTAAATGTGTCTACACGCATATACACTGAGTGTACAAAACATTAGGAGCACCTTCCTAATATTGAGTTGCATCCCCTTTTGCCCTCAGAATAGCCTCAATTCGTCGGGGGAAGGACTCTACAAGGTGCCGAAAGTGTTCCACAAGGATGCTGGCCCATGTTGACTCCAATGCTTCCCACACTCAAGTTGGCTGGATGTCCTTTGGGTGGTGGACCCATTCTTGATACACACAGGAAACTGTTGAACGTGAAAAACCCAGAAGCGTTGCAGTTGTTGACACAAACCGGTGCGCCTGGCACCTACTACCATACCCCGTTCAAAGGCACTTAAATATTTTGTCTTGCCCATTCACCCTCTGAATGGTACACATACACAATCCATGTCTCAATTGTCTCAAGGCTTAAAAATCATTATTTAACCTGTCTCCTCACCTTCATCTACACTAAGTCCAAAAGACTTCTCAACAGCTTCTACCCCCAAGTCATAAGACTCCTGAACAGCTAATCATGGCTACCCGGACTATTTGCACTGCCCCCCCACCCCATCCTTTTTACGCTGCTGCTACTCTGTTAATTATTTATGCATAGTCACTTTAACTCTACCCACATGTACATATTACCTCAACTACCTCAACTAGCCGGTGCCCCCGCACATTGACTCTGCAACGGTACCCCCCTGTATATATAGCCTCCCTACTGTCACTTTATTTTACTTCTGCTCTTTTTTTTCTCAACATTTTTTTTGTTGTTGTTTTATTTTTAAAAATAAATGCACTGTTGGTTAAGGGCTGTAAGTAAGCATTTCACTGTAATGTCTGCACCTGTTGTATTCGGCGCATGTGACCAATAAAATTTGATTTGATTTGATTTGATTAGGGATGGGCAACTTTAATGGGGATGGGGGCCACAAAAAACAGAAGGCATCATGAGGGGCCGCAGTGGCTCGTGGGTCTGCGTACCCACATCCATGGCCACTAGACTAATTTACCAATCTAGCACATTAGCCGCTAGACTAATTTACCAATCTAAAAAAAATTAAGCTGACATGGGCTAATTGAGTGACTGCTGATGCACAACCAAATTTCTAAATTGCACCTTGTGTATTCTAACAGTAAGTTGAGACCGCAACTTTTTTTTTATTGGGCCGCGGGCCTACAAAAGGCGGGCCAGGCCGCATGCCAGTTGCCCATTCCTGATTTACACTGATTGAAGTGAATTTAACAAGTGACATCAATAAGGGTCACTTGGTCAGTCTATGTCATGGAAAGAGCTAGTATTCCTAATGTTTTGTACACTCAGTGTACATTGTGCTTTTTGTGTTGTGAGAGTGTGTTGTTAGGCTGAATGAATAGTGTGTTGTTGTGGTATTTGTTTGTAATAACAGTGCATCTCTCTCCTCAGGAGTGGATCTACACCCACGGGCAGCAGATCCGCCAGCAGCAGCACTGCCTCTCTCTCTCCACCACCTTCCCTGCCTCCCAGGTCATGCTCATGCCCTGCAACATGGGCGATGGGAAACAAGTAAGAGCCCAGAGGGCGCCCGTCCTCTCCTGAACACCCAGCGTGCCACACCATGCCGGCCCGCCACCGACACCGCAGCCCCCTGCCGCAAACGAGCAAAGACACTTTTGACAAGCCATAAATCAACTTTCACTTAGGATTTCACGCAGTGTAGAGGCCCCAGGAGAGTGTACCTTAGAGCTCTGAGTTCTTCCTGTATCACCAGCCAGCTGCTGCACCCTAAGACAGAGGCAAGGTCCTCAGTCTATTTTGTCTGAAAAGGTCATACATGCTTTATGACATTAATGGTAAACAATAAGGAAAACAAAACAAGAAACAAAGGAGTTGGTTTGTGCAGAATGTCTGCAGATACTGTTTATGAGTTGGAGGGTGTTTGAACAGCATGCATGACTGTATAATGTGTTAACATTGTTGTTTGGGTCGAGACTGCAGGGACAGATTAATCATGAATATGTGGCGATAATGATTTAGTGTCTGGGATCGTGAGAGGGAATGAGATGATACATAGCATGCTTAAAACATTATACACAGCTCCGTCAGAGTCAAGTGAGTGTTGCATAGATGGATACGGCAGTGCTACATTCTAGAGATTTTATACTGAACAAAAATATTAACGCATCATGCAACAATTTCAACGATTTTACTGAGTTACAGTTCATATAAGGAAATCAGTCAATTGAAATAAATGTATTAGGCCCTAATCTATGGATTTCACATGACTGGGCAGGGGCGCAGCCATGGGTGGGCCTAGGAGAGACCCACCCACTTGGGAGACAGGCCAATCAGAATGAGTTTTTCCCTACAAAAGGGCTTTATTACAGACAGAAATACTCCTCAGACGATCCCGCAGGTGAATAAGCCGGATCTGGAGCTCCTGGGCTGGCGTGGTTACACGTAGTCTGCGGTTGTGAGGATCTCTAGTGGCACAGCTAGCAGTGGGGGGGGGGGGGGGGGGGGGGGGAGTAGTAGTAGTAGTAGTAGTAGAAGGATTATGCTGTTTAATCAGCCTCTTGATATGCCACACCTGTCAGGTGGACGGATAATCTTGGCAAAGGAGAAATGCTCACTCACAGGGATATAAACAAATTTGTGCACAAAATTGGACCGAAATAAGCTTTTGTGCAATTACTGTGATCTTTTATTTGAGCTCATGAAACATGGGACCAACACTTTACATGTTGCGTTTATATTTTTGTTCAGTATATTAACAATGCTCTGTTAACAGTAGCCCCAGCCCTCACACTATCAGAAGTTGATCAGGTATATACTACTTCCTCCTGCTAAGAAGGCTCCGAGAGCAGCATGTTCCACCCCTGGCACACAGACGGAAACTGTGCAATGAAGATAGATAATTAGAGCCGTGCTCATGTGTTCCCTCAGGCCACTGCAGGCTACAGCAGAGAGAGGCTCTCAGCATCCCATAAATGTGCTTTAACAGCCAGTAACAAGAACAATGACTTTGAGGCACCACAGGCACTGAATACTAATTGATTTAGTTTGAATTATTTTCTTTTTTTAATTAAAAAGTGCAGTCTCCCTTTGCTTCATAAAAAAAAAAATGAAAAAACATGTCATGGCAATTTGAGTCTTTGCTGCTTTGATCAGGGGTACAATGGAACAGCGCTTGTTTCTGTTCACTGAGTCTAAATACTGTGGAACAAAGACAGCTGTATCTCTGTGTCACATATCCAATGTATTGTTTCTGCCACTGAGGAGGGATACATGATCATGATATGCCCCACTAGTCTTGGCAACAGACTTTGCCTGTCAGCTATCTACCCAGTGATGGGATGTGTAAGACAATAACAAATTCCTTGCATGTTTGTTAATATCCTGTAGTTTTGTTTATATGCTAATTAGTTCAACGGTATCAACAATTCTGAGCAAAGAGTAGCCTAATTCCCTGCTCTGAACGATTGTGACTCAGCAGAAATTAAGTAAAGAGGGGCATCTAGTGGTGAATAGTGGGAAGTAGCGATGATAGATAATGGCCATCCCATACTGTAACAGTGCCGTCCACATGACATGAAATAAAGATCGTTAGCTAAATAAGAAGTCGACATTACAGGGTCAGTATTGGACAATAGTTGCCCAAACTCTTTTTTTTTATTGTATATTTTTGAACTGATTGCCTTTAGAAACAATTAATGGACAATAACAGTTTCATTACATGAGAATGCCTGTCTGTGTACAGTATAGTTATTGATCTTTGTATGACCTGTTGTGTTCCAGCGATGGCAGAAGTCAGGCACCCACCTGGAGCACCTGGTCTCCCACTTCTGCCTGGACAGTGAGATGGCCCTGGACGGCATCGAGAGCAGCAAGATGCTTGTGATCAGCCCCTGTGAACTGACAGCCTACACCCAGAGATGGGAGATGCCCTTCTCGTGATCCATCCACAACACAAGCCTTCCTGTAGAGGAGGACTACCCTACAAGCACTCACGACCTATTGCAGTGTTTACTATAGCCGAGAGCTTTTAGAAAGAGATAGAGATGGAGGGAGAGCGTAAAAGGTATTTTCGGTCACTGAGATTAGTCTTTATAAGATGGCAGGGACTTGGACTGACATCAGCACATTCAAGTGTTCAACAAGACGCTCAGCAGCAGTGGTGGGAAAAGTACCCAATTGTCATACTTGGTAAAAGTAAAAATACCTTAATAGAAAATGACCCAAGAAAAAGTGAAAGTCACCCAGTAAAATACTACTTGAGTAAAAGTCTAAAAGTATTTGGTTTTAAATGTACAGTGGCTTGCGAAAGTATTCACCCCCCTTGGCATTTTTTCCTATTTTGTTGCCTTACAACCTGGAATTAAAATGGATTTTGGGGGGGTTGTATCATTTGATTTAAACAACATGCCTACCACTTTGAAGATGCAACATATTTTTTATTGTGAAACAAACAAGAAATAAGACAAAAAAACAGAAAACTTGAGCGTGCATAACTATTCACCCCCCCCAAAGTCAATACTTTGTAGAGCCACCTTTTGCAGCAATTACAGCTGCAAGTCTCTTGGGGTATGTCTCTATAAGCTTGGCACGTCTAGCCACTGGGATTTTTGCCCATTCTTCAAGGCAAAACTGCTCCAGCTCCTTCAAGTTGGATGGGTTCCGCTGGTGTACAGCAATCTTTAAGTCATACCATATATTTTCAATTGGATTGAGGTCTGGGCTTTGACTAGGCCATTCCAAGACATCTAAATGTTTCCCCTTAAACCATTTGAGTGATGCTTTAGCAGTATGCTTAGGGTCACTGTCCTGCTGGAAGATGAACCTCCGTCCCAGTCTCAAATCTCTGGAAGACTGAAATAGGTTTCCCTCAAGAATTTCCCTGTATTTAGCACCATCCATCATTCCTTCAATTCTGACCAGTTTCCCAGTCCCTGTCGATGAAAAACATCCCCACAGCATGATGCTGCCACCACCATGCTTCACTGTGGGGATGGTGTTCTCGGGGTGATGAGAGGTGTTGGGTTTGCGCCAGACATAGCGTTTTCCTTGATGGGCAAAAAGCTCAATTTTAGTCTCATCTGACCAGAGTACCTTCTTACATATGTTTGGGGAGTCTCCCACATGCCTTTTGGCAAACACCAAACGTGTTTGCTTATTTTTTTCTTTAAACAATGGCTTTTTTTCTGGCCACCCTTCAGTAAAGCCCAGCTGTGTGGAGTGTACGGCTTAAAGTGGTACTATGGACAGATACTCCAATCTCCGCTGTGGAGCTTTGTAGCTCCTTCAGGGTTATCTTTGGTCTCTTTGTTGCCTCTCTGATTAATGCCTTCCTTGCCTGGTCTGTGAGTTTTGGTGGGCGGCCCTCTCTTGGCAGGTTTGTTGTGGTGCCATATTCTTTCAATTTTTTTATCATGGATTTTATGGTGCTCCGTGGGATGTTCTAAGTTTCAGATATTTTTTTATAACCCAACCCTGATCTGTACTTCTCTACAACTTTGTCCCTGACCTGTTTGGAGAGCTCCTTGGTCTTCATGGTGCCGCTTTCTTGGTGGTGCCCCTTGCTTAGTGGTGTTGCAGACTCTGGGGCCTTTCAGAACAGGTGTATATATACTGAGATCATGTGACGCTTAAATAGCACACAGGTTAACTTTATTTAACTAATTATGTGACTTTTGAAGGTAATTGGTTGCACCAGATCTTATTTAGGTGCTTCATAGCAAAGGGGGTGAATACATATGCACCACTTTTCCGTTATTTATTTTTTAAATTTCACTTCACCAATTTGGACTATTTTGTATGTCCATTACATGAAATCTAAATAAAATAAATTTAAATAACAGGTTGTAATGCAACAAAATAGGAAAAACGCCAATGGGAATGAATACTTTTGCAAGGCACTGTACTTAAGTATCAAAAGTAAATGTAATTGCTAAAATATACTTAAGTATCAAAAGTAAAAGTATAAATCATTTCACATTCCTTATATTAAGCAAACCAGATAGCACCATTTTCTTTATTTAAGGATAGCCAGGGGCAGACTCCAACACTCAGACAACATTTACATTTGTGTTTAGTGAGTCCATCAGATCAGAGCAGTAGGGATGTTCTCTTGAGAAGTGCATGAATTGGACAATTTTCCTGTCCTTCTAAGCATTCGAAATGTAACAAGTAATTTTGGGTGTCAGGGAAAATGTATGGAGTAAAAAGTACATTATTTTCAAAGTAAAAGTTGTCAAAAATATAAATAGTAAATGAAAGTACAGATACCCCAAAAAACTACTTAAGTAGTACTTTAAAGTATTTTTACTGAAGTACTTTACACCACTGCTCAGCAGGTCTAAAGTCATGTATTGTGGGCTAATATACTGTAGATGGAAATACAGGGGACACAATTTTTCATTGCTGTTGTCATTGAAACTCATGTGGTCTGTCACTCACAACTATTTTTATAACTGCTGCTTCAAATGTACAAATTCTGTCTTTGTAATGACATTTCAGTGGTGATCTAATATGGAATGGTTTGCAGCTTTGGTGGAATTTGTGACAGCAAATTGAATGCACATGTCAAATGACAATATTTTAATATCCTAATTTAAGATTTGTGAAAAACATTTCATGATTCCCATTTATTTTTAATTGAAATGGAGATGACCTTTACACAAAATGTATATGATCCTGAAAACAAACACACACACACACACACACACACTGTAATGGCCAGTGCTGCTATGTCAAAACTGGAAATAAAAGAAATACAGAAAATGTTTATTATTTTTGTGTTCATCAGTGATACGTTGCCGGCCGCGACCGGGAGACCCATGGGGTGGCGCACAATTGGCCCAGCGTCGTCCAGGGTAGGGGAGGGAATGGCCAGCAGTGATGTAGCTCAGTTGGTAGAGCATGGCGTTTGCAACGCCAGGGTTGTGGGTTCGATTCTCATGGGGGGCCAGTATGAAAAAAAAAAAAAAAAGATTGTATGCACTCACTAACTGTAAGTCGCTCTTGATAAGAGCGTCTGCTAAATGACGTAAATATTGATAACATTTTATAATGGTGAAGGTGGAATGGCCCCTTCCCTGATGAATTACAGTCTCAGTATAATTAGTATAAATGTTCTTCAATTATTCAACTATAACTATTGTATTAGATGCTACTGGTACCAGCACAGCCACCTCGGTCGGCATTACCAGCATCTTCCAGTGCGGTGCAGCGACACATCAGCCCACAGTGAGGAATAGACCACAATGTTCTGCATATCAATGGTTTTACAAAGACAGACGAACGTCAAGAGGTGTTGACGGCAACACGGCTTAAAGAGAAGGATTTGAGAATAAATAGCCTAATAACCACTCAATCAAAGGAAAATGCCTGGCTAACTTCCATGGGTAAACGATCATTCGCAGGTATGTTATGTCACGCTATCAGATATACCGGCCGGTGTAATGTTAGCAATATCTAGCTAGTGCCCTTGTTAATTGGGTAAGAAAGGATATCAATAGACTAGTCTTCGTCGAGCGAATTTTTCTAATCAATTACGATTATTTGCTCTGAAATCTGTCCAAGAATACAATGGTATTGTCGACTGAATTCTTTACAATTTGAAAGTGACATTTGGAGAGTTTTCGATGTCCTCCGTTTTGACATTTTTGTCTGCATCGTATTGGAACATAATGGTAGATGTAGTTTTTTTCCGGTAAATTGGATTGGCGATCCATGATGGCAAACACTACATATCCCATGACTATGCACAGAGCGCTTCATTAACGCGTCATGTTTACATACGTCATAATTTAAGGACTCGAAAATGGCCTATTGAATTTCGCCGAAGGACTAGATTCAGATTTGTTTTTGGAAGAAACACTTGCTCGCTGTGTTGTAGAAGACACTGTCATGTTTGCGGATAATCTTTAATGTCTCGACATCAAAACCTAAACAATGTCTATCCAAACGCTGACCGAAAGTAAGTTGTAACGCTCATTTCAGCCTACTAAACAGTTAGCTATTGTGATTATGCTAACTAGGTAGCTAGTTACCTAGCTTAGCCAGCTACTATGGTTGGTGGTCATAATCACCAACAAAGTTAGCTAGCTCATTCGCCTATGCAAATCCTTGTGCTATTGAATGACATTATATACGTTTGTAAAGAAAACACAGCCCCAGCTATGCGTTGCTGTTTGCTTGAGCTGAGTGCATATAATTTCTCTCCCACAGTCAACCCATGTTTTCTCGACACCTGACCGCGTTTGGCTCTCACTGGTTGCCCCCAACTCAAGCCCCGTTGGGCGGCTGGAGGAACGTACCATACCCCAGTTACCCATGTCGGCCGGGTGTGCCCCCTTCGCCTCAACTCTCCCACCCCACCAGGCACCTCTCAGGGGCCTTCCGACCGCAAGATACCCACAACACCAATTGGGCAAGACTACAGTCCAGACAACACCTCCCACCAGGGTTCCCTTTTCACGGTTTTCCTCATCAACACTTCCACCTTGGACTGATGGAGCGCTCAGACAAGGAGCCTCCAAACAAGCGGAGGAGGAGTTCAGAGGAGAGGGGTCCAGGGGATAGGTCCAAGGGCTCCCCCAAACGAGAGTACGCACCACGACAGGCTCGTAGTGCCACAACCAGCCCCAACTACTGGTTCAAAGACGGGAAACCACCACCGCCGCCTCCTGGGACAAGTCCACCAAGACAGGCATTGGGTATTACTTCAGTTTCAAAAACTGCCGCTTTTCTTGAAAACACCATTTATTCTTTTATATGAAATTAAACTGAGGTAGATTAGGTTTAGTCCAATATGGGCCCTGTCAAGCAGTGTCATTCACATTCTAAACATATTGTTTTGTTTGTGCATTTCCAGAGCTGAAGAGACAATGGGAGGACTTTTCCCACTGCTATAAGTCCAGACCTCAGTCTGGTGGTGGGAGGCAAGAACCACCCGTTGACTTCTCTGTGATGTCGTATAACATCCTCTCTCAGGACCTACTACATGACAATAACTACCTGTACAAACACTGTAGCTCCTCCATCCTCAACTGGAACCACAGGCTCTCCAACATCCTGAAAGAGCTCAAAGAGCACAACACAGATGTAAGTGATTGGTTTATGAATCATTACTGATGGTACAAGAAAGTATCTCCCACCAGTTACCTGATCTATTAGCTTGTGATCGATTCAGATTTTCAACATATTCATCATCACAAGGAACAGAGAACACAACATAGTGGCCCTGTTTTGACTAGTTCAAATCTGTATCCCTTAGAGCAAGTCAGTGGTGATGACACTGCTTAATTTCATGTTAGATGTGTACTGTGGAATGAAGTCAAACTTTGTCTCTATAGATAATGTGTCTGCAGGAGGTGCAAGAGGACCACTATGAAAAACAGATCAAACCCTCTCTAGAAGCATTAGGTAATGCTGTTTTGTACTCACTGTGTTGCCCTCACTGTTTTGTTTAATAAGACTAAGCCTATTATTTTGAGCTGTAGCTCTGCCTATTGAAATTGAAAAGCTCTTATCAGCCTGTCAAAATAATACAATGGAAACTGGATGCAGAAGCAAGTGATCTTGCCATTGGAGGTTACATGTAATATGACCACTAGAGGGAGCCACAGGCATAGGTAATTAATATTTTCTCAAACCACTTGGTTTTCCTGAAGAAAATGAAGTAGCACGAGTGGTTCAGGTATTCCAAAACCTATTTCCTGTTTAAATAATTAAAAAACATTTAAATCTTGTACATTTTTCATCACAGTTTATGAGAAATGTGTCCTATTTTCTTTAATGTAGTGATGTTTATTTCCCATTTCTTTCCCCAGGTTACCAGTGTGAGTACAAGCGGAGGACAGGCAGGAAGCCTGACGGCTGTGCAGTGGTCTATAAGAAGGACCGCTTCTCCCTGCTGTCCAGTCACCCAGTGGAGTACTTCCGCCGGGGCATCCCCCTGCTAGACCGGGATAACGTGGGCCAGGTGCTGTTACTGCACCCAACGGGATCCTCCAGGCCTGATGCCTGCGTTTGTGTGGCCAATACACACCTCCTGTACAACCCCCGGCGCGGGGACATTAAGCTGGCCCAGCTGGCCATACTGCTGGCAGAGATCAGTACAGTGTCCCGCCTCCCTGACGGCAGCTCCTGTCCCATCGTCCTCTGTGGGGACTTTAACTCTGTGCCCTGGTCTCCCCTGTACAGCTTCGTTAGGGAGAGCAGGCTGGAGTACGACGGTATTCCCATAGGCAAGGTGAGGGCCATCATCTACACACCCAGCCTCTTTCTGTCACTTTCTGCAGTGAGATAATAAGCTCTGTGACTGAAGCTGATTACTGCAGAGGGAACATAATGTTCATGGAGTACTGCCAAAAAATGTGAGCTGCTATAAAATGTTCCTTGAGCTCTTCTCTGTCAGTCATCATGCTCTAGTATTTCTTGTTCATTTTCAACCTGGGTTGAATGGCCATTCGATGTGATTTTTATGCTTACCACCAAATAACCACATTAGTGTACAGTAAGTTGCTTTACTGCGCTAGACAAAACGGTGTGAACCTATCTTAAAGCAACAGTGTGTGTGTGCAGGTGTCAGGGCAGGAGGAGAATCCCAGAGGCCAGCGGATCCTGACCGTGCCCATTTGGCCCCTTAGCCTGGGCGTTACCCAGCAGTGCCAGCATGCGACGGCCCCTACAGGTGACCTATGGCGGTCCATCCACCGTCTTATTCCCCACACTGGCTCAGTGAAGAGCCTCAGGCCATTACCAACACTGAGGAAATGCACCCTTCTTTCTTCTGATCTGTATATGACGTTAATACTCTTCTTTCCTCCCAGATGTTGACGGGGGAGTCGCCAACATGTCTGTGCAGGACTTTGCAGCACAAGCTATGGCAGCTATGAACAGGTCAGTTAGCTCCGGTTGGTTTTCGGGGTTAAATAATCATTTAGTTGAGACAGACAGTGTGATCCCTACAGTCTCTGTTGTTTTACTGTCAGTTAGTTCTTAATTCTGTCATGTAACTGTAAGTGATCTGATCCTGTCAGAGGACCTACACCAGCCAGAGCTCCTCTGACTAACAGCAGGCCTTCAATATGAATACTTTTCACACAGTTGAGTGTCTGTGCTGCTCGACGGAAATGTAATTTGTTTTGACTGGCGTCTGCACATCTGACAGCCGAGGCTGATTTTTCCACCTCTCTCCCCGTTCTCTCTCTCCCCCTTCTCTCACTCTCTCGTTTGCATGCCTTGGAGAATGGAGGAGACAGGAGTTGCCACATCCTTCCCCTACAATGTTAATTTGAAGCGAGTGGAACTGCTCATAGGGAGAAGTGACAAGTCTATCTCTGGTTGATTTGTTGTTTGTCCAGTATAGTCAGAACTTCAAGGAGCAACTGTCTGTCTTAATTAGCAGTTGAAGTTAAGCCAGTGCCCTGTGTGACACTGTGTCTCTCCCCCTCCCCATGTCCAGACCCAGTATAGAGCACAGTCTGAGGCTGACGTCAGCTTACTCCCACTACCTGACAGAGGATGGCAGGCCTGAGATCACCACCTGTCACTCCAGGACAGCCATCACTGTGGACTACATCTTCTACTCCGCAGGAACCGGGGACATTTCCACTCAGCCAGGTACCCACACACAGTATACTACATACAACACATAGGATTTGTTGATTGATTGTTACACTGGCCTTGGAGCAGGGTGGCATCTGATAATCAATATTGTTTATGATAAGGTCGGTCCTGCAATGTGACTTCTGTAGATGCTGCAGTGCAGTGGGCTGTGGAGTGAGACTCCCAGGCTGCATTATGGAACCAGGGCTACATTTTCCCTGATCAAGATCGCATCTGGAAAAACTCAGGGCCTTAAAGGGATACTTTGGGATTTTGGCAATGAGGCCCTTTATCTAATGAGGCCCTTGGAATCCAAGATGGCGTAGCAGTGCGGTCGTGTATTCTGTAGTGTGCTCATGTAAATAGCCTAGTTTTTTTGTATTTTTTGTATATATTTCTCAATCTCACTTTTCATCCTTCAACTAAATATACTTTCCTGCAAACCGCCTCACCCAATGTGGAACGGATTCTATTATTTCTTATACCTTCTTATCTAGAACCTCCGGCTGAAACTAGCCAGCTAACTAGCTACTTGCTATTAGCCACAGTTAGCGTTTTACACCATTGTCCGTGGCCTGCACTACCTACCAGCCAGCTCTAGCCTGGACAATTATCGGCCAGTCTGCACAGCGCGCTATCGACCCAGAACATATCGGATTTTCTGCCGGAATCACTGAATCACTGGACCTTAACACCGGATCATCGCAACTAGCTAGCTGCAACCGAATGGATGTTGTTGTTGGCTAATCACCACTGTCCCGAAGCAAGCACCAGTTAGCCTTGAGCTATCCTCGAGCCAGGCCCATCTCCCGGCTATCTACCTCTCTGTCAACTAGACGGGACCTCCTAGTGTCGACACAGAGCCCCGCCGATCCATCACGACTGGTCTGCTGACGTAATCGTCTGATGTGGTTTCAACAGGCTTCCTGTTGCTATGACCACGAAGAGCCATCTGCTAGCCCCGGCCCGCTAGCACACGCAATCAACAGCCGTGCCTCCTGCTCGCCTGTGCCGTAGCAGCCATCGAACTGCTCCCGGACTCACCTATTGCTGTTCACTGGACCTTATGATAACTCAGCTACACAGCTGATGCCTGCTGGACCGTTCCTTTACACAGTACCCCATCCTGTTTATCTGTCCTGTTTATCTGTTTAGCCTCAGCCCAAGCATTCGTCGCCATTACCAGTTGTTGTCTTAGCTCTCTCGAATAACACTTGTGATTGCTTTATGCCTCTCTCCCATGTCAATATGCCTTGCCTATTGCTGTTTTGGTTAGTTCTTATTATACAATTTCACTGTAGAGCCCCCAGTCCCGCTCAACCTGCCTCAGATAGTTCCTTTGTCCCACCCCCCATACACGCGGAGACCGGCTCAATCGGTGCCTCCAGTGATGCTATCTCTTTCATTGTTACCCAACGCTTAGGTTTACCGCCACTGTACTCATATCCTTCCATATCCTTGTCTGTACATAATGCCCTGAATCTATTCTACAACGCCCGGAAATCTGCCCCTTTTATTCTCTGTACCCAACGTACTACAAGACCAGTTCTTAAAGCCTTTAGCCGTATCCTTATTCTACTCCTCCTCTGTTCCTCTGGTGATGTAGAGGTTAACCCAGGCCCTGTAGCCCCCAGTATCACTCCTACTCCCCAGGCGCTATCATTTGTTGACTTCTGTAACCGTAAAAGCCTTGGTTTCTTGCATGTTAACATCAGAAGTCTCCTCCCTAAGTTTGAGTTATTCACTGCGTTGGCACACTCCACCAACCCTGATGTTCTAGCAGTGTCTGAATCCTGGGTTGGGAAGGCTACCAAAAACTCTGAAATTTCCATCCCCAACTACAACATTTTCCGTCTAGATAGAACTGCCAAAGGGGGCGGAGTTGCAATCTACTGTAGAGATAGCCTGCAGAGCTCTATCATACTATCCAGGTCTGTGCCCAAACAGTTTGAGCTTCTACTTCTAAAAATCCACCTTTCCAGAAATAAGTATCTCACTGTTGCCGCTTGCTACAGACTCCCCTCAGCCCCCAGCTGTGCCATGGACACCATATGTGAATTGATTGCCCCCCATCTATCCTCAGAGTGCGTACTGCTTGGTGACCTAAACTGGGATATGCTTAACACCCAGGCCGTCCTACAATCTAAACTAGATGCCCTCAATCTCACACAAATTATCAAGGAACCTACCAGGTACAACCCTAAATCCATAAACATGGGCACACTCAAGAAAGCAAAGGCTAGCTTTTTCAAACAGAAATTTGCATCCTGTAGCACTAACTCCAAAATGTTTTGGGACACTGTAAAGTCCATGGAGAATAAGAGCACCTCCTCCCAGCTGACCACTGCACTGAGGCTAAGAAACACTGTCACCACAGATTAAATCTACGATAATTGAGAATTTCAATAAGCATTTTGCTACGGCTGGTCATTCTTTCCATCTAGCTACCCCTACCCCGGCCACCAGCTCTGCACCCTCCGCTTCTCCTTCACCCAAATTCAGATAGCTGATGTTCTGAAAGAGCTGCAAAATCTGGACCCCTACAAATCAGCTGGGCTAGACAATCTGGACCCTTTCTTTCTAAAATTAGCTGCCGAAATTGTAGCAACCCCTATTACTAGCCTGTTCAACCTCTTTCGTATCATCTGAGATCCCCAGAGATTGGAAAGCTGCCGCGGTCATCCCCCTCTTCAAAGGGTGTGACACTCTAGATCCAAACTGTTACAGACCTATATCCATCCTGCCCTGCCTTTCGAAGTATTTGAAAGCCAAGTTAACAAATAGATCATCGACCATTTCGAATCCCACCGTACCTTCTCTGCTATGCAATCTGATTTTCGAGCTGGTCATGGGTGCACCTCAGCCACGCTTAAGGTCCTAAACGATATTATAACCGCGATCGATAAAAGACAGTACTGTGCAGCCGTCTTCATCGACCTGGCCAAGGCTTTCAACTCACCGCATTCTTATTGGCAGACTAAATAGCCTTGGTTTCTCAAATGACTGCCTCGCCTGGTTCACCAACTACTTCTCAGATAGAGTTCAATGTGTCAAATCGGAGGGCCTGTTGTCTGGACCTATGGCAGTCTCTATGGGGGTGCCACAGGGTTCAATTCTTGGGCCGAGTCTATTCTCTGTGTATATCAATGATGTTACTCTTGCTGCTGGTGACTCTGATCCACCTCTACGCAGACGACACCATTTTGTATACATCTGGCCCTTCATTGGACACTGTTAACAAACCTCCAAACGAGCTTCAATGCCATACAACACTCCTTCCGTAGCCTCCAACTGCTCTTAAACACTAGTAAAACTAAATGCATGCTCTTCAATCGAACGCTGCTTGCCCCCGCCCGCCCGACTATAATCACTACTCTCGGCGGGTCTGACTTAGAATTTGTGGACAACTACAAATACCTAGGTCTCTGGTTAAACCGTAAACTCTCCTTCCAGACTCACATTAAGCATCTCCAATCCAAAGTTAAATCTAGAATCGGCTTCCTATTTCGCAACAACGCCTCCTTCACTCATGCTGCCAAACATGCCCTCGTAAAACTAACTATCCTACCGATCCTTGACTTCGGCGGTGTCATTTACAAAATAGCCTCCAACACTCTACTCAGCAAATTGGATGTAGTCTATCACAGTGCCATCCGTTTTGTCACCAAAGCCCCATATACTACCCACCATTGTGACCTGTACGCTCTCGTTGGCTGGCCCTCACTACATATTCGTCGCCAATCCCACTGGCTCAAGGTCATCTATAAATCTCTGCTAGGCAAATCCCTGCCTTATCTTAGCTCATTGGTCACCATAGCAACACCCACCCGTAGTATGCGCTCCAGCAGGTATACATTGAGGGAAAAAAGTTTTTGATCCCCTGCTGATTTTGTACGTTTGCCCACTGACAAAGAAATTATCAGTCTATAATTTTAATGGTAGGTTTATTTGAAAAGTGAGAGACAGAATAACAACAAAAAAATCCAGAAAAACGCATGTCAAAAATGTAATAAATTGATTTGCATTTTAATGAGGGAAATAAGTATTTTACCCCCTCTCAATCAGAAAGATTTCTGGCTCCCAGGTGTCTTTTATACAGTTAACGAGCTGAGATTATGATCACACTCTTAAAGGGAGTGCTCCTAATCTCAGTTTGTTACCTGTATAAAAGACACCTGTCCACAGAAGCAATCAATCAATCAAATTCCAAACTCTCCACCATGGCCAAGACCAAAGAGCTCTCCAAGGATGTCAGGGACAAGATTGTAGACCTACACAAGGCTGGAATGGGCTACAAGACCATCGCCAAGCAGCTTGGGGAGAAGGTGACAACAGTTGGTGCGATTATTCGCAAATGGAAGAAACACAAAATAACTGTCAATCTCCCTCGGCCTGGGGCTCCATGCAAGATCTCATGAGAACGGTGAGGAATCAGCCCAGAACTACGCGGGAGGATCTTGTCAATGATCTCAAGGCAGCTGGGACCATAGTCACCAAGAAAACAATTGGTAACACACTACGCCGTGAAGGACTGAAATCCTGCAGCGCCAGCAAGGTCCCCCTGCTCAAGAAAGCACACATACAGGCCCGTCTGAAGTTTTCCAACGAACATCTGAATGATTCAGAGGAGAACTGGGTGAAAGTGTTGTGGTCAGAAGAGACCAAAATGGAGCTCTTTGGCATCAACTCGCCGTGTTTGGAGGAGGAGGAATGCTGCCTATGACCCCAAGAACACCATCCCCACCGTCAAACATGGAGGTGGAAACATTATGCTTTGGGGGTGTTTTTCTGCTAAGGGGACAGGACAACTTCACCGCATCAAAGGGACAATGGACGGGGCCATGTACTGTCAAATCTTGGGTGAGAACCTCCTTCCCTCAGCCAGGGCATTGAAAATGGGTCGTGGATGGGTATTCCAGCATGACAATGACCCAAAACACACGGCCAAGGCAACAAAGGAGTGGCTCAAGAAGAAGCACATTAGGATCCTGGAGTGGCCTAGCCAGTCTCCAGACCTTAATCCCATAGAAAATCTGTGGAGGGAGCTGAAGGTTCGAGTTGCCAAACGTCAGCCTTGAAACCTTAATGACTTGGAGAAGATCTGCAAAGAGGAGTGGAACAAAATCCCCTGACCTGGTGGCCAACTACAAGAAACGTCTGACCTCTGTGATTGACAACAAGCGTTTTGCCACCAAGTACTAAGTCATGTTTTGCAGAGGGGTCAAATACTTATTTCCCTCATTAAAATGCAAATCAATTCATAACATTTTTGACATGTGTTTTTCTGGATTTATTTGTTGTTATTCTGTCTCTCACTGTTCAAATAAACCTACCATTAAAATTATAGACTGATCATGTCTTTGTCAGTGGGCAAATGTACAAAATCAGCAGGGGATCAAATACTTTTTTCCCTCCCTGTATCTCACTGGTCATCCACAAAGCCAACACCTCCTTTGGCCGCCATTCCTTCCAGTTCTCTGCTGCTAATGACTGGAACGAACTGCAAACATCTCTGAAGCTGGAGACACTTATCTCCCTCACTAACTTTAAGCATCAGTTGTCAGAGCAGCTTACCGATCACTGCACCTGTACACAGCCCATCTGTAATTAGCCCACCCAAGTACCTCATCCCCATATTGTTATTTATTTTGCTCATTTGCACCCCAGTATCTCTATTTAATAATATAATAAAATGCCATTTAGCACATCATCTTCTGCACATCTATCACTCCAGTGTTAATATTAAATTAAATTATTTTGCACTATGGCTTATTTATTGCCTTACCTCCATAACTTACTACATTTGCACACACTATATTTAGATTTTCTATTGTGTTATTGACTATGTGTTTGTTTATCCCATATGTAACTCTGTGTTTTTATCGCAATGCTTTGCTTTATCTTGGCCAGGTCGCAGTTGTAAATGAGAACCTGTTCTCAACTGGCCTACCTGGTTAAATAAAGGTTAAATAAATAAAAAATCTACTTCCCCAGAGTCAGATGAACTAGTGGATACCATTTTTATTTGTCTGTGTCCAGTATGAAGGAAGGAAGTTAGTTAGTTTTGCAAGCCAATGCTAACTAGCGTTAGCGCAATGACTGGAAATCTATGGGTATCTGCTAGCATGCTAAGTATCCCTTTAACCATGTCTTTTGTCTTCCTCCCAGAGGGTCCATTGCCAAGGCGAGGGCTGCAGCTGCTGGCCAGACTGGCCCTGGTGGGACAGACAGACCTGGAGGCCGTCAACGGGCTGCCCAATGAGCACAACTCCTCCGATCACCTGCCCATACTGGCCCGCTTTCGCCTCTGCCCCTGAGACTGGATGTTAGGGTTCAGGGTTTAGCGCCTCGGACAGACAGAACTGGGGTTCAAAGACCTGGAGAGACCCAGGAATCCGTCCAAACCTCTCACCAGCAGCCAAACACCAATTGTACACAAGCTCACCATGGCTTCTGTCTCTCATCTCTCATGATCTCATATCCCTGTGAACTGTAGGAAGGGTACAAACACTGACACTGGAAGATGTTGAACTTTCATTTCAAAGACATTATTGATGAACTTGGAGCTTTGCAGTGGCCTAACTCTAGGCTACTGCATCAAGATGTTTACACATTTTAACTTTTTGGTGTGACATTTTTGCATTGGTTGAAGATATGAAAAGAGACTTCTTTTAGATTTGTATAAATGTTGATAAATTCATTTCAAACAGTGCTGCTGATAAGGAAAAATACTGAGATATAAAAAATGTATTCATTATGTCATACACGTACAGTACTATTTGGTTTGATAATTAGCACAAATTCATGCTTAAATCAAACCAAAGAAATGCTAAAATGTACGAAGAGAAGGAAGAAACGACCCTCCTTAGAGCTGGCAGTTGGCGGGACACCCATAGAAGAGTTTTATAGACTAGGCTGTTAGGTGTGCTGTTAGACAACAGTCTCTTTGTCATCACACATTTCACAGCTCTGCAACAAAATCATCGACGACACCTGTATGCTCAGAAGGATTGCGAAATATATGCCAGTGCAAATTCTAAAATAAATCTCAAAAGCTATCATCCATAGTCAAATTACAGTTTAAGTCAGAAGTTTACATACACTTAGGTTGGAGTCATTAAAACTTGTTTTTCAACCACTCCACACATTTCTTGTTAACAAACTATAGTTTTGGCAAGTCAGTTAGGACATCTACTTTGTGCATGGCACAAGTAATTTTTCCAACAATTGTTTACAGACAGATTATTTCACTTATAATTCACTGTATCACAATTCCAGTGGGTCAGAAGTTTGCATACACTAAGTTGACTGTGCCTTTAAACAGCTTGGAAAATTCCAGAAAATGATGTCATGGCTTTAGAAGCTTCTGATAGGCTAATTGACATCATTTGAGTCAATTGGAAGTGTACCTGTGGATGTATTTCAAGGCCTACCTTCAAACTCAGTGCCTCTTTGCTTGACATCATGGGAAAATCAAAAGAAATCAGCCAAGACCGCCGAAAAAAAATTGTAGACCTCCACAAGTCTGGTTCATCCTTGGGAGCAATTTCCAAACGCCTGAAGGTACCACGTTCATCTGTACAAACAATAGTACACAAGTATAAAAACCATGGGACCATGCAGCCGTCATACCACTCAGGAAGGAGACGCGTTCTGTCTCCTAGAGATGAACGTACTTTGGTGCGAAAAGTGCAAATCAATCCCAGAACAACAGCAAAGGACCTTGTGAAGATGCTGGAGAAAACAGGTACAAAATTATCTATATCCACAGTAAAACGAGTACTATATCGACATAACCTGAAAGGCCACTCAGCAAGGAAGAAGCCACTGCTCCAAAACCGCCATAAAAAAGCCAGAATACAGTTTGAAACTGCACATGGGGACAAAGATCGTACTTTTTGGAGAAATGTCCTCTTGTCTGATGAAACAAAAATAGAACTGTTTGGCCATAATGACCATCGTTATGTTTGGAGGAAAAGGGGGGCAACTTGCAAGCCGAAGAACACCATCCCAACCGTGAAGCACGGGGGTGGCAGCATCATAATGTGGGGGTGCTTTGCTGCAGGAGGGACTGGTGCACTTCACAAAATAGATGGCATCATGAGGAAGGAAAATTATGTGGATATATTGAAGCAACATCTCAAGACATCAGTCAGGAAGTTAAAGCTTGGTCGCAAATGGGTCTTCCAAAGAACAATGACCCCAAGCATACTTCCAAAGTTGTGGCAAAATGGCTTAAGGACAACAAAGTCAAGGTATTGGAGTGGCCTTCACAAAGCCCTGACCTCAATCCTATAGAAAATTTGTGGGCAGAACTAAAAAAGTGTGTATGAGCAAGGAGGCCTACAAACCTGACTCAGTTACACCAGCTCTGTCAGGAGGAATGGGCCAAAATTCACCCAACTTATTGTGGGAAGCTTGTGGAAGGCTACCCGAAACGTTTTACCCAAGTTAAACAATTTAAAGGCAATGCTACCAAATACTAATTGAGTGTATGTAAACTTCTGACCCAATGGGAATGTGATGAAAGAAATAAAAGCTGAAATAAATCATTCTCTCTACTATTCTGACATTTCACATTCTTAAAATAAAGTGGTGATCCTAACTGAACTAAAAAAGGGAATTTTGACTAGGATTAAATGTCAGGAATTGTGAAAAACTGAGTTTAAATGTATTTGGCTAAGGTGTATGTAAACTTCTGACTTCAACTGTAACTACTGCTCTGTCATCTGGAGTAATGCAAGAGCCTTTTTCATGAAATTCACCACTCTGAAAGACCAACCGCTATATCAATTAAAATGGATATGGTCAAAGACAAACACTCTCGTGAAACATGGAGCAGAACCAAGGCTGCCAAAACCCAAGTTTTGGCAAAATAGCTTTTAATTTCAGAGCAGTGAAGTCCTAGTACTCCTTGCCAGAAAGTTCCAAAAACTTTCCAAATAGCTTTGAGATTAATTCATAAAATGTCTTGAACGACTAGAGTAGGTCTAAGGTCATTGTAAAACTGTATGCTATGTTGTATTTAAATTCATATATGCACATGGAGTGGGGTGCTGGGGGGTGTAACTCATAATATGTATAGGTAATAGGATTTTGGATCTTTGTGCTTTTACTTTGCTTTTGTTTTTCTAATTTCTGTGCAGTTTTTTACATTTCTTAAGGACTCTTGGAAGGCTAGCCCTTGGGCTAAAAGAGATCCTAATAAAATAAAATAATATTAGTATTGAAAATGAAGGCTATATCAGTCACAGCTATTGTACTGCATGTAATGCAATAATAGACCTGCAATTAAAGACACACTGTACCTGCATAGAGTTCAGCTCTCTGTAGTAATGTCACTTTACATTTAATGAGTTCCAGGGATTGTTTGAACAGTATTTCTCAGAGATAAAGGCACACTGGTGGACAGAGAAGCTGATCAGAGAAAATAGGTATTTCTCACCTGGGGCCTCATTTATCAACCGTGCATACATTTCGTATTAAATTCTGGGGTACATGGAGATTCTGGGATTTGCGAGTGCCACAATATTTGGGAATTGATCAAACTGTCGCACACAACATTTACGCATGTCTTCATTGATAAATTACAGCTATATTATATTTGTGTGGTCGTGAAAGAGCGATACAATCCTGCCTGGAAAATGCACACCATTCACCTTTTATGGTAAGAAAATTCCCTAATTTGCTGTATGATTTGGAGACGTTGGAACCGGGCCATGATAGTTCCTTAAA
The DNA here is from genome assembly GCF_964263955.1 of Coregonus lavaretus. Taxonomy (NCBI): domain Eukaryota; kingdom Metazoa; phylum Chordata; class Actinopteri; order Salmoniformes; family Salmonidae; genus Coregonus; species Coregonus lavaretus. The sequence continues at coordinate 17,627,327 of NC_140020.1, read as the reverse complement.
GAAAGCGCAATGGCAAATCTGATCACATTTCTGTAGAGGTGTGGATCAAACACCTCCCATTTCCCCCAAACGAACAATAAGCCTATTTGCTTCCAATACAGTTGATCAACCTTCTAGAAGTTGTGCGCACGCATGGTTTGAGATTTGTGTAGAGATACAGTGCCTTGCAAAAGTATTCATCTCCCTTGGCGTTTTTCCTATTTTGTTGCATTACAACCTGTAATTTAAATGGATTTTTATTTGGATTTCATGTAATGGACATACACCAAATAGTCAAAATTGGTGAAGTGAAATTAAAAAAATTACTTGTTTCAAAAAATTAAAAAAATTAAATAACGGAAAAGTGGTGCGTGCATATGTATTCACCTCCTTTGCTATGAGCCTAAATAAGATCGGGTGCAACCAATTACCTTCAAAAGTCACATAATTAGTTAAATAAAGTTAACCTGTGTGCTATTTAAGCGTCACATGATCTCAGTATATATACTCCTGTTCTGAAAGACCCCAGAGTATGCAACACCACTAAGCAAGGGGCGGCACCATGAAGACCAAGGAACTCTCCAAACAGGTCAGGGACAAAGTGGTGGAGAAGTACAGATCATGGTTGGGTTATAAAAGAATATCCAAAACTTTGAACATCCCACGGAGCACCATTAAATCCATTTTTAAAAAATTGAAAGAAATGGCACCACAACAAACCTTCCAAGAGAGGGCCGCCCACCAAAACTCACGGACCAGGCAAGGAGGGCATTAATCAGAGAGGCAACAAAGATACCAAAGATAACCCTGAAGGAGCTGCAAAGCTCCACAGTGGAGATTGGAGTAGCTGTCCATAGGACCACTTTAAGCCTTACACAACACAAAGCTGGGCTTTACTGAAGAGTGGCCAGAAAAAAGCCATTGCTTAAAGAAAAAAATAAGCAAACACGTTTGGTGTTCGCCAAAAGCAATGTGGGAGACTCCCCAAACATATGGAAGAAGGTACTCGGGTCAGATGAGACTAGAATTTAGCTTTTTGCCCATCAAGGAAAATGTCTGCCGCAAACCCAACACCTCTCATCACCCCGAGAACTGGGACGGAGGTTCACCTTCCAGCAGGACAATGACCCTAAGCATACTGCTAAAGCAACACTCAAGTGGTTGAAGGGGAAACCCCAGAGTCTGCAACATCCTTTTTACGCTGCTGCTACTCTGTTAATTATTTATGCATAGTCACTTTAACTCTACCCACATGTACATATTACCTCAACTACCTCAACTAGCCGGTGCCCCCGCACATTGACTCTGCAACGGTACCCCCTGTATATATAGCCTCCCTACTGTTATTTTATTTTACTTCTGCTCTTTTTTTTCTCAACACTTTTTTTGTTGTTGGTTTATTTTTACTTTTTTTGTTAAAAATAAATGCACTGTTGGTTAAGGGCTGTAAGTAAGCATTTCACTGTAATGTCTGCACCTGTTGTATTTGGCGCATGTGACCAATAAAATTTGATATAAATACAGGGAAATTCTTGAGGGAAACCTGTTTCAGTCTTCCAGAGATTTGAGACTGGGACGGAGGTTCACCTTCCAGCAGGAAAATGACCCTAAGCATCCTGCTAAAGCAACACTCGAGTGGAAACATTTAAATGTCTTGGAATGGCCTAGTCAAAGCCCAGACCTCAATCAAATTGAGAATCTATGGTATGACTTAAAGATAGCTGTACACCAGCGGAACCCATCCAACTTGAAGGAGCTGGAGCAGTTTTGCCTTGAAGAATGGGCAAAAATCCCAGTGGCTAGATGTGCCAAGCTTATAGAGACATACCCCAAGAGACTTGCAGCTGTAATTGCTGCAAAAGGTGGCTCTACAAAGTATTGACTTTGGGGGGGTGAATAGTTATGCACGCTCAAGGTTTCTGTTTTTTTGTCTTATTTCTTGTTTGTTCCACAAATAAAATTATTTTGCATCTGCATGTTGTGTAAATCAAATGATACAAACCCCCCAAAAAATCCATTTTAATTCCAGGTTGTAAGGCAACAAAATAGGAAAAATGCCAAGGGGGGTGAATACTTTCGCATGCCACTGTAGGCACACTTTCCTGTCAAGTTCCAAATTGAAAACTGGCGCAAGGTTTAGAGTCTTTTTTTGTGCGCACGCACCTTTGATAAACGAGGCCCCTAGAAAGGAATGAAAGTGAACCCAGGGTGCAGAACCTTGGGAGTGTGAAAAGCTCATTAACAAGAACGGCCATCTCTGCCTTTAGATGAGGAACCATTGGAGTCAATCCCTGACAGACAATATCTCAACATGTATGAGTGTTTTTAATATTCTACACACTTCTCCAAGATCACACTGCAGAATCCTCAAGTCTGTTCCCAATATTGCACATCAATCTTTTTCTTTAGACTGAAACTAAGTCAGAGTTTGAGGACATTGGATTTGGAATTCCTTATAGGCAAAGATGCAGCTCTCCGATGTCTGTAGTATTTTGGTTGCCTTCTATAACGGCAACATTAGTGCTATAAACCGCCCTTCTCAAGCACACAAACCGCTGCTGTACAGACCATTGAATTTGATGTAGTGAATATCAAGTGATTAATCTTGTTTCACTAATTGACCCTGCTTCTGTTTTGACATTGCTCACATTCTAGATAAAATATGATCAAGTCTGAGGCCAAATTGAATTAGCCTATGATGCCTTTCCAGCGACATGCCAACGGTTGTAAACAAGATGAGCCACTTCATACACATGTCCCATTCAAATAAATTCTCTGGACTTGCTTTATTGCATCTCCTTTGAATTTGAATCTCTAAAATTATGCTGTTCTTGATATTTGTCTTTTTCTGTGTGCCAAAACCCTTCATTTGATTTGGTTCCTCACCACCTAATCCTGGCTGACATGTCTGGCTGATGGTGTGAATGAAAGCCATTAGGACTCAAGTCTCAGAGATAAGTGATGTTCTGCTGACATCTGCAAAGCCTCTGCTGCTGCTGCTTTGTGGGATTTCTGGGATGAAAGCGTTTACAGGCTTATCGTTTGATGGTTGGTGAGATCCAGCCTCATTGGGGATGACTCATCTTCTTGCTTAGACATGGGCTGAATCCCAGTACTTTGAAGATGCTTCCTTTCCTTAGCTATTGTCCTTTACCCTCATTGCCTGTTAGTTATTGCCTATTGTGTAATTTAGATCAGTGGGAATGAGGGATAGTAAACAAGGTGAGAACGTATTGAAATCGACCACAGTTTCTTTTCTGAGTTTAGAGAGAGGGAGGCATTCCCTGAGCTGCGTCAGAGATGAGAAATTTGGGATTCATTTTATACACTGAACAAAAATATAAATGCAACATGTAAAGTGTTGGCCCATGTTTCATGAGCTGAAATAAAATATCCCAGAAATGTTCCATACGCACACAAAAAGTGTATATCAAATTCTGGGCACAAATGTGTTTACATCCCTGTTAGTGAGCATTTCTCCTTCGCCAAGATAATCCATCCACCTGACAGGTGTGGTTTATCAAGAAGCTGATTAAAAAGCATGATCATTACACAGGTGCACCTTGTGCTGGGGACAATAAAATGCCACTCTAAAATGTACAGTTTTGTCACACAACCCAATGCCACAGATGTCTCAAGTTTTGAGGGAGCGTGCAATTGGCATGCTGACTGCAGGAATGTCCACCAGAGCTGTTGCCAGATAATTTAATGATAATTTCTCTACCATAAGCCGCCTCCAACGTTGTTTTAGAGAATTTGGCAGTACGTCCAACCGGCCTCACAACCGCAGACCACGTGTATGGCGTCATGTGGGCGAGCGGTTTGCTGATGTCAACGTTGTGAACGAGTGGCCCATGGTGGCGGTGGGGTTATGATATGGGCAGGCATAAGCTATGGACAACGAACACAATTGCATTTTAATTTGAATGCACAGAAATACCGTGACGAGATCCTGAGGCCCATTGTGAGGCCCATTTTTTGTAAGGTATCTTTGGCCAACAGATGCATATCTGTATTTCCAGTCATGAAATCCATAGATTAGGGCCTAATGAATTTATTTCAATTGACTGATTTCATAATTTGAACTGTAACTCAGTAAAGTCTTTGAAATTGTTGCAAGTTGTGTTTATATTTTTGTTCAGTATAAAACTGCACTGTGTCGTTGCATGTCACAGCTGCTGTAAACAGATGAATAGAGACACGGCATCCTGTGCCTGACTATATACAGTGGGGGAAAAAGTATTTAGTCAGCCACCAATTGTGCAAGTTCTCCCACTTAAAAAGATGAGAGAGGCCTGTAATTTTCATCATAGGTACACGTCAACTATGACAGACAAATTGAGATTTTATTCTCTCCAGAAAATCGCATTGTAGGATTTTTTATGAATTTATTAGCAAATTATGGTGGAAAATAAGTATTTGGTCATCTACAAACAAGCAAGATTTCTGGCTCTCACAGACCTGTAACTTCTTCTTTAAGAGGCTCCTCTGTCCTCCACTCGTTACCTGTATTAATGGCACCTGTTTGAACTTGTTATGAGTATAAAAGACACCTGTCCACAACCTCAAACAGTCACACTCCAAACTCCACTATGGCCAAGACCAAAGAGCTGTCAAAGGACACCAGAAACAAAATTGTAGACCTGCACCAGGCTGGGAAGACTGAATCTGCAATAGGTAAGCAGCTTGGTTTGAAGAAATCAACTGTGGGAGCAATTATTAGGAAATGGAAGACATACAAGACCACTGATAATCTCCCTCGATCTGGGGCTCCACGCAAGATCTCACCCCGTGGGGTCAAAATGATCACAAGAATGGTGAGCAAAAATCACCACACGGGGGGACCTAGTGAATGACCTGCAGAGAGCTGGGACCAAAGTAACAAAGCCTACCATCAGTAACACACTACGCCGCCAGGGACTCAAATCCTGCAGTGCCAGACGTGTCCCCCTGCTTAAGCCAGTACATGTCCAGGCCCGTCTGAAGTTTGCTAGAGTGCATTTGGATGATCCAGAAGAGGATTGGGAGAATGTCATATGGTCAGATGAAACCAAAATATAACTTTTTGGTAAAAACTCAACTCGTCGTGTTTGAAGGACAAAGAATGCTGAGTTGCATCCAAAGAACATCATACCTACTGTGAAGCATGGGGGTGGAAACATCATGCTTTGGGGCTGTTTTTCTGCAAAGGGACCAGGACGACTGATCCGTGTAAAGGAAAGAATGAATGGGGCCATGTATCGTGAGATTTTGAGTGAAAACCTCCTTCCAACAGCAAGGGCATTGAAGATGAAACGTAGCTGGGTCTTTCAGCATGACAATGATCCCAAACACACCGCCCGGGCAACGAAGGAGTGGCTTCGTAAGAAGCATTTCAAGGTCCTGGAGTGGCCTAGCCAGTCTCCAGATCTCAACCCCATAGAAAATCTTTGGAGGGAGTTGAAAGTCTGTGTTGCCCAGCGACAGCCCCAAAACATCACTGCTCTAGAGGAGATCTGCATGGAGGAATGGGCCAAAATACCAGCAACAGTGTGTGAAAACCTTGTGAAGACATACAGAAAACGTTTGACCTGTGTCATTGCCAACAAAGGGTATATAACAAAGTATTGAGAAACTTTTGTTATTGACCAAATACTTATTTTCCACCATAATTTGCAAATAAATTCATTAAAAATCCTACAATGTGATTTTCAGGATTTCTTTTCCTCATTTTGTCTGTCATAGTTGACGTGTACCTATGATGAAAATTACAGGCCTCTCTCATCTTTTTAAGTGGGAGAACTTGCACAATTGGTGGCTGACTAAATACTTTTTTCCCCACTGTACAGAGATATCAGTACAGCACTATCCCAAATAATGAATAAGACCCTAGCCTACTGGGGAATGTTATGACATTTCGTCATTTATATTTACTCCGATGGGGTCAAATCTGCCTGGTCTAGTTGTGTGATATATTCAAACCTGGAATGATTTGATTGAATACCATATTATTACATATATTATGCCTGTGCCCCATGAAGAAATGTATTTCACATTATTTCATTACCTATTATCTTTCCTACCTGTTGAGTAAAGAAATAACAGCAAAGACGGAATTAAAAACAGAAATAATTTTTTATTACAACACATGCTACAGTTGATAAAAAACCATTGTCAACTGATCAGTGTAACAGTAGGAGTTGGGAGGACGTTATCTTCCACCAGTGGTCATAATACAAAAATCACCCTGTCATCATCATACATGTAGAAAACCAGGGACGGAGTCTAAAGTCTCATTTCAATAGAATAGTGGTTCTGTAAGAAATGCTACCATTTGTTCTGCTGTTGATCTACCATCAATACTTTTCCTCTTCCTTTTCAGCCAATGGGACAAATAGATAAGCCCTTTCCAGAAAGATATGAGAATAATACCAGCCATCTGGTAGCACCAGTGGCATTATAATAGAGAGAACACTAACACCCAGAGTTCTAGTTACTTACATTCCCATTTATGAGAAGAGGCCAAGAGAGCACTCCTCATGAAATGCACGTTAATACAGGATAAGCAGTCTCATCTAAAAAGCTGAATTACAGTTACACAAAGGTTAAGTAGAGTTCCACAATCCACATCATGCTCAGAAAACAGCTAAATATTCAGTAATGCTTAGTCCCAACAACACATCATTGCCTTTCAAGTTATCAACCACTGAATGCAGTAGGTGATGGTACATTATAGTGGTTGCAGCTGGTTTGAGGTTACTCATATTGTGCAGTTATTCAGATAACTTGATTCTTTATTTTTAAAAACACACCATTTGGTAAATACAAAATGGATTAAAAACCCATCTACAGTCGTCATGAGGAGTGGTCCTGTTTTTCTTTAACCGTTGTAACGTTGGATGGTACGTCACTTTTCAAGCCTATTCAGTGGTCAACAGCACAACCAAAGCAAGGCCTTTGAAAAATGATACTGCTACAATGTGGAGTGTGCTTCTTTAAAATCACACCTCGTCCAAAGAATACATCATCATCATCACAACAAAGTGTTTTCACCACGTCATAAAAACAACAACCTGCATGATTAAACACTGCACTCAGTAACAGATTTGTTCAAGAAACAGCGAAGAATCGCCAATGGAACTCTTCCACAACATAATTTAGCTCAACACTAAACAGTTAAGAGCACAAATCTATTTAAGCTACATCACTTTGAGTATTATCTTTCAGTTTCCAGATTTGCAGCAGTGAAAGCAGTCTTTCCTCCCAGTTAGTGTTCTATTCAATCTGGAAAGCTGAAGCGTTAGATATGCAGCGGGTACGGTGAATGCAGTCTCCACTAAAGCAGTAACATTGCCTTTAAATTTCAATCACGCTGTAAAGCTGAACTTCCGCGATGTGGATTGAATAGAGCCCAAAGTCTTTTTTTTTTTTTTACGGCAGTGTTTAACAGTAAGAATGTTAAACCTAGCCTGTATAGATTAGACAAATTATTGTATTGTGTAAAAGTGAAGCACATTGTGATTCTATAGAGGATTGTAAAACCAAAGTCATACACTACATGGCCAAAAGTATGCTCTGTGTAGGCCAGTCAAGTCAGCAATGGGTGTGGCTGAAACAGCCGAATTCACTAATTTGAATTCACATACTTTTGGCCATGTAGTGTATATTAAGCTGGTTGTTTTGTGCTTAGAGTAGTCTTTCAGACGGCTGGTACCAATAGTGTTGACCTTGGTGGTATACTGTCAGACTAGCAGCACCATTCACAATTTGATCATTAGAATAAAAAATGTTAATTAGAAACATAAGAACTGATATGTTCTCAGTTCGTTCAGGATTCAAGATAATGAGACTGGATTTCAATTCTGCTGCAATCTAGAAACTATTAAGATTGAGGAAGACATACGATGGTCTATCATTTCTGTTTGATGTGCATATCTTGTTTAACCAAAAGCTATACATTCTGATATTGTTCAGTTGGCACCCTCCTGAATATCTGATGATGACTTTTGAATACTACAAAAAAAATTATAAACAATCTTGACACTGCATCATGGCAGTTGAGATGGCAAAGAAGCCTTGATTTGACTGATAAGTCTGTCTTGTGGTGTTCAGTTCAGTATTCTTAACTTCAAGATTCTGTGAAAGGATTCAGAAAGGCCTCTAGTTAGGAGCTACATAACATTATCACACATGTTTTTGTATACGTCTGTATACTGAGGTGTAACAGAGTTGACATTTCATTCAACCCAATGTCACGGTCAAATTATCTTGGGAATAAAAGGTAATGTTCTGGCTATGCTCCAAAGCATCATTGTCACAATCTTTGATTTCCTTAAAACATGAATTGATCTGGGCCCAGTTTCCCAAAAGCATCTTAACGATGGTTCTAACGATGAACTTAGCCTTAAGATGCTTTTGGGAAACCGGGCCCAGTACTGTATCTGTGAGATCAGTCACACTATTTGATCCTTTTTACATGATATCAGCATACTGTCGGCTAGTGTTTTAACTCACAGATTCTCAGCTTTTAAAAATGAATCTTCACATTGTAAATGTAACTGAAATGTAACTGTTGCTCTCCTTCACAAAAGCACACAGGCTATGAAAAATTTTATTTAAAAAACTATGTAGAGCACCCCACATACAGTATGTACTTCTCTAATTGCATGAGAGGTCTTGATAGGATGCCTTCATGCATCATTGTATGCACATTTGTAATGTCATTCATGCGTGGAGGTGTATATTGAAAAACACACCTCTTCTTGTTCAGGCTTTTGTTCATCGTCTGGTCATGAAGGACAGGAAATATATACCTTTGATATATTTGATGTATTTGTTCCTACTGGATGTCAAACTCCAGTTTAGCACTGAGCATAATGTTGTCATCTTCACTCTTCAGAAGAGGCTGGCAAAACCCTACCAATACTTTATAATTATGATATACACAATGTCTGGTAAATATATTTGAGGGTGTGTGAGGTGTGTGTGAGGCGGACTGGGGGGTCAGAGTGGAGACCAGGAGAATTAACTCCAGGGAGTCTCAGATGCGGATCTGGTAGCCGTCGTTCAAAGTGCTGAGTTCTGCAGGCTTTCGATCCAGAGCCGCAGGTCTGAAAAAGAGAGAGAGACAAGACAAATGTAGTGTCATCATTTAGAGCACTAAAAGACAAGACCCAGTCACTTCAGCTGATGAAGTGTATTGAACACCTCAGACACACTCAATAACTTCCTATTGAAGTGATTACAGTACTGAACACCTCAGACACACTCAATAACTTCCTATTGAAGTGATTACAGTATTGAACACCTCAGACACACTCAATAACTTCCTATTGAAGTGATTACAGTATTGAACCCCTCAGACACACTCAATCATTTCCTATTGAAGTGATTACATTATTGAACACCTCAGACACACTCAATAACTTCCTACTGAAGTGATTACAGTTTTGAACACCTCAAGACACACTCAATAACTTCCTATTGAAGTGATTACAGTATTGGACACCTCAGACACACTCAATAACTTCCTATTGAAGTGATTACAGTATTGGACACCTCAGACACACTCAATAACTTCCTATTGAAGTGATTACAGTATTGGACACCTCAGACACACTCAATAACTTCCTATTGAAGTGATTACAGTATTGGACACCTCAGACACACTCAATAACTTCCTATTGAAGTGATTACAGTATTGGACACCTCAGACACACTCAATAACTTCCTATTGTGATCCTCCCTCACACACAGAGCAGAGGTAAGAGTTTTTCCTAGCCACTGTGCTTCTACATCTGCATTGCTTGCTCTTTGTGGTTTTAGGCTGGGTATTTGTAAAGCACTTTGTGACAACTGCTGATGTAAAAAGGGCATTATAAAATACATTTGATTGATTAAAGATGAATGAGGGATATTTGACATTTGCTCATGTAGAGAGCCAGTGAGTCAGTCCCCCAGAGTGTCAGTAAAGCCTGGGGCATCCTTTAGTGTCAGTCTGGGTGTAGTACTGTTTCATTGAGTGTGGTCACGTAGACTGGCTCCCCATAGGTTCTCATCAGCATAGTGACCTTGTCCTTGTGCTGAGGAGAGCAAAGACGCAGGACTTTCTGACACACACATGCCCATACACGCACACACCTTACACCGACCTGAGGGTGGCAGGCTTTCAGTACCATCTGACACCTATTGCTTCGCCCACAGAAGTGAAGGTGAGTGATACAGAAAAAGTGTTTTGTAAAACAGCTCATCAGATGCCAATAGAAAAAGAAGCAGAGGAATAGAGAGAGGCAGGGGGCAGATAGAAAGAGAGTAGAGAGGGAGAGAGAAAGAAGAGAAGTGTTTGAAGTGTGAAGCAGCAGGATAGTCTCAGTCAGCCAGTCATCTCTTTTTAATCCTGCACTGTGGTGGTGGTGTCCTGTCAGCTCAGCCCTGCACTGCTCCAACACACAGCATAGCACTTCCCCTGTCACTGCAATCATGCTTACGCACACGCACACACAGACACACACACACTACGCAACCAAACCTGGATTCTCAGGCCCTAAATAACCACCCACACAGCACCTTCCCTCTGACAAGGACAAAAATACATTTCAGCCCAGAGATCAAAGAGAAGAGGTATTTCTAAAAAGAGTCTTATGGGTTAGACCTTCATAAATAAGTTCTCTCCAAAGTAACAAAGGTTTCCTATTTCTCCTCTAATGTCTTCTGTGTTCAATACTCTGCTTGGCTTGAAGCCCTGAAGGCACTCCTCTTGCCTGTGTTTCTCTCGCCCCATTCCCTCCCCCAGAGTGCATTTCCTGCTTAGTATCCTTTCCCATCGATTCCCATCCCCCCCAGCCAGAGAGAGCGAGAGCAAGAACTCATTTCAACGTCAAACCAGTCCATCAATGCAGGCGGTGTATGAGTTTGTGTGTGTGTGTATGCCGGTATGTGTGTACAGTGCCTTGCAAAAGTATTCATCCCCCTTGGCATTTTTCCTATTTTGTTGCATTACAACCTGTAATTGAAATGGATTTTTATTTGGATTTCATGTAATGGACATACCCAAAATAGTCCAAATTGGTGAAGTGAAATGAAAAAAATTTGTTGTTTCAAAAAATGCAAAAAAATTAATAACGGAAAAGTGGTGCGTGCATATGTATTCACCCCCTTTGCTATGAAGCCCCTAAATAAGATCTGCTGCAACCAATTACCTTCAAAATTCACATAATTAGTTAAATAAAGTCCACCTGTGTGCAATCTAAATGTCACATGATCTCATTATATTTACACCTGTTCTGAAAGGCCCCAGAGTCTGCAACACCACTAAGCAAGGGGCACCACCAAGAAAGTGGCACCATGAAGACCAAGGAGCTCAAAGTTGTGGAGAAGAACAGATCAGGGTTGGGTTATAAAAAAATATCAGAAAGTTTGAACATCCCACGGAGCACCATTAAATCCATTATTACAAAATTGAAAGAATATGGCACCACAACAAACCTGCCAAGAGAGGGCCGCCCACCAAAACTCATGGAGCAGGAAAGGAGGGCATTAATCAGAGAGGCAACAAAGAGACCAAAGATAACCCTGAAGGAGCTGCAAAGCTCCACAGCGGAGATTGGAGTATCTGTCCATAGGACCACTTTAAGCTGTACACTCCACAGAGCTGGGCTTTACGGAAGGGTGGGCAGAAAAAAGCCTTTGCTTAAAGAAAAAAATAAGCAAACACATTTGGTGTTCACCAAAAGGCATGTGGGAGACTCCCCAAACATATGGAAGAAGGTACTCTGGTCAGATGAGACTAAAATTTAGCTTTTTGCCCATCAAGGAAAATGCTATGTCTGGCGGAAACTCAACACCTCTCATCACCCCGAGAACACCATCCCCACAGTGAAGCATGGTGGTGGCTGCATCATGCTGTGGGGATGTTTTTCATCTGCAGGGACTGGGAAACTGGTCAGAATTGAAGGAATGATGGATGGCACTAAATACAGGGAGATTCTTGAGGGAAACCTGTTTCAGTCTTCCAGAGATTTGAGACTGGGACGGAGGTTCACCTTCCAGCAGGAAAATGACCCTAAGCATCCTGCTAAAGCAACACTCGAGTGGAAACATTTAAATGTCTTGGAATGGCCTAGTCAAAGCCCAGACCTCAATCCAATTGAGAATCTGTGGTATGACTTAAAGATTGCTGTACACCAGTAGAACCCATCCAACTTGAAGGAGCTGGAGCAGTTCTGCCTTGAAGAATGGGCAACAATCGCAGTGGCTAGATGTGCCAAGCTTATAGAGACATACCCCAAGAGACTTGCAGCTGTAATTGCTGCAAAAGGTGGCTCTACAAAGTATTGACTTTGGGGGGGGGGTGAATAGTTATGCACGCTCAAGGTTTCTGTTTTTTTGTCTTATTTCTTGTTTGTTTCACAAAAAAATGTATTTTGCATCTTCAAAGTGGTAGGCATGTTGTATAAATCAAATGATACAAACCCCAAAAAAATCAATTTTAATTCCAGGTTGTAAGGCAAGAAAATAGGAAAAATGTGAAGGGGGGTGAATACTTTCGCAAGCCACTGTATCTATCTAAGACTACTTCCTCAGTACCCTGGACAGCACACCTACTCCCTCCCCTGCTGCTCCGATCAATAGCATTCTGTCTTCCAGGGACAGGGGGTGCACAGAGAGCCCAGGCTTTCAACACCCAGCGCACACAGTCAGTCGATCAGTCAGCCAGACAGGCGTCAACTTTCTCTGAGCCACACCATTCCCACACAGTGGCTTCCAAGCAGCCCTGGTTAACAGCCCATCCATCACCACAGGCCACGGAATTAACATCATTCCTCAACACAGAGAAACACCACTCTGCTTAACTATTCATCAGACTAAAGCCTGCAGATTTCACTAAGTCCTCTGGGAGGGGACAAATTACCTGAGGGTAGGCTTTCTGTTTTAGTGCTGATCAAAACAATTACAACTGTGATGATTGAGCCCCTGTGGGGATTACAGCCTATACATGGGTTTCAGAGCTGATTACACAAAGTAGAACAAAGAGCTTTGTTAAACAATAATAGAGGAGAGGAGAGGAGAGGAGAGGAGAGGAGAGGAGAGGAGAGGAGAGGAGAGGAGAGTGGGCCTGGACTCCGCGCTCTGAAGAGGAGAATCTCAGAGCACAGACACAGCAGTCAACAGCCAGCCCACCCCAGCCCAGCCCACTACAAAATAGACAACACCCAGACCACTACAGAACAGACAACACCCAGCCCAGCCCACTACAGAATTTACAACACCCAGCCCACTACAGAATAGACAACACCCAGCCAACTACAGAATAGACAACACCCAGCCCACTACAGAACAAACAACACCCAGCCCACTACAGAATAGACAACACCCAGCCCACTACAGAATAAACAGCCAGCCCAGCCCACTACAGAATTGACAACATCCAGACCACTGCAGAACAGACAACACCCAGCCCACTACAGAATCGACAACATCCAGCCCACTACAGAATAGACAACACCCAGCCAACTACAGAACAGACAACACCCAGCCCACTACAGAATAGACAACACCCAGCCCACTACAGAACAAACAACACCCAGCCCACTACAGAATAGACAACACCCAGCCCACTACAGAATAAACAGCCAGCCCAGCCCACTACAGAATTGACAACATCCAGACCACTGCAGAACAGACAACACCCAGCCCACTACAGAATCGACAACATCCAGCCCACTACAGAATAGACAACACCCACCCAACTACAGAACAGACAACACCCAGCCCACTACAGAATAGACAACACCCAGCCAACTACAGAACAGACAACACCCAGCCCACTACAAAATAGACAACATCCAGCCAACTACAGAACAGACAACACCCAGCCCACTACAGAACTGACAACACCCAGCCCACTACAGAATAGACAACAGCCAGCCCAGCCCACTACAGAATAGACAACATCCAGCCATGACCACTACAGAACAGACAACAGCCAGCTCACTACAGAATAGATAACAGCCAGCCCACCACAGAATAGATAACAGCCAGCCCACCCCAGCCCACTACATAATAGACAACAGCCAGCCCACTCCAGCCCACTACAGAATAGACAACATCCAGCCCACCACATAATAGATAACAGCCAGTCCACCCCAGCCCACTACAGAATAGACAACAGCCAGCCCACTCCAGCCCACTACAGATCAGACGACAGCCAGCTCAGCCCACTACAGAATAGACAACATCCAGCCCAGTCCACTACAGAATAGATAACATCCAGCCATGACCACTACAGAACAGACAACAGCCAGCCCAGCCCACTACAGAATAGACAACATCCAGCCCACCACAGAATAGATAACAGCCAGCCCACCCCAGCCCACTACAGAATATACAACAGCCAGCCCACTCCAGCCCACTACAGATCAGACAACAGCCAGCCCAGCCCACTACAGAATAGACAACATCCAGCCCACTACAGAATAGATAACAGCCAGCCCACTCCAGCCCACTACAGATCAGACAACAGCCAGCCCACTTCAGCCCACTACAGATCAAACAACACCCAGCCCACTACAGAATAGACAACATCCAGCCCACTACAGATCAGACGACAGCCAGCCCAGCCCACTACAGAATAGACAACACCCAGCCCACTACAGAATAGACAACAGCCAGCCCAGCCCACTACAGAATAGACAACAGCCATACCAACCCACTACAGAATAGACAACATCCAGCCCACTACAAAATAGATAACAGCCAACCCACCCCAGCCCACTACAGAATAGATAACAGCCAGCCCACTCCAGCCCACTACAGATCAGACAACAGCCAGCCCACTTCAGCCCACTACAGATCAGACGACAGCCAGCCCAGCCCACTACAGAATAGACATCATCCAGCCCACTACAGATCAAACAGCCAGCCCACTACAGAATAGACAACATCCAGCCCACTACAGAACAGACAACACCAATCCCACTACAGAATAGACAACAGCCAGCCCAGCCCACTACAGAATAGACAACAGCCATCCCAACCCACTACAGAATAGACAACATCCAGCCCACCACAAAATAGATAACAGCCAACCCACCCCAGCCCACTACAGAATAGATAACAGCCAGCCCACTCCAGCCCACTACAGAATAGACAACAACCAGCCCACTACAGAACAGACAACACCCAGCCCACTACAGAATAGACAACACCCAGCCAACTACAGAATAGACAACAGCCAGCCCAGCCCACTACAGAATAGACAACATCCAGCCCACTACAGAACATACAACACCCAGCCCACTACAGAATAGACAACACCCAGCCCACTACAGAATAGACAACAGCCAGCCCAGCCCACTACAGAATAGACAACAGCCATCCCAACCCACTACAGAATAGACAACATCCAGCCCACTACAAAATAGACAACAGCCAGCCCACTCCAGCCCACTACAGTATAGACAACATCCAGCCCAGACCACTACAGAACAGACAACAGCCAGCCCATCCCACTACAGAATAGACAACATCCAGCCCACTACAGAATAGATAATAGCCAGCCCACCCCAGCCCACTACAGAATAGACAACATCCAGCCCACTACAGATCAGACGACAGCCAGCTCAGCCCACTACAGAATAGACAACATCCAGCCCAGTCCACTACAGAATAGACAACATCCAGCCATGACCACTACAGAACAGACAACAGCCAGCCCAGCCCACTACAGAATAGACAACATCCAGCCCACCATAGAATAGATAACAGCCAGCCCACCCCAGCCCACTACAGAATAGACAACAGCCAGCCCACTCCAGCCCACTACAGATCAGACAACAGCCAGCCCAGCCCACTACAGAATAGACAACATCCAGCCCACTACAGATCAAACAGCCAGCCCAGCACTCTACAGAATAGACAACACCCAGCCCACTACAGATCAAACAGCCAGCCCAGCCCACTACAGAATAGACAACATCCAGCCCACTACAGAACAGACAACAGCCAGCCCACTACAGAATAGACAACAGCCAGCCCAGCCCACTACAGAATAGACAACAGACATCCCAACCCACTACAGAATAGACAACATCCAGCCCACTACAAAATAGATAACAGCCAACCGACCCCAGCCCACTACAGAATAGATAACAGCCAGCCCACTCCAGCCCACTACAGATCAGACAACAGCCAGCCCACTACAGATCAGACAACATCCAGCCCACCACATAATAGATAACAGCCAGCCCACCCCAGCCCACTACAGAATAGACAACAGCCAGCCCACTCCAGCCCACTACAGATCAGACGACAGCCAGCTCAGCCCACTACAGAATAGACAACATCCAGCCCAGTCCACTACAGAATAGATAACATCCAGCCATGACCACTACAGAACAGACAACAGCCAGCCCAGCCCACTACAGAATAGACAACATCCAGCCCACCACAGAATAGATAACAGCCAGCCCACCCCAGCCCACTACAGAATATACAACAGCCAGCCCACTCCAGCCCACTACAGATCAGACAACAGCCAGCCCAGCCCACTACAGAATAGACAACATCCAGCCCACTACAGAATAGATAACAGCCAGCCCACTCCAGCCAACTACAGAATAGACAACAGCCAGCCCAGCCCACTACAGAATAGACAACATCCAGCCCACTACAGAACATACAACACCCAGCCCACTACAGAATAGACAACACCCAGCCCACTACAGAATAGACAACAGCCAGCCCAGCCCACTACAGAATAGACAACAGCCATCCCAACCCACTACAGAATAGACAACATCCAGCCCACTACAAAATAGACAACAGCCAGCCCACTCCAGCCCACTACAGTATAGACAACATCCAGCCCAGACCACTACAGAACAGACAACAGCCAGCCCATCCCACTACAGAATAGACAACATCCAGCCCACTACAGAATAGATAATAGCCAGCCCACCCCAGCCCACTACAGAATAGACAACATCCAGCCCACTACAGATCAGACGACAGCCAGCTCAGCCCACTACAGAATAGACAACATCCAGCCCAGTCCACTACAGAATAGACAACATCCAGCCATGACCACTACAGAACAGACAACAGCCAGCCCAGCCCACTACAGAATAGACAACATCCAGCCCACCACAGAATAGATAACAGCCAGCCCACCCCAGCCCACTACAGAATAGACAACAGCCAGCCCACTCCAGCCCACTACAGATCAGACAACAGCCAGCCCAGCCCACTACAGAATAGACAACATCCAGCCCACTACAGATCAAACAGCCAGCCCAGCCCACTACAGAATAGACAACACCCAGCCCACTACAGATCAAACAGCCAGCCCAGCCCACTACAGAATAGACAACATCCAGCCCACTACAGAACAGACAACAGCCAGCCCACTACAGAATAGACAACAGCCAGCCCAGCCCACTACAGAATAGACAACAGCCATCCCAACCCACTACAGAATAGACAACATCCAGCCCACTACAAAATAGATAACAGCCAACCGACCCCAGCCCACTACAGAATAGATAACAGCCAGCCCACTCCAGCCCACTACAGATCAGACAACAGCCAGCCCACTACAGATCAGACAACAGCCAGCCCACTACAAAATAGATAACAGCCAACCCAACCCAGCCCACTACAGAATAGACAACATCCAGCCCAGACCACTACAGAACAGACAACAGCCAGCCCAGCCCACTACAGAATAGACAACATCCAGCCCACTACAGAATAGATAATAGCCAGCCCACCCCAGCCCACTACAGAATAGATAACATCCAGCCCACTACAGAATAGACAACAGCCAGCCCACTCCAGCCCACTACAGATCAGACGACAGCCAGCCCAGTCCACTACAGAACAGACAACACCCAGCCCATTACAGAATAGACAACACCCAGCCCACTACAGATCAGACAACAGCCAGCCCAGCCCACTACAGAATAGACAACATCCAGCCCACTACAGATCAGACAACAGCCAGCCCAGCCCACCCCAGATCAGACAACAGCCAGCCCAGCCCACTACAGAATAGACAACATCCAGCCCACTACAGATCAGACAACAGCCAGCCCAGCCCACTACAGAACAGACAACACCCAGCCCATTACAGAATAGACAACACCCAGCCCACTACAGATCAGACGACAGCCAGCCCAGTCCACTACAGAACAGACAACACCCAGCCCATTACAGAATAGACAACATCCAGCCCCCTACAGATCAGACAACAGCCAGCCCAGCCCACTACAGAATAGACAACATCCAGCCCACTACAGATCAGACAACAGCCAGCCCAGCCCATTACAGAATAGACAACATCCAGCCCACTACAGATCAGACAACAGCCAGCCCAGCCCAGCCCACCCCAGAACAGACAACAGCCAGCCGATCTACAGTACAGGCTGCCTCTACAATGTACAGCTAGAGAGGAAAGATAGTAGGGTATTTGTTTTGGTACTGTCCATTTGTAGCTTGTTTTTGGACACAGGTCCAGGAATGGCTAAAGGATTGCAATATTTACCTGGAGCTAACCCTGCAGATAGCATTACTGGGTGATCTGAAAAGTCATAGTCAATCGATCAATAATATAATAATACTTTTAGCAAAAAAAAATATTTTCAATTTACAATCTGTAGAAACAATGAGAATAGAAAGGTTCAGAACTTTTGTGAAACATCACAGTACAGTTGAAATATATATGGCAAATAGAGATCCAATATGGATGGTGTTAGGAGATAGATGGATGGTGTTGAATGGAGGTCAAGGATGGGACTAATAACAATTAATAACAACAAGACAACTAATAATGTAAGCATGCTGTGTCCATAATAAGTATATAGGTTATTGAGAGCTTTTGTGAAAGAGCACAGTTGGAAAGATATGGCATACAGAAGCAAACCGGATGGACATCATGAAAATGATCGGAGAGGTTGAGGGTAGAGGAAGTTCAGGAGTATAAAACAAACAAAATAGAATTATTGTAAAATTGACTGTGTCCATAAAATTTATATAGTATGTATAAGCTGGAAGTAGAGGCCTAAGCATTGTTGTTCACTAGTTTACTCCAATTAGGGAAGGGGTGGTGAGGTTGAAGGGTAATAAAGGGAAATATATATATATATATACACAGTGGGAAGAACAAGTATTTGATACACTGCCGATTTTGCAGGTTTTCCTATTTACAAAGCATGTAGAGGTCTGTCATTTTTATCATAGGTACACTTCAACTGTGAGAGACTGAATCTAAAACAAAAATCCAGAAAATCACATTGTATGATTTTTAAGTAATTCATTTGCATTTTATTGCATGACATAAGTATTTGATACATCAGAAAACCAGAACTTAATATTTGGTACAGAAACCTTTGTTTGCAATTACAGAGATCATATGTTTCCTGTAGGTCTTGACCAGGTTTGCACTCACTGCAGCAGGGATTTTGGCCCACTCCTCCATACAGACCTTCTCCACATCCTTCAGGTTTCGGGGCTGTCGCTGGGCAATACGGACTTTCAGCTCCCTCCAAAGATTTTCTATTGGGTTCAGGTCTGGAGACTGGCTAGGCCACTCCAGGACCATGAGATGCTTCTTACGGAGCCACTCCTTAGTTGCCCTGGCTGTGTGTTTCGGGTCGTTGTCATGCTGGAAGACCCAGCCCCGACCCATCTTCAATGCTCTTACTGAGGGAAGGAGGTTGTTGGCCAAGATCTCGCGATACATGGCCCCATCCATCCTCCCCTCAATACGGTGCAGTCATCCTGTCCCCTTTGCAGAAAAGCATCCCCAAAGAATGATGTTTCCACCTCCATTCACGGTTGGGATGGTGTTCTTGGAGTTGTACTCATCCTTCTTCTTCCTCCAAACACGGCGAGTGGAGTTTAGACCAAAAAGCTCTATCAGACCACATGACCTTCTCCCATTCCTCCTCTGGATCATCCAGATGGTCATTGGCAAACTTCAGACGGGCATGGACATGTGCTGGCTTGAGCAGGGGGACCTTGCGTGCGCTGCAGGATTTTAATGGTTTTCTTTGAGACTGTGGTCCCAGCTCTCTTCAGGTCATTGACCAGGTCCTGCCATGTAGTTCTGGGTTGATCCCTCACCTTCCTCATGATCATAGATGCCCCACGAGGTGAGATCTTGCATGGAGCCCCAGACCGAGGGTGATTGACCGTCATCTTGAACTTCTTCCATTTTCTAATAATTGCGCCAACAGTTGTTGCCTTCTCACCAAGCTGCTTGCCTATTGTCCTGTAGCCCATCCCAGCCTTGTGCAGGTCTACATTTTTATCCCTGATGTCCTTACACAGCTCTCTGGTCTTGGCCATTGTGGAGAGGTTGGAGTCTGTTTGATTGAGTGTGTGGACAGGTGTCTTTTATACAGGTAACGAGTTCAAACAGGTGCAGTTAATACAGGTAATGAGTGGAGAACAGGAAGGCTTCTTAAAGAAAAACTAACAGGTCTGTGAGAATTCTTACTGGTTGGTAGGTGATCAAATACTTATGTCATGCAATAAAATGCAAATTAATTACTTAAAAATCATACAATGTGATTTTCTAGATTTTTGTTTTAGATTCCATCTCTCACAGTTGAAGTGTACCTATGATAAAAATTACAGACCTCTACATGCTTTGTAGGTAGGAAAACCTGCAAAATCGGCAGTGTATCAAATACTTCTCCCCACTGTATATATATATTTGCGAGAACAAAAAACATATGGGGGATTGGAAGTGATGCAGACAATTACATTGATGGAAGTTACAATCTATCTGCAGTATTAAAGCTGATCTACCCCCAAAAAAATATAAATAATAATAATAATAAAATAAAAAAATAGATAGTAGGAGATAGGAACGGTAATGATAATGACAAGACCCCTGGTCTGACCACTCTTGGCTGTCCTTGTCTCAACAACCTCATTGAATATTTCACTTTTCCGGAAACAGGTGCAGTATTGTAGCCCATTAGAATTACCTTGCATTTGATATTAAGAAATTTGGTGGGTCTAGAGACTCTAGATAACATAAAAAAAATTCCTTCAAAAGCGAAGGTTTCTTGGCGAGTGGGCTAAACCTCTAATTGTTTACTAGCGATGTGCCTGGCTGCTATGATAAAGCCAGATGACAGTGACACAGGGTGGTAGAGTAGAGGGCTGCCCTGCGGCATTCTGTCTCCATGTCTGACTTCTGCTTTCCTCTACCTGAGAGGAAGATCTCCATGGAGACTATTTCATCTCTGTCTTCAACCTGCATCTTCTGCAAAGGCTTTGTCTATAAAGTGAAGTTAATTTCAGACTTTCTATCTCAGCTTCACATTTCTGTGTTCATGAGAACGATCGCACTGCGCTGAAACCACCTGCTGAGCAGAGCTCTGGATAACTGTATTGAGTGCTTTACCTACTTATTCAGTCTTGTTAATGGCAGTGCTAGCACATCTATGGGTACATCTACTGAGCCATTCATCCACAACAGAGGATATTTTCCAAGCTATTCATGGATACATCACGCTCTCAGTATAGCTTTTATTCCCCATTTAACCAATTAGACTTAATACGTTCATAAACCACTGTGGGAATAGAAATCCAGTCTTCGCAAGTAAATGTTATTTGGCAGCACGTATTCGCCCCATTAAACAAACCCAATATCTACAAATCTCCCAGCGGCATCGCTCGATGAGCAGGCAGTGGATGGAGAGAGAGCATTAGCAGGCTTCCAGAGATCGGTTAGAGTTACTCTCTACTCTTTGTACATAAACTCTGACTGCTGATGACATTTTCTGAGGCGCTGGCTGAACAAACATGTCTATAACATAGCCAGGGACTCGGATAGACTATGTTGGTTGCCTCTGGATTTGAGGTGAATAATTGAACATGTTGGTGACAGAGGAGGAACACTGCTCCCTAGGGGCGACATGGTGAGACATGGGACACAAGAACGTATCAGGGGGTGGAAAAGACTCTCTTCCTCAATAATTAACATCTCAAAGGAGGCGACAGGCAGAGAGGTGGGTGTCTACGAACAGGCCTAAAATAACTCTGTCAGATTGGAGGGTGGTGCTGAACAAGTAGACCTTGGCCTGCAGCCCCTCTTTAAATGTCACTGTTGTTCTCTTAGAAGAGCCTCCTCCCACTCCTTTGGTCTGTCAGGATAGACAATGTACTTCATTGGTCTCAATTACTATGGTGTAGGAGCCACATTAAGTGGTGATTACGCACACGCACAGACTCACATTCACAAACACATACACACATATAAATGTACAAAAGCACGCATGCACACACAAACACGCACACACGCACCAGATGCCAAAGGATAAAAGGTTTCCCATCATGTCAAATCACAACACACACACCCATAATCCAGGCATGACAGAAATCCCCTGGCCATTCCACTGTGTCC
This sequence comes from Coregonus lavaretus, assembly GCF_964263955.1. Classification (NCBI taxonomy): domain Eukaryota; kingdom Metazoa; phylum Chordata; class Actinopteri; order Salmoniformes; family Salmonidae; genus Coregonus; species Coregonus lavaretus. Next base: position 17,604,952 of record NC_140020.1, on the reverse strand, counting down.
ATTCCAACAGGGGCTTGGGTTACATCATTAGGATTTGGGTTGCTAAGCAGAGTGGTGCTATGATAAAAACCAAGTATCAAGCCTATCTCCTCAGTCTGTAGTGGGGGGATTACCAGAACGCATCTGTCTCATGCATGTGGATCCTCCTCTCCATGCCTGTGTTCCCTGAGTGACGCTGCAGCTGCTGCACTGGGTCAGCCCCAGATCCTATTACAGACTCAGCCTGCCCTCTGCCAGCTGAGAGGAGACCAAACCAGGCCAGGAGGACGGGAAAAGAGGGCTCTCATCTTGCCAGATAGGAACAGGGCACTGTGTATGTGTGTGTGTGTGTGTGTGTGTGTGTGTGTGTGTGTGTGTGTGTATGTGTGTGTGCTTGCGTGTCCTGAGTTTCTCTCCGAGCCTCTATCTTGTCAGAGGAACTCTCCCTTGACAACACTTCAAGTCCTGTTACTCTGTCTCTGTGTGACATGCTCAGTCAACAGCAGACTTAAGCGTAGCCCAGAGGAATTATGGTAGGTGACCTGAGAGTCCATGCATAAATCCCAGGATGCCTTCTGCACAGGATTGAGGTAGAAGTTGCCCTTCACCACAGATCTAGGATCACATTACACTAGCCCCATTCCTAACCTTAACCAATAGAGGATGAGACAAGATCTGACTCTGTATCAGTGGTTCGTGAGGAGGGGCAATATATTCCAACTCCACTCAACAGTGCACGTATCCCAGCAGCCTCTTTGTCAGGGCAGGGTCTTCCTGAATTCTCCCAGTGTGCTGGTGAGTGATAATAGGAGTGAACACTTCCCTTCCATAAGAGACACTATGCTGGCCTGACTGGGGCTTTCAGCTGTTGTCAGCAGAAAACAAGTGCTTCTCCCTCCCTCTGCCAAGCAGGCTGTGATTCTACTGCTGTGCTGTCCGAATGGACCTTCAGCCCAGCCAAGCCACTGAGTTAGGTCCTTCATCACAACACAAACTGTGGTGTACACTCACGCATAGGCTACATACCATAGGCAAGCACATCGCACACATTCACTCCCTCGCCCACACACCCCTATGCACACACTGAAGCCAGTTAACTCCATACTCCAAATTCACCCAGATTAGCTAATGTCAGTATCTGATCTAGTCCTGCTGCTTAGTCCTCACAGTTTCCTCTAACTGGAGCTGACAAGAATGTGATAGACTGTGAACTCTACATGAACTGGGATCCTTAGCCAGGAAGCAAGACAGGGAAAGAGGGTTGACAGGATAAGAGAACAGCAATAGTCTACAGAAAACATGTAAGACTCTGTTAACTCCTTAAAGTTCAGCAACTTCAGAAAGTGTGTCAGGGTTCCATGCCCTCGTTAATATAAAAACAAGATGGAAAACATTCCATAGACACAGCCAATGAATCTCTCTCTAACATCATAGCGTCTAGCCAAGTAATCAAGATGGGGCATTGAGAGGTTTTATAGTTGGGATGATCAACAGTTGATTTCTATGAACTATACATCTCACTCATGCATATCCAATCTGATCTGCATGAGATTAAATTACTTTTAATTAAAACCAGCCCAACTTTTAATTAAATCTCTAAGGAAAAACTGTTGTATGTAGATGAAATCTAACCTTACGTTTTGTGACCATTGAACATTAAACAAATGATATTTTCTTCAAAAGTAACCTGATGTGAACTCTTCCTAATTGTTAGGAAGTGTTGAGATGTCAATGTAAAACTACCTAAGAAAGGCCATTCCACCTTCTGTCTCAGTGATGCTAATAACCTGAGGTTGATTCCCAGGGATACTTACGACTTGTCTCTCCGGTGGATGTGGCGTCTTTGGGGGCTGCTCTGTCGGCGTCGGGGGGAGAGAGACTTGCCTCTGGTCCGTTCTTTGATGGGAGACTGGGCACTTGACGACTTCAGGATCTGAGAGAAAACAAAAAAATAAGACTTAGATATGGAATCTAAATGATAAGAGACAGTTTGAGCTGCAGTTTCTTTACTGCACTGATATTTAAGTGGTTTTGTTTACAGCTGCAAGCTACAGAGGAGGCGTTGCAGACATGTTAACCATTCAGTGGGCCCATTTGCAGCAGGCTATGGGGCTGGGGAAATGAAAAGTTCCACTTCAATAAAAAGAGCAGTCGAAGAAGTTAACTTTTAAAGACACAGTTGGATCTCAGAGACAGAGAGTGTAAAGGAGTCATCTGTGAGTCAATGTAGGGAGAAGAGGAGACTAACAGACAGTAATGAAGCCAGCCTCCCAGGCAACACAATGGTACCCCATTAACCCAATCAGCCCACTAGTCAACTCCCTCTGCAAACTCAATTACCCAGCAACCATCTGGCTCACAGGCACGCTCAGGCACACACGCACACTACAGGCACTGAGAGAGATACTCAGGAGTTGAACTGAAATATTACTGACGTCCGCCATTCGATTATCAGAATTAGAGTTTCATGGTCACCCTGTTCTGGTAGAAACCTAATGAGAGCTCACTCCTGACCAACATTTGGAGAAGAGACTGGAGAGGGATCATGATTTCCTGGAATGAATACACAGGAAGTAGCTCATATTCCGTGCTCCAGAAACCACATGCAGCTGAAAGCATATGCAGGATGTTAGTCATAAGGTTGGTGATAGATGTAAGGATGTGTGTGCTGTAGTGGGGGAGGGTTATAAGGACAGACAATGGTCTCCTATATGAAATGCAAGCTCTCTGTCTGAGTTGTGCATAGAAAACACACTAGAGACATTTCCCAACTGGTTTTTGAGCATTTTCAATGAAAAATGACCCCTAAATTGATTAATTCAAATGAGAAAAGTGTTTTTTACACTAATATCACTATTACTAGTTCTAAAAAGATGAAGTGAAAGGGTGGTGGTGAATTTTTCAGCTTCCAGAAATACAGTGATATCTATTGATACACTGACACATTTTTGGTAAGCACTGTAAGAATGTACAATTTCAGTGTTCACACGACTCACATTAAGTATGTACAGCTAACGAGGGTCAAACACAGAGGTCAAGGCTGTGTCTCCAGCGCTGGGCAGCTGGGAACTGACCTACATTTACTGTTGCTTTTTTAGTCAGCCCCAGACGCACCATCCTCTGACCATCTCCCAACACCACTAGCTACCACCACGCTACAGCTAATACAAGGGAATCTGGGATACGCAGTCCAACCAGCCAGCCAGCCTCTCGCTCTCTATCTCTCTCTCCATTTCTCTCTCCTTTTCTCTTTCTCTCCCTATCTCTCTGCCTCTCTCTGCCTCTCTCTTTCTCTCTCTTCTCCACTGAGGGGAACTCTGGCCTTAATTATCCCTGAAGGCTCATATTCCACCCTTTGACTCTCCGTGGCGGCAGCCCTGCTTTCAGACAGGGAACTGGGGGGGAATTCTATGACGTGACGCCGTTCCAGACGGACGCCAAGCAAAAGCAACACTAACGAGTTGAACGTTCCCTCAGGGATGACCCCGGGACAGTAGACTAGAGAGCTAATGTATTGTGGTGAACTTTTTCACCCTAACAGAGTTCAAAGTGTATATTGTACCCTAAACTTCCTAGTATTTTTCAAAGACTTGGGAGATACAGCATTGTAGATACTAAACACAGGAAATGTATGAATGGATGGCAGTGAGGCATCAAGTAATCAAGTTTGACACATATGACCTCTCATGTCTGCCCATGTGAGAAAATGTGAGAAAGTAGGACAACAATATCTCACCTTCATCCTCATGTCTCGGCCATGCTTCTCCAGCTCCTTCCTCATGTCCTCTCTCCCCAGACGGGCGGCGTTGAGCACCAGGTACTTCCACTCAATGGGCTGGAAGACGTGCGGGTCGTGGGGCACGTACAGGCCGATCTTCACCTTCTTCAGGGTGTGCTGGTAGCGGCGGTACGAGTCCTCGAACTCCAACACCAGCTCGCTGAGCGTGCGGAAGGTCAGAGCCTTGTCCATGAGGTCTTGGCGGCGGCTCATGCCCAGTGTGCCATAACGTCCGTTGCAGTAAACGCCCAGCACCACGTGGTGGAAGTGGTTCCCTGAGAACTGGGTCTTGAAGCTGATGGGAAAACGCTCCACCGAGGTCAGCCCGTTGGTCAGGTAGCTGACGCAGCCTGTGTCAAGGATGTTAACTCAAATCAAATAAAATCATCAAATCAAATCGTGTTTAGCACATGTTTTTGCGGGTGTAGCGAAATGCTTGTGCTTCTACCTCCGACAGTGCAGTAATATCTAACAAGTAATATCTAACAATTTCACAACATATACCCATATACATATACACACAAATCTAAGTAAGGAATGGAATTAAGAATATATACACTACCAGTCAAAAGTTGGGACACACCTACTCATTCAAGGGTTTTTCTTTATTTGTACAATTTTTTACATTGTAGAATAATAGTGAAGACATCAAAACTATGAAATAACACATATGGAATCATGTAGTAACCAAAAAAGTGTTAAACAAATCAAAATATATTTTATATTTGAGATTCTTCAAATAGCCACCCTTTGCCTTGATGACAGCTTTACACACTCTTGCCATTCTCTCAACCAGCTTCATGAGGTAGTCACCTGGAATGCATTTCAATTAACAGGTGTGCCTTCTGGCGCCGACAAAGATGGCGGCATCGCGACTAGCTCTTAGGAAACTTTGCACTATTTTGTATTTTTATGTATAATTTTTTACATTCTTAGCTCAGAAAGTGTTTTGTATCATTACATACAGCCAGGAAAAACTATTGGACATCAGAGCGGCGGTAACTCACCAGCATTACGACCAGGAATATGACTTTCCCGAAGCAGATCCTTTGTTTGCTCTCCCCAGGGCAATTGAACTGATTCCAGCGGCTGACCCAAAACATCGCCGCCGGATGAGAGGCACTCAGAGCGGCCTGCTGGTTCGACTTAGGAGGCGCGCACACCACCCACCGCTTCCAAGTATACTACTCGCTAATGTTCAGTCTTTGGATAACAAAGTCGACAAGCTCAGGGCAAGGATTTCTTTCCAGAGAGACATCAGGGCGATACCACGACGGCCCTCAAAGAACTTCACTGGACTTTATGCAAACTGGAAACCACATATCCTGAGGCTGCATTTATTGTAGCCAGGGATTTTAACAAAGCAAATTTGAGGACTAGGCTGCCGAAGTTCTATCAACATATCGACTGTTGTACTCTGGCTGCTAAAATCCTTGACCATTGCTATTCGAAATTCCGGGATGGTTATAAGGCCCTCCCCCGCCCTCCTTTCGGCAAATCTGACCACGACTCCATTTTGCTCCTCCCTTCCTATAGGCAGAAACTCAAACAGGAAGTACCCGTGCTAAGGACTATTCAATGCTGGTCTGACCAATCGGAATCCACGCTTCAAGATTGTTTTGATCACGCGGACTGGGATATGTTCCAGGTAGCTTGCGAAAATAATTTTGACGAATACACTGAAACGGTGACTGAGTTTATCAGGAAGTGTATAGGAGATGTTGTGCCCACTGTGACTATTACAACCTACCCTAACCAGAAACCGTGGATAGATGGCAGTACTGAAAGCGCGAACCACCGCATTTAATCATGGCAAGGTGACTAGGAATATGGCAGAATACAAACAGTGTAGCTACTCACTCCGCAAGGAAATTCAACTGGCAAAACATCAGTATATAGACATAGTGGAGTCGCAATTCAATGGTTCAGACACGAGACGTATGTGGCAGGGTCTACAGACAATCACGGACTACAAAAGGAAAACCAGCCACGTCGCCGACACCGACGTCTCGCTTCCAGACAAGCTAAACACCTTCTTCGCCCGCTTTGAGGATAACACAGTGCCACCGACACGGCCCACTACCAAGGACTGTGGGCTCTCCTTCTCCGTGGCCGACGTGAGTAAGACATTTAAGCATGTTAACCCCCGCAAGGCTGCCGGCCCAGACGGCATCCATAGCTACGTCCTCAGAGCATGCGCAGACCAGCTGGCTGGTGTGTTCACGGACATATTCAATCTCTCCCTATCCCAGTCTGCTGTCCCACATGCTTCAAGATGGCCACCATTGTTCCTGTACCCAAGAAAGCAAAGGTAACTGAACTAAATGACTATCGCCCCGTAGCACTCACCTCTGTCAAAATGAAGTGCTTTGAGATATTAGTCAAGGATCATATCACCTCTACCTTACCTGTCACCCTAGACCCACTTCAATTTGCTTACCGCCCCAATAGATCCACAGACGATGCAATCGCCATCACACTGCACACTGCCCTATCCCATCTGGACAAGAGGAACACCTATGTAAGAATGCTGTTCATTGACTATAGCTCAGCATTCAACACCATAGTACCCTCCAAGCTCATCATTAAGTTTGAGGCCCTTGGTCTGAACCCCACCCTGTGCAACTGGGTCCTGGACTTCCTGACGGGCTGCCCCCAGGTGGTGAAGATAGGAAACAACATCTCCACAAGGGTGCGTGCTCAGCCCCCTCCTGTACTCCTTGTTCACCCATGACTGCGTGGCCAAGCACGAATCCAACTCAATCATCAAGTTTGCAGACGACACAACTATCTCAAGGCCATCAGACTGTTAAATATCCATCACTAGCACATTAGAGGCTGCTGCTGCCTATTGAAATCACTGGCCACTTTAAGAAATGGAACACTAGTCACTTTAATAATGTTTACATATCTTGCATCTCATATTTATACACTGTATTCTATAATATTCTTCTGTATCTTAGTCCATGCCGCTCTGTCATTGCTTGTCCATATATGTATATATTCTTAAATTCCATTCCTTACTTAGATTTGTGTGTATTGGGTATATGTTGTGAAATTTTTTGATATTACTTCTTAGATATTACTGCACTGTCGGAGCTAGAAGCACAAGCATTTCGCTACCCCCGCAATAACATCTGCTAAACACGTGTATGTGACAAATAACATTTTATTTTATTTTATTTTAAAAGTTAATTTGTGGAATTTCTTTCCGTCTTAATGCATTTGAGCCAATCAGTTGTGTTGTGACAAGGTAGGGGGGTATACAGAAGATAACCCTATTTGGTAAAAGACCAAGTCCATATTATAGCAAACGACAGTCCATCATTACTTTAAGACATGAAGGTCAGTCAATACGGAACATTTCAAGAACTTTGAAAGTTTCTTCAAGTGCAGTCGCAAAAACCATCAAGTGCTATGATGACACTGGCTCTCATGAGGACCGCCACAGGAATGGAAGACCCAGAGTTACCTCTGCTGCAGAGGATAAGTTCATTAGAGTTACCAGCCTCAGTCACAGACACATCTCAACATCAACTGTTCAGAGGGAACTGTGTGAATCAGGCCTTCAAGGTCGAATTGCTGCAAAGAAACCATTACTAAAGGACACCAATAATAAGAAGAGAACTGCTTGGGCCAAGAAACACGAGGAATGGAAATTAGACCGGTGGAAATTTGTCCTTTGGTCTGGAGTCCAAATTTGAGATTTTTGGTTCCAACCGCTGAGTCTTTGTGAGACACGGTGTAGGTGAACGGATGATCTCCGCATGTGTATTTCCCACCGTAAAGCATGGAGGAGGAGGTGTTATGGTGTGGGGGTGCTTTGCTGGTGACACTGTCTGTTATTTATTTAGAATTCAAGGCACACTTAACCAGCATGGCTACCACAGCATTCTGCAGCGATACGCCATCCCATCTGGTTTGGGCTTAGTTGGACTATCATTTGTTTTTCAATAGGACAATGACCCAACACACCTCCAGGCTGTGTAAGGGCTATTTTACCAAGAAGGAGAGTGATGGAGTGCTGCATCAGATGACCTGGCCTCCACAATCCCCCGACCTCAACCCAATTGAGATGGTTTGGGATGAGTCGAACCGCAGAGTGAAGGAAAAGCAGCCAACAAGTGCTCAGCATATGTGGGAACTCCTTCAACACTGTTGGAAAAGCATTCCAGCTGAAGCTGGTTGAGAGAATGCCAAGAGTGTGCAAAGCTGTCATCAAGGCAAAGGGTGGCTATTTGAAAAATCTCAAATATAAAATAAATTTTGATTTGTTTAACACTTTTTTGGTTACTACATGATTCCATATGTGTTATTTCATAGTTTTAATGTCTTTACTATTATTCTACAATGTAAAAAATAGTACAAATAAAGAAAAATCCTTGAATGAGTAGGCGTGTCCAAACCTTTGACTGGTACTGTACATATATGGATGAGCAATGACAGAGCGGCATGGACTAAGATACAGTAGAATAGTATAGAATACAGTATATACATATGAGATGAGTAATGCAAGATATGTAAACATTATTAAAGTGACTAGTGTTCCATTTCTTAAAGTGGCCAGTGATTTCTAGTCTATGTCTATAGGCAGCAGCCTCTAATGTGCTAGTGATGGCTATTTAAGAGTCTGATGGCCTTGAGATAGAAGCTGTTTTTCAGTCTCTCGGTCCCAGCTTTGATGCACCTGTACTGACCTCGCATTCTGGATGATAGCGGGGTGAACAGGCAGTGGCTCGGGTGGTTGATGTCCTTGATGATCTTTTTGGCCTTCCTGTGACATCGGGTGCTGTAGGTGTCCTGGAGGGCGGGTAGTTTGGCCCCGGTAATGCGTTCGGCACACCCTCTAGCGAGCCCTGCGTTTGCGGGCGGTGCAGTTGCCATACCAGGCGGTGATACAGCCCAACAGGATGCTCTCAATTGTGCATCTGTAAAAGTTTGTGAGGGTTTTAGGTGCCAAGCCAAATTTCTTCAGCCTCCTGAGGTTGAAGAGGCTCTGTTGCGCCTTCTTCACCACACTGTCTGTGTGGGTGGACCATTTCAGTTTGTCAGTGATGTGTATGCCAAGGAACTTGAAGCTTTCCACCTTCTCCACTGCGGTCCCGTCGATGTGGATAGGGGGGTGCACCCTCTGCTGTTTGCTGAAGTCCAAGATCATCTCCTTTGTTTTGTTGACGTTGAGTGAGAGGTTATTTTCCTGGAACCACACTCCCAGAGCCCTCACCTCCTCCCTGTAGGCTGTCTCGTCATTGTTGGTAATCAAGCCTACTACTGTTGTGTCGTCTGCAAACTTGATGATTGAGTTGGAGGCGTGCTTGGCCACGCAGTCATGGGTGAACAGGGAGTACAGGAGTGGGCTGAGCACGCACCCTTGTGGGGCCCCAGTGTTGAGGATCAGCGAAGTGGAGGTGTTGTTTCCTACCTTCACCACCTGGGGGCGGCCCGTCAGGAAGTCCAGGACCCAGTTGCACAGGGCGGGGTTCAGACTCAGGGCCTCAAGCTTAATGATGAGCTTGGAGGGTACTATGGTGTTGAATGCTGAGCTATAGTCAATGAACAGCATTCTTGCATAGGTACTCCTCTTGTCCAGATGGTATAATTTGAAAGCAACTGACATGATTAGCAACAACAACAGTTTCAGGGAATTTAATACGGTCTACTAAATGGTTATTTTTAAGACAGAGAGAGAGAGAGAGAGACAGAGAGAGAGTGATGGAGAGAGAAGGACATAGGACAGAGCTTAAGCCCCATGATCAAGGGGGTTAGCATCATTAGCATCATCAACAATAACTTAAACATTTTCAGAGATGTAATACTTTCTAATTATCTCCTGAATGGTGATTACTTGATGTTTACTGCTGTTTACAAGCAGCAGCAGAGAGAGAGAGAAGGGCGTATGCAAGCCAGTGTTAAGCCCTCTCAGAAATGCATTATATTTCCATAAACTCATTAGCTAACTGGCATTGACTTTGAACACAAACACACTCACACTCACACTATCTCTAAATCAATCAGCTAATGGAGGGAGTCAATGAGAGGGCTCAAAGCTGAGAGGAGGCATATTCATTATAACAGCCCCAGTACAACAAACAGACTGTAGAACATCTCTGCAGAAACAGTACATCTTTCACAAGACATTTCACAAGACATTCACATTCTCAACATTAATTCATTCCAAATCAGCGCGTCATAGGACAGGATACCATCACAAAAAGACTAAGGCCCTTTTCCAATAAAAGTGAGGACCTATCATTTGAAAGCAACCAGACTCAAAATCAAACTCAAAGACTGTTTTTCTTTCTTTCCTGCTGTGGTGTCCTAACGTGGAATCTAGTGCCTCACACAGCACACTAGACTAGCCTCATTCTCCCTGGGACCTATACTCCATCTGTGGTAGTCGCTCCCCAGAACTTTTATGTAACTGGCCTGTGGATCCATTGCAGCGTGGCTGGGCGACACACGATGAGGCAGACTGGATTAATCTGTCCTGCCCAGGGAAGAGGGGGACGAAGGGGGACTTGGTGGGTTGTGGAGCTGGGTTATCTGGGACCACCAAGGGCCTGAGGCAGTAGAGGCAGTATAGTGACACACACAGGAACAGGAAAATCCACTGTGTGTGTCAGTGACCTAATGACCAGTAACGAGCGACTGGCGAATTCAATCCGACTGACTGGGCCAATAACATATACTGAAGTGTGAACCCTTTATACAAGACTTCTAGAACTTCTAGCCTGAGTAGCACTCTGATGTTAATACCACCATCGTCCATACATCTATTATGCATCTATGATCTATTCATCCGTATCAGCATCCTTATTTATTGATGCCTCATGTTTTCAGTAAGCAGGCTGTTTAGCTGCGCCCTCACTCTGCAGTGTTGTGCAGTAACATCACAAGCTGCCACTGTGGGTGAGAGAACACAATGGATGTGAGAGAGGGAACACATTTCAGGACACACTGACTGGTTTGTGGTTTGGCTCTGTCTCTCCTCAGCTACCAGCAACCATCCACTCCGAGCCCTCTCAATGGCTAGAGCGCCTGTCCGTCATCTCAACACCCCACCATCCACAGCACAGCACAGTCCTCTCATTAAATAATCATACAGGCCAGCCGACAGAGCTTCACCACCAGTTTGACGGCTGCTTTGGGGATTCTCTTTCTCCTGCCGCAATGACAATGAACACAACATCCATAATTAAAAGGCGTCTCTGTAGCATTCGTATACGTTCATGAGTCGTGTTTCACAAGCAATATTCTTGTATAGCAATATTCACAGAGGAAGCCTCAAGTAAATCAAGTTGGCATATCCCATTTGAAGAAAAAAGCTCTTGAGGTTTGAGAGAAGTGTGACAGGTATTATGTAATATCCCCACAGGACAGGAAACACCATGAGTAGAGGTTATGGTTGACATGAACATGTTGATGAGTCACACATCAGCACATTGTGTTTTCGCATGAGAAACATCCCGCAGCCAGACAGCAGAAATAATCTCCCTCAGAAAGAAGACTTTGTTCTGACACCTTGTTTTTTCACAGAGTAGCGAGCGCATCGTGGCGTCTGTTGTAGAACGTTGGTGTGATTATTCACCGAGGCGACGGTTAGAGCAACAGAAAAAAAGAAGGCAGAGGCTACAAATGAGGAGTTCTTGCCCCTGCGCCGCCCCTCTGGAAACTTCTTTCTCAAATCTCTGTATCTTTAGTACAAAACTTCCAGGTCCCAGAAAATCCGGAACTACAACCACTCCTAAAAAAAGAAAGCCCCTCTGTCCTCCCCTGTGGCAGCTGGGTCTGTCTACACGTGCGCGCGCACACACACACACACACACACACACACACACACACACACACACACACACACACACACACACACACACACACACACACACACAGGGAGTCCCCTCATTGCTTCTCTATAATTCATGGGCTATTAACTACAACAAGATCACATTACCCATGATGAATGGCATGCAATCAACCCCAACAGTAGCATCCTTCCTCAAGTCCTCTTATCTGCCACCAGGCAAGCACTCTTTCCGTCACCTGGGGAGGATTACCGTTACCATGGAAACCAAGCTAAGCGACGTATGACTCTATAAGGCCTGTGTTTACTAGCTCTAGCAGCTCTACCCCCCACGCTCACTGCTGCTTTGACACCTGAGCTGGGCAAACTCCAGGGAGACATTGAAAATATTAATTACACGCCTGTTAACTGCCCCCTAAGCCGTTCTCCAACAGAACAGCATATCTCCAGTTATATGACAAACACTCTTTCAGTGTTTGGAAGATTAAGACAACCGCTTGCGCTGTCGCCATGATGCTCTGTGTGGGAGATGGCCCACAATAAATATGAATCAGCTGTGTAGTGATAGGGCAACAACCAGAATGTGCACCGAGGGGGGGCCCCAGAACCCAGTTTGGGAAACCCTGGCCTAAAGAATAGATATAAAAAAAAATACGTAACAATGATAAGAGCATCCAGAGTTGAATTAAAGGGAACTTGGCATTTCTCCTCTTTCCATTTACTAAATCACATGATTTCATGTCTTCTAAATCCAGGCTCTGGTTAATGACGCTGGTTGATCAAAAGGTTGAAGAAATTATGTCCAAGACCTGATGAAACAGAGTTAGATTATCGTTCTTTTTTAATCATAAACTCTGTTTCTCCTCTCTGCGATAAGCATCTTTAGCTACTGTTCTCAGAATCTGTAGTAGAGGAATCTGCCTTGGTGGGTCCTAATTATGCAGCATACTACCGGTGGTTTAAGCTCAACACAAAGACAAGGCTGTGGTAGTTGATCTTGAGGGCCAACAGAGGTTGTATCATAAGATAACACGAGTATACTACGCTCCATTTACTCAACCATTAACAGAACAGAACTAAGAGCCATGCTGTAACAACTGAGCATCTCTTTATATACCTGTTAATGATGCATGAACTGAGTGAGTCAGTGAGTATCTGAACTTATCAACTGGTTTTGAATCTTAGCATACAGCTTGGCTGGCTCCCATCTAGGAGATGAAACACTGTCGGTTGCAAGTGAAAGCATCATTGAGCTAATAATCTTTTTTTTTATGGAGTAGATCAGCTTAATATTGCAGATAGATTGTAACTTCCATCAATGTAATTGTCTGCATCACTTCCAATCCCCCATGTTTATATATATATGTATATGTATGTATATACACACATATATACATACATATACATATATACATATATACACACATACATACATACACACATACACACACATACATACATACATACATACACATACATACATACATACATACACATACATATCCTTTTTTTTTTTATATATATATATTCCCCTTTATTACTTTCCAACCTCACCACCCCTTCCCTAATTGGAGTAAACTAGTGAACAACAATGCTTAGGCCTCTACTTCCAGCTTATACATACTATATACATTTTATGGACACAGTCAATTTTACAATAATTATATATATTTTTTTTTTTTTTTCGGAACTTCTTCTACTATCAACCTCTCCGATCATTTTCATGATGTCCATCCGGTTTGCTTCTATATGCCATTTCTTTCTAACTGTGCTCTTTCACAAAAGCTCCCAACCTACAACCTATATACTTATTATGGACACAGTATGCTTACATTATTAGTTATCTTGTTATTAGTTGTTATTAGTCCCATCCTTCAACTCCATTCAACACCACCCATCTATCTCTTAACACCATCCATATAGGAATTCTATTTGCCATATATTTTTCAACTGTACTGTGATGTTTCACAAAAGTTCTGAACCTTTCTATTCTCATTGTTTTTACAGATTGTAAATTGAAAATATTTTTTTTTGCTAAAAGTATTATTATATTATTGATCGATTGACTATGACTTTTCAGATCACCCAGTAATGCTATCTGCAAGGTTAGCTCCAGGTAAATATTGCAATCCTTTAGCCATTCCTGGACCTGTGTCCAAAAACAAGCTACAAATGGACAGTACCACGGCCGTTATTGTTTTTGTTTTGTTGACGAAGCAGAAGTGAGGAGCGCTGGGGGAGTATCGCGCAACAAGGTAAAACAAATTGCATTACATATGCTGCTTACGCGTGCTATGATGTACGAGGGAAAAAACAGTGTTTGTTGTAGCAGTTTCACCATTAAGGATTACAGCTTTAAGCCTATGACATAAACCTAGAGAAAAGCCTGTCTTTCTCCATAAGTGAGACAAGCCTGCAGCGTGAATGTCCAGGCTGCCTGCAACCTTGACCGAGGATAAACCTGTGTGCACCTAAGCGTGACAGTAACCGTTTGTGAAAAGGCCCAGCAGCCAAGCGGCTCTAAAAGGCAATGTGTGAGACGCTGCAGAAAGTTTGCTCTGCCTGTCTGACTATATGCAAGGAGGGAAGTTACGCTTTGAACTTTTAGACTCTTGTTTCCTAGCAACAGGGAAATATGTGAGCCTTATTGAGCCTAAGGGGGAACATTAGACTACATGTCTCATTGATTTCAAGAGTTTCATCGGGGACATCCTGACCTGAAACAGATCAGCTCCAACTCCCACTGGTTAATGTGTATCTCTGACTGTGCCTACAGACGATGAAAGGATACATTCCAAGGATGACAGCTTCAAGGCATTTGATTGGAAGAGATTCCCTGATCATTTCTCTCGCAGTCTCCATCAACCTGAAAGGGAACAGAGATGATTGTAGAGAATATTATTGTTTCATACAAAGTCCTCTTTGGTGCTTTATGCAGAAGATGACACAATGGTATTATCTCACCAAACAGGATTACAACAAACCCCTGTTTGATTGTGTCAAGTACAAGCCAAGCACATTAATGAAAACACCATCTTCTAAATACAATGACCCCTTTTACTTATTTTCTATAAAACGTTAAATGTCCTGGCTGTTTTTGCAGTACATGCACCTAGCATGTGTACTCAGGGTGAAGGACACAGACAGAGGCAGAGGATGGCTATTTTGAACATCTGAACTGGCCTATATTCTTCTACAGACAAATGTGGATTCACCGAGTAGTGGGACCTCTCTCCTGGCTCTGTAAAGTAGCGGCAGCCAAAGAAAAGCCAATGAAAATACCACAGAAATGGCCTCACAGCCTCACTTACCCACACAATGGTCTGGTTTTCCTTATCTCAAAGAACTGAGTTCCTGTGTGATTGTATCTGACAGACAGTTAAGGGAATGTACGTTATTTATGATGAGGGATACCTGGAGAACCTCTCTGAAATGAAAATGGATTGCCCTCCCTTCAGTAAAATATATTTTTACCCGACCCTCCCTGAACACTTGAAAGAAAACAAGTGACTCTCCATTGTACCCAAAATAATAATTTAAACATAAAGTGGATAGCAGAGAACATGCCTACCATTTACCCTCACTCCTAGGACAGCCAAGTTTGATTTCATTTGATTTGATCCTCAAACCAAAGACTGGCCAAACTCGTGTTTCTAAATGACTGTATAGCCTAATAAGGCATTTTTCGTTTCATTATTATTTAATTCTAAGTAATATATATAAATGCAATTCAATACAGCCTAAATGCAAAATGTATAGGCATGTTATTGAAGTGTTGTTGAAATGCTGAGAGCTCCTGCCAGCCTGTAGCGTGTCACAAATTCTTCACAATTGATTTCTTATATGGCAGGCTATAGCCTTGAAATAATAATAATATAGCCTAAATAATTCATTTGTGTTCCTTCTTAGGCTACCTGGCTTGCTCCTGACTGATTTAGAGTTAGTATGTTGTTTAATAGCCTGTTGAAATGTCAAACGTCAATTGATAGTGACAGAATCACACATTACTTCTCAAGCAGTCCATGTTTTGTCTCCTGGGCTATAGAAGGTTGTAGTGCAGCCTCTGGATGTCATAGAGACAAACCAGATGACCTGGCCTCCACAATCATCCAACCTCAACCCAATTGAGATGGTTTGGGATGAGTTGACCACAGAGTGAAGGAAAAGCAGCCAACAAGTGCTCAGCATCTGTGGGAACTCCTTCAAGACTTTTGGAAAAGCATTCCAGGTGAAGCTGGTTGAGAGAATGCCAAGAGTGTGCAAAGCTGTCATCAAGGCAAAGGGTGGCTATTTGAAGAATCTCAATGAGTAGGTGCGTCCAAACTTTTGACTGGTACTCTATATAATCTGAAGACGCCTTTGACTCGCCTCCTGAACTGCCACCGTACACAGCACAGTCATTGGTTAGGCAGTACAAAAGGGTTTACATCAGCAAGAGCAGGGCAGGCCAGGGCTCATGATTGGGATAGCCTATCCATTGCAGTGTGTAATGCAGTGTAGCCTAGTTTTAAATACACCATCCCAGCAGCGCAAAAACTCAGGAAGGAAGTACATTTTCTTCAAATATTACTTTGCCCTGTGCTTCTTCGAGCATGCTCTTCATATAGCCTAGGCTATGGATCATTTTATTGAGATCACACTAGACGCACTTGATATTGCGTGCCCAGCAGAGAATCAGGGATAAGGGGCATCATCGGGCACACATCGAGATACTATAATAAGCAACTCATTCTCAAACACTGAGCAATATGACATTTAATCGATTACAAATTACATGACCCTCCCCTGGACTTAATTAAAACATACTAAACCTTCCCCCTGACTGAAATTGAAAAAGCATGACCCTCCCCCATTTTCCTCTGGGTAACAATTGTGTACATTTCGACCGCTCCCTAAGTGGCATTCATAGGGGTCTGGAAGAATATATAAGTGTGGATGAGAGGGAAATGGTGGACGTTTCTGAGATCAGGTTCATGTAATGTAGGCTACGGGTTTATGAATGTTTGAGAGAAATGTAACTGTACCTTGAAGACCTAATTCATTTATGTATTTCCTCACTGTTGTGTGTCAAGTTAACTCAAATTAATTTGAAGACTATGTCCACTCTCCACCTGAATGTGTCTACTCTAGTGAACAAAGTGAAGTTGACAGTTAATTGACAGTTGTTGGGAGTTTTTTTATTAAGAGGGGCAACTGGTCGTTTTTTGTAAAGCGCTGACCGCTTCTTGACCCCACAGTGGTGCATCATGGATCATATTTATTATGGGCATTAAAGGTACTGTGACATTGTTTACAGACCCAGGGAGCACCTGTTGCTATGGCAGTTGGTGCACCTGCACTCCCCTGGCTACAATCACAAAAAATTAAGCCCACCTGAAAACCTTGAAAGTGTTAGCTAGCTAACACACTGCATACATACAGTACAACTCCCAGGGCTCCAGAGTGAATTAAAACAGTGTGAAAAGAGCAGCGGTGCACATTCATCTGTAATGAGCTATAGGAGGACACTGTGTGCTAACAGGTACTGTGGCTTCTCTCTTCTCAACGTGGTCTCAGGGCAATTCTTATTATTCTGTATGTAAATCTGTGACACTCCATTTAGTATGATATGTTACGTTATGTTAAATTATGAATGGTCTAGCGGTCGTACAATATCATACAAATTAGAGGACGTATAGTTTCATACACCTTATCCGGTCGTACAATAACATACGAATTGGATGGTTTAACTTATCATACATCCTGGAGGGCGTATAGTTTTATATGTCTTTCTCTGAGACCAGGTTGCTTGTTGCGTCATAACAACAGAGGAGAATTATGGGGAGAATTTACGTTGGTGGTTAGGCGAACTAAAGCGACAAAGGTTAGGTGAATTTACGTAGCAGGTTAGGTGAATTGGGTTAAGGTTAGAACAAGGGTTTGGGGAAGGGTTAGCTAAAATGCTACAGTTGTCCCCGACGCTAATCGAACACGCAACCTTTGGATTGCTAGAAGGTCACGGATTACACCTACCCATCCTCCCCGACCAACCTCCCTACTTTTGTTTCTGTCTAAAGTAACTAGACCATTAGTAGGTATCATACGTCTTGGCTCTGAGGCCAGGCTGCTCTTCTCAGTGTGTTCTGTGAACAGGGGATGAGAGAGGAGGGGAAGGGAGGGGTGGTGGCAGGTTACGGGCTCGGCAGGGAAAGGATACTGCAGTGTCTTCATGTAGTTCTGGATGGCCAGCAGCCAATCAGGGACAGACATGGAGGGCTTGAAGTTGGGGACCGATGGCACAGGGTGCTGTAAGTTGACAAAGAAAGACTGTTAGAGTTTATCTTGGTGGTGGAAACATAAACATGTGGCAATATTGAGAAACTCTGTAAAACAGCTGTAATGACTATGACTGGTGCTGTGCTTCCTCTGACATGCCTTGGAATTTGGCTCATAAAATGTTTGGCTTCCTTTTTACTGTACAGTCATTGACTCAGAACCAGAAAAACACATGTACTGCATGTGTGTGTGGTGTGTGTGTGTGTGTGTGTGTGTGTGTGTGTGTGTGTGTGTGTGTGTGTGTGTGTGTGTGTGTGTGTGTGTGTGTGTGTGTGTGTGTGTGTGTGTACAGGAAGGAGGCCCAGGGGGCACAGTAGACATAAAGCCATGTAATTTCCTCTGGGTTGTTTCTCTCAACAGAGCTGGAATTAGCTTATCTGAAGAGTCTGGTCTCAGGCTCAAGACAAACAGTTTAGCCCTCTGGCTCAGTCACACAACTCTACTACGTTCTACTTGGAAAGCCTGAGGTGATAGATCAAGAGTCAAGACATTTCCTTTCCAGGATATTAGGCTTTCTAGGTAATAATGTTTTGGTCTATTTCTCTGATGAGTCAATGGCACACACACACACACACACACACACACACACACACACACACACACACACACTGGTCCTATCAATCAGGTTTCTGTGGTATCTGACTCAACAGAGAACAATACAGCCACTGGATCAAAGGGCTGACAGGCAAAGAGAAAGAGAGAGTGAGAGATAGCAAATGTGTATATTTTGTGTGGGGGGTGGAGAGGAAAAGAGAAACCCAAACCCATCAAGGTGAGATGAAAATAAGATTAGGTTTGTCCTTCATCGGCCCTCTACCCCAAACAGGTTGGCTCATCAGCCCTCTACCCCCAACAGATAGGGCTCATCAGCCCTCTACCCCCAACAGATAGGGCTCATCAGCCCTCTACCCCCAACAGATAGGGCACATCAGCCCTCTACCCCCAACAGATAGGGCTCATCAGCCCTCTACCCCCAACAGATAGGGCACATCAGCCCTCTACCCCCAACAGATAGGGCTCATCAGCCCTCTACCCCCAACAGGTAGGGCTCATCGGCCCTCTACCCCCAACAGATAGGGCTCATCAGCCCTTTACCCCCAACAGATAGGGCTCATCAGCCCTTTACCCCCAACAGATAGGGCTCGTCAGCCCTCTACCCCAAACAGATATGGCTAAGCTCTCTTAGTAGACACCCTTATCCAGAGAGACTTAGAGCAGCAATTAGGGTTGAGTGCCTTGCTCAAGGGCACATCAACAGATTTTTCACCTAGTCGGCTCGGGGATGTGAACCAGCGGCCTTTCGGTTACTTGCCCAGCGCTCTTAACCACTAGGCTACCTGCCGCACACAGCCTCATTTTAAAAGCATCACATCAAAGCTGTGCAAGTGAAATGAAAAGCAGAAAGATGAGGGGAATATTCAGCAGTCAGTGGCATTGGGTCTTATTTCTCAGTAATCCCTCAAACAATTGCCCCGCAAGCCCTATCTCCATTGCCGAGAGCCTGGAACGGAACAGAATTCTGCTGGGTCAGGGAAGGAATACGGGGTGATTCCTTTCTTCTCTCCCTCTCTTTATCTCTCTCTCTCCACAGCATAGAGAGCAATGAGAGAATGAGTGCTAACTGAGAAAGGGCCCTCCTAGTTACTTGGGATCAGCCATCTTCTCAAAGTGTAGCCTACCACACCACATATAGAAATGTAATAACACTTCATTGATCATTAATAGAACAATGTACATTTGATGAAAACACTAGTGATTTTGTTATTTAGATGCAGTGTTACTGTTTAGTGTTTAGTTGAGTGCAACACACAGTGCTCCCAAATCACCCTGTGTAATTAGCTGTCCTCCTGCGCCTCTTTCTCTCCTTCCCTCTGGAGAAGAGGAGGGCGCCCTGCGGAGCCCAGAGAACTACTGGAGCTGAACGAACTAGTGTGTGATTCACATCTTTATTCCTCATTATAAGGTGTGAAAGAGGTTCTTATAAAAGGGGGACAGTTACGCAGAGGGAAATGGAGAGCTTGTGGCAGTGGCACAAGCTTTGAAAAGTAGATTGAATTTCTGCCTCAGCACTGCAGTAAGCTGGATAGTATTAACACCTGGTGACCTCACTGAGCAAGGCTGAGGCTGACAATTCATGGTCTGTCTGTAGCCGTACTGTATGCTCCTCACAGGTGAACCTGCAGGAATTAAAATATAGTTCAAAGAGGGACTTTCTCCCTTTCCGTCCAGCTGTCCCTCACCCCTTCTGCATCTTTTCCCCAGCTTTAGAGAGGTCTTCTGTGGGGGAAAAAGGCGACCTGCCCCCCTGTGTGGTGGATCTAATCTAACTTTACATCCCCAGGGCACATCAGTGAAACTTGAGAGATCCAGCCAAGATGTGACTGCAGCACCAAACACCCTGGGCATTTGTCTCTCTCAAGAAGACAGTTGGGCATTGGTCAGAGACTATCTTTAGAGCATGTTAGCTTGCGGTTTTCATGTGATGTGCATGTAAGCAGAGCCTGTGTAACTACTTATTTACAGTTACCAGAAAACATTAGCTTGAACCTTCTCCCATAGGAATGCAACAAAAACAAATACCTAAATGATTCTTCATACAGTAGCACCACGTTTGGAGATCAGTTCAGTTCTAACCAAATCCTGTCGTGACGCAATGTGATTTGGTTTATGTAGAAAATACATTTCAATGTTGTTAATACACAAAGTAACGGATAAATTGATCTAATTCGCATATTCATAATGAGTTTGCAACAAATATGCAGCAAACAGTAGAATGTTCACCACAAGTTTCCCAGAATCGTTTGCCAGAAATTCACAAGTCGCTGCAAAATTGCTACGTTTTGCTATAAAACAAAATATGAGCTTGCTGCAAATTTGCATCAAATCGGCCAAAGATTTGCCACATCCGTTTTCCAGAAGCCAGTTTTTCGGTAAGGGTGAGGTGCGTATAATGTACGTTTGAAACAGAAAGGAAGGATTTGGGCTGAAAGCCTGTTTTGTTTCCTGTACAAAGCTTTATGGAAACAATTAGGCGATAGGGATTATCCTAGACTCAAATCCCTGATGGTGGATTAGTTAGCTCATAACCAACCCCTTCAAATAATCAGGGCAAAGGACGGGCACAAAGCTCAAGCAGTGGTGTTACCATTCCTGACAACATCAATAGAGAATAACAGAGGAATACAGTATTTCAGGAGAGTTAAATCTGATAACTTCTTACCAACATGCCATTTAGGTGGGACAGTGGAACCAAATTTACAAAACAATGAATGGCTAAATACTTAAAATCCTAACCCTTTTCTTCATGTAAGATGAATGGATGCAATCAATGAATGGATCACGAGACACACTTTGATCACACCTCCTCAGAGTGTTAGCTTGCATTCAGTGCTGCAGGGAGATGCAGCTTGAGATTTCACAGGATTCTCTCTGTAGCCTATAGCTCTATACAGTTGAAATCGGAAGTTTACATACACTTAGGTTGTAGTCATTAAAACTCGTTTTTCAACCACTCCACAAATTTCTTGTTAACAAACTATAGTTTTGGCAAGTCGGTTAGGACATCTACTTTGTGCATGACACAAGTAATTTTTCCAACAATTGTTTACAGACAGATTACTTCACTAATAATTCACTGTATCACAATTCCAGTGGGTCAGAAGTTTACATACACTAAGTTGACTGTGCCTTTAAACAGCTTGGAAAATTCCAGAAAATGATGTCATGGCTTTAGAAGCTTCTGATAGGCTAATTGACATCATTTGAGTCAATTGGAGGTGTACCTGTGGATGTATTTCAAGGCCTACCTTCAAACTCAGTGCCTCTTTGCTTGACATCATGGGAAATTCAAAAGAAATCAGCCAAGACCTCAGAAAAAAATGTGTAGACCTCCACAAGTCTGGTTCATCCTTGGGAGCAATTTCCAAACGCCTGAAAGTACCATGTTCATCTGTACAAACAATAGTACGCAAGTATAAACACCATGGGACCATGCAGCCGTCATACCACTCAGGAAGGAGACGCGTTCTGTCTCCTAGAGATGAACGTACTTTGGTGCGAAAAGTGCAAATCAATCCCAGAACAACAGCAAAGGACCTTGTGAAGATGCTGGAGGAAACAGGTGCAAAAGTATCTATATCCACAGTAAAACAAGTCCTATATCGACATAACCTGAAAGGCCGCTCAGCAAGGAAGAAGCCACTGCTCCAAAACCGCCATAAAAAAGCCAGAATACAGTTTGAAACTGCACATGGGGAGAAAGATCGTACTTTTTGGAGAAATGTCCTCTGGTCTGATGAAACAAAAATAGAACTGTTTAGCCATAATGACCATTGTTATGTTTGGAGGAAAAAGGGGGTTGCTTGCAAGCCGAAGAACACCATCCCAACCGTGAAGCACAGGGGTGGCAGCATCATGCTGTGGGGGTGCTTTGCTGCAGGAGGGACTGGTGCACTTCACAAAATAGATGGCATCATGAAGAAGGAAAATTATGTGGATATATTGAAGTAACATCTCAAGACATCAGTCAGGAAGTTAAAGCTTGGTCGCAAATGGGTCTTCCAAATGGACAATGACCCCAAGCATACTTCCAAAGTTGTGGCAAAATGGCTTAAGGACAACAAAGTCAAGGTATTGGAGTGGCCATCACAAAGCCCTGACCTCAATCCTATAGACAATTTATGGGCAGAACTGAAAAAGCGTGTGCGAGCAAGGAGGCCTACAAACCTGACTCAATTACACCAGCTCTGTCAGGAGGAATGGGCCAAAATTCACCCAACTTATTGTGGGAAGCTTGTCGAAGGCTACCCAAAATTTGACCCAAGTTAAACAATTTAAAGGCAATGCTACCAAATACTAATTGAGTGTATGTAAACTTCTGACCCACCTGGAATGTGGTGAAATAAATAAAAGCTGAAATAAATCATTCTCTCTACTATTATTCTGACATTTCACATTCTTAAAATAAAGTGTTAATTTACTAGGATTAAATGTCAAGAATTGTGAAAAACTGAGTTGAAATGTATTTGGCTAAGGTGTATGTAAACTTCCAACTTCAACTGTATGAATACACTTGAGCTCCACAGACAGCACTGCAATGCTCATTCCTCCACACAGTCACCCAGACGCTGACCCTGGATTTGAGATTGTCCCTGAGCTGCCTTGCTGTAATTTCCTTAATGAGTTAGCTAGCCCAACACCTGCACCTGGAGATCTCAGGCAGGGTTCAATATAGGTCACTGTTACTTCTGGGATATTAATGACTCCACTCTCCTTTCACACTTGTTAGGCCATTTATGTTTCTCAAAACAGTTTTGGATTACAGACTAATATACTGAAAAATATATAAACGCAACATGTAAAGTGTTGGTCCCATGTTTCATGAGCTGAAATAAAAGATCCCAGAAATGTTCCATACGCACAAAAACGTATTTCTCTAAAATGTAGTACACAAATTTGTTTACATCCCTGTTAGTGAGCATTTCTCCTTTGCCAAGATAATCCATCCACCTGACAGGTGTGGCATATCAAGGCTGATTAAACAGCATGATCCTTACACAGGTGCACCTTGTGCTGCAGACAATAAAAGGCCACTCTAAAATGTGCAGTTTTGTCACACAGCACAATGCCACAGATGTCTCAGGTTTTGAGCGAGCGTGCAATTGGTATGCTGACTGTAGGAATGTCCACCAGAGCTGTTGCCAGAGAATGTAATGTTCATTTCTCTACCATAGCCTCCAATGTCGTTTTCGAGAATTTGGCAGTACGTCCAACCGGCCTCACAACCGCAGACCACGTGTAACTTTCCCAGCCCAGGACCTCCACATCCGGCTTCTTCACCTGCGGGATCGTCTGAGACCAGCCTCCTGGACAGCTGATGAAACTGTGGGTTTGTACAACTGAAGAATTTCTGCACAAACTGTCTCAGGATCTGTACACAATTCCTGGAAGCTGAAAATGTCCCAGTTCTTCCATTTCCTGCATACTCACCAGACATGTCACCCATTGAGCATTTTTGGGATGCTCTGGATCGACATATTTGACAGCGTGTTCCAGTTCCAACCAATATCCAGTAACTTCACACAGCCATTGAAGAGGAGTGGGACAACATTCCACAGGCCACAATCAACAGTCTGATTAACAGTCTGATTAACTGAAAAAGAGGCAAATGGTGGTCACACCAGCTACTGACTGGTTTTCTGATCCACGCCCCTACCTTTTTTTAAGGTATCTGTGACCAACAGATGCATATCTGTATTCCCATTCATGTGAAATTCATAGATTAGGCCCTAATGAATTTATTTGAATTTACTGATTTCCTTATATGAATTGTAACTCAGTAAAATCTTAGAAATTGTTGCATGTTGCGTTTATATTTTTGTTCAGTGTAGTATGGCGTAGCAATGCGTAATACAACTACAGTCCCCTATTCACTAAGGCGTAGTCTATAGATAGTGTTTTTATTGGTTTATTAAGGCAGTTATTAAGGCAGTGTGATGGACAATGGTATGATATGACAAGAGTGAAATCCCACAGCACTGTGCAGGCCTACAGGTTTCTCAGCTAAATACTGCTATTGTGGACTGCCAAAATGTAGTTCATAAGAAACCCTGAACATAAAAGAAAGTGTCACTGTCCCTTGGTGATACTATAAAACACTAAAACAGCCTCTGGTCATAATTCCAATAACTTATACAGAGGCAGCATCAAGAAAGGACACAGACTGGGGCAAATACAAAGATTCCTGTGTGCATTGTCATATGCTCTGCTGTTTATATAGCCTACAGTGTGCTATGAATTTGGGATTTGCCATCACATGTACTAATTTCCAGTGTACCAATTAGTGATGCTCCAGTGTCTCCTTTCTCAGCCCAGTCCCACTCCCACCAGTGACAGCAAGAGAGACACTCTCAACACTGGTCCCCGCTTGGTGACACTCAGTCCCAGTTATGTCTGGCCTCTGATGAATTTACGCAGAGACAATATAGTGAGTGTCCTATTAGAGGCCAGGGGCAGGCTGAAATAGCCTTAAATTCATTATTCATTCCTCCACAGGATAATTAGGAAAGAGAAAGACTTTCAGGAGGAACTCTTTTACATTTACATTTACATCATTTAGCAGACACTCTTATCCAGAGCGACTTTAAACTCTTCAACTCATCCTGCTATTGTCCTGTGAACAGGTTGATGAATTCTTTGCATAGATGGAATTTCAAATTATGTCTGTTGAATTGCAATATGAAACATATGTCTGTTGGTTATAACTTGGTAATTGCCCAGGATTGTATGACAATATAACTGCTTATTTGTCTGGCTTTTAGGCTATACTTACTTTAGGAAGGTATGCAGCATTCCTTATCTTGCTAATGTCTTGTCCATCAGGGTGTACTTTAGCCACATGAGTCCACATCCTCTCCCAAGTGACACCCTCAATGGGAAAACCAGTTCTGTTCACGTAAAATAGCACACCCCCATCTTTCTCCTCTTCCTCTCCCGATGAACGTCCAGCGTTGTTGGGGGTGCTAAGGGTGGCAGATTCAGCACCCGGGCTCGAGTTGCAGTACGTACTGCCACTGGTGCTTTTGGATCGGTGCCTCCCCATTTTAGCTGCAGATGAACAAGTGCTAGTGGCGTTGGGTCCAGTCATTGTTCAATTCAAAAGTGGGGGTCCTGGCAGATGGCAGCCCGTGATGATTCGTCTTGCTTTTGTCAATAACCCAGGTTTGCTATAACAAACATGTTGCTGTACCAATATCCACTCCCCTATACCCAGATAATGGATACTGAAATCACATATAAACGAAATTTTAAAAAATGGCACGTGTCAAGCTTTATAGGTAGAAATGCAACATAAAAAAATATGCATTTCATATTCAGCTAAGCATAATCTGTAGACATTAAAAAAGTCTGAAAGATATATGCTAGCAAGAAATCAAAACGCAAAGCATAGCCGACTAAAATACCGCGTAGTGTGTGGACAATTCATAACCATGTAGTTTGCTTGTTGCCCGTAGCGGAATATTCACGGTTTGGCTCCCTCTAACTTCATTTTTTGCTCAGAACACTGCGCCCGGGGCGACTGACTCCCACAGCTAGAGATTACCTCTGCTATGCATTCCGTTCCGTTCGTAGTCTACTACATATTTCCCCAATATCGAGTAGGCTGTCTATTCGAAAGCTTCGTCCTCATGATGAAAACTCCTTTTTGGTAATTTAAACCTCCATCACATGGTTAATCTTTAGGGATAAATGATTTCACTATGTTATTCTGCCTATCGTAACCCCGTCAACCAGCCGTGTTCTGAATGATTTGATTGGCTGTACCAACAAAGAGAGGCGGACTTAAGTAGCCTCCATACCAAATAAGGAACGAGTCCCTTGCTGTGATTGGTGACGATTGCGGATGAGGGCGTCAACAAGTGAAATTTGCAACAAATTGGATTTTTTTCTCAACCCTGGGCATTGTTATGGTCAATACATTTAAAATGATACTGTTATTATAACGGTGTTACAATGTAACAACTTCACCCGATTCAGTTTAACCAGTGATGTCTGACGTGAAATGGTCAGTTGCTATTTGCAAAAGGTTATTGGCTTGTTTCAGCAAGCAATGTACCAGTTTACATATTGTACAAGATTATCAAATGCTAAATTATTAATGCAGAGAATAAATAAATATAGTTAAATGATATGAGGACATTTAATTTATTTATCAAATTGCCCTAGTGGGATATCAAGGTTACTTGTTTAGAAATATGAGAATAAGCACTCCAGTAACAGGTTAGTTTGCCAAATATGCCCTCTTCTGGACAATGTCTGCCAAACGCTCATTCTAACTCTATTAGTCTAACTTTCTCTACACGTTTTCCAGTATTAGGAAAACCTAATGCTAGCATTTCAATCACTTAGGATACTGTCACAAAAAACCATCATATTTTGGACCCTCGAGTTATTAGAATACACTATATGCTTATGAAAATGTATTGGTCACCACATGAGGACGCTGTTGTTACAATGTCTAGGTCATGAGCTAAAAGTATTTTGTGACACCTCATGACTACAAGTAATAAAACATTACACAATTACAACCCACTGACTGTAGTTGCTGAACTAAAAATCATTTTATTGTATTGTTTACACTCAGTGTTTTATGTTCTGATTGCCACAAAATGTACATTATCTGCAGATAAGCAAGTATCCATACGGCTCCTTTCCACCCACAAAAGCCCAAGGGCAAACTACAGAAGCAAAACTAAAACCTAATTGTTACAGTACACTCTGGGGCACCTTGTGCAGCAGACGCATTCTATAGCAGCTGCATTGTAACAGTGTTGGCACTGACTATACTGTGGATTACTTAGCGAAATTATAAATCAGGCTGTCGAGACTTTAGACAGTGGTGTGTCAAAGCCATATGTTGTATAGTTCATGGTCTGGATGTACTCATTCTCAATTCGGAACAAATTATTACATTTTATAACATGTTCAATGATTAATTTCAATGGTCTTGGTAAATGCAATCAATTGAAATAAAGCTAAATAATTGAAACAAATAACTACATTGGTATATAAACTGTAATAAGTTAATTATCAAAATTAGAAAAAAGCATTGAAATGTTATGACTGTCCATATAGAAATGTTACTTCATCATTATTCATAATTACATAAAACGCTAGAAAAGAGAGGAATACATCTGTCAACCAAATAAATGTTTTTTCTACAGTCATAAGAAGCTAAATAATAACATTAGCTTTGATACTCAAATATTAATAATTATAAGCACTAATTTGTACATATCCTGCAGGGAGCAACATAGGAAAATAAAACATAAAATTGCTATTGAGATAGCAGAAATGCCTATGGATTGGATCTTCTGATTATTAATTGGATGAGATGAATTATTCCCGTTAAAACAAGAGAAATACAAGAGCCAAAATATAGCGGTTTAGAGATGTGCTGGGAAATGGCTACTGTGCATAGTCCTTATAGACACAGTTTGAGCTATATAATCCCCTGTAAAGGTTTGGAGATGTTTGAATTGTAATGCTGCAGTCATTATCACTCCTGTTTGTGCTTCATCATCCACACAGCTTTCTTAGTATTTCCACAATATCCCTCTGGGTGGCACTGCTATACCATTAGCTACTTATCTCGGCAGAACTGTTATCTGTGCCATGTATTCAACAAAGTTATCAACATTTTAACACTTTCAAAAGCATGCATGTAAGTAATACACTGAAATGTAGATTGTACATGTTGCACATTTGTCATATGCATTGTGCACTTTAGTGCGTCATATTTGGTCCATATTTGTATGGCTGACATGTCGTAGAGAACAAAACCGACACTGTTAAACTGCATTGTCATGTAATTACATAATGCAGCATCACAATAATAACATCACCATAATGATAACAATGTTCTTCCTCACAGGCTAAGGCAGGTCAGAGATCCTACATTATATTTCCTGTGTGGTTCTGTATAATGCCTTAAATAAATTTAAATAAGCACCACTTTATGAACCAGAGATGATGACAATTATAGAGACAGAAGTGGATCATCAAGCAAAACAAGGAGGGGACTATTGGAAGTTAAAAGGTGTGCTTATAGTATACCTGTCTGTAAACAAATCATGGCTTGGCTAAAACCATTGCAGTACAAACATTATAATAACACATTACAGTATACAATCCAAAGAAAATGAGATTTCAAGTAACCTCAGGAAACTTTGTTGAATGCGTTGTAGGCCTCTGAAATGTTCAGTAGAGTGTTGAGCGACTTGACCCCCCCCCCCCTGTTCTATTTGGATTAAAGTGAGGTCTCATGGGAAAAGCTGACTGAAGTTTCCATCTTGACGCCATTGGTTGGCTTGTCTGAAGCGCACTCGGTAGGGACCTAAGACAGCAGAGAGAAATATATCTTTAATTAAAGTATTCTATTGTCCTTTCATGAGATAAAGAGTCTTCTCATCACTTAAGTAACTAGTTGTAACAATGTTATAAACCAATAACTGTTCATTAAACCAACACAGTTGGGTACATAATCACAGTGCCAAATGGTATTCTAGTATCCCATAACAACATCCTACAGCACAAGTTTGCAGATGCCCTATACTGATGTCAGCAATGCTCCTGGAAACTATAAAGCCATATCTTTTCAATAGATATGCAACATGAATACTACTATACATATTTTGTCTAGTGACTGCCTGAAGACTGCCAAATAATCAATTGAAAACAAATGCATCTAAGGATTCATTTGCTTTGCCCAGCACGCTGCTCTCGGCATGATAAAGATTCACATTAGATGAGCCAAGCAGAGAGCTCAGTAGCTGAGACACTGCAGGACTTTTTTGTCTTTTTATGTTTGCCCGGGCCTTGATGTTGGGAATCTCATGAGATATGAGACAGCTTTCACAATGGCTGTCAATGTGAAAGAACAGACAGACGAGTGACCTGACATCTGTGTGTGATACATCATTCAAGGAAAAGTGATTGAGAGGAGGGTGACCTTTCAGGAGAAAGAAAAGGAAAATAGAAAATCTCTCTCCGAGGTAAATGGACAGAACGTGACTTACTGCTTGAAGAGCTTTTTTGTCCATGCCCATATTGACGTTGTTTCTTTTCAGTTCTGATTTTATTAAGGCTGAAATAAACAAGCGAAAGTAATTAAGAGTGCCTCATCAAACAATATATAAACATACAAAGCTGTGGTGTAGCCTACATTGTATTGCATTGTATTGTATTTCATTAGTCTGTATCAGTTTTCATAGCAGAAGGTGGATCATATAGAAGACACCCACACTCCACAGAACAGATCAGAACAGATCAGAACAGATCAGAACAGATCAGAGAGCCAACCAACCTGTGAGAAAGATGCCCAGGAAGATCCAGACACAGAGGAACAGGTTCCCAACCAGGGGGTTGTAGTTTGTTGTTAGTCTTCCCTGGATCAATGTGAAAATAATCCCAAAGATCTGAGGGAGGAAAGAGACATAGGAGGTGAGGAAAAACACTGTACACCTGTAGTGCCTCAAGGGTACACTCTTAGAAAAAAGGGTTCCAAAAGGGTTTTTCGGTTGTCCCCATAGGATAACCCTTTTTGGCCCCAAGTATAACTCTTTTGGGTTCCATGTAGAACCCTCTGTGGAAAGGGTTCTACATGAAACCCAAAAGAGTTCTACCTGGAACCAAAAAGGGTTCTTCAAAGGGTTCTCCTATGGGGACAGCCGAAGAACCATTATTGGTTCTAGATAGCACCTTTTTTTCCAATAGTGTATACAAGCATTATAGTGACTGACAAAACAGATCACCAAACAAAAAACTTATCAGACGCCCACTTGGCAAAGAAGCTAAACCATCCTATAAAGAACTAGAATAGAAAGTTAATATACTGTGCAGACTTTGTGTGGGTAGACAAAAATTACATAATGTTGAGGGGAGGACACATGTTGTGGTGCACGGGAATACCCAAAAGTGTTTGCCTGGAAATATCACTGGAGACGTGGTTCCACAAACAATAAAACAATATTCATGATTGTTTACATGATCATGTGTCTGACCCTTACCTGTGCAAATGCATTAAGAAGACCAGAAGATGTCCCTTCAGATTCAGGATACGTAATTTCAACCCCAAATTCAAAGCCAAGCGGCAGGTAACCAGTCATGAAGAACCTACAGAATAACAATATCATATCAATAAACCATGCCTGACCTCTGGGAAAACACACTGCTTTATCTTGATGCCCTTGTTTTTTTTATTTTTGTACTTTTCTCCCCAATTTCGTGATATCTAATTGGTAGCCTGATATCGAACACAGGTCTGGAGTGATGTCTCAAGCACTGATGCAGTGCCTTAGACCGCTGCACCACTCGGGAGGCCTGATGTCCTTGTTTAAGGTTGAACATTTCTGGTTCCAGTCCGCCCCTGAACACTACATAAATAATAGAGGCATTGCATGAGTGACTGTTTACCTTCAAAGCATACAAGAGAATGAGAAGATGATGTCAAAAAAGGTAATTAGACCAGGTGTCACGCCCTGGCTCTGGGGACGCTTGTATGTTGAGCCAGGGTGTGAGTTTTCTTTGTTTGTTCTAGTTTTGTATTTCTATGTTGGCCAGGGTGGCTCCCAATCGGAGACGGCTGTAGCTCGTTGTCTCTGATTGGGAGCCATACTTAGGTAGCCGTTTGGCATTGTTTTATGTGGGATCTTGTTCCAGTGTAGGTTTGTGTTTGAACCGAGGACGTCACGTATCGATTTGTTGTTTTGTTCGGGTGATTATTCTAATAAATAAAAGTATGTTCGCCTTCCACGCTGCGCCTTGGTCCTCTGTATCCGACGAACGTGACAGAAGATCCCACCAAGACTGGACCAAGCAGCGTGTCCAGGAGCCAACGCCAGAGGTATCGCTGGCGGATATCCACCTCGACTGGGTCAAGCCGCGGGAGGAGGAGAGAGGCTGGACTTGGAAGCAGAGGAGCGAAAGTCTGGCGAGAGCTATGGAGGCCTGGCCCACGGGGAGGAGAGACGCCCAGAATTTTTTTAGGGGGGGGCTCACGCCGTGGACGACGGGGCAGCAGGAGGCCGCCAGGTTACGGGAGTCACTGGTCACCAGGGGGAAGGAGGATGTAGAGGCACGGCGAGAGGTACTGGGGTGTGTTGCCAGTCCGGTCCGGCCCGTTCCTGATCCCCGCGTAGGGCCAGGCGTGTGTGTTCCCAGTACGGTCCGGCTTGTTCCTGTCCCTCGCACCGAGCCTGTGGTGCGCTTCGTCAGCCCGGTCCGGCCCGTTCCTGCTCCCCGCACCAAGTCAGTGGTGCGCTTCGTCAGCCCGGTCCGGCCCGTTCCTGCTCCCCGCACCAAGTCAGTGGTGCGCTTCGTCAGCCCGGTCCGGCCCGTTCCTGCTCCCCGCACCAAGTCAGTGGTGCGCTTCGTCAGCCCGGTCCGGCCCGTTCCTGCTCCCCGCACCAAGTCAGTGGTGCGCTTCGTCAGCCCGGTCCGGCCCGTTCCTGCTCCCCGCACCAAGTCGGTGGTGCGCTTCGTCAGCCCGGTCCAGCCCGTTCCTGCTCCCCGCACCAAGCCGGTGGTGCGCTTCGTCAGCCCGGTCCGGCCCGTTCCTGCTCCCCACACCAAGCCAGTGGTGTGCGTCGTCAGTCCGGCACAGCCCGTGCCTGTTCCACCCTGTGCCTGGTCCGGCACCGGTCAGCTGCTCCACGCCGGAGCTAGAGCAATCCGCTCCACCAGTGTTCAGTCCAGCTCCGGCCAGCAGGGCCAGACCGGACCAGGGGTACTTTGGGGGGTTAGAGAGGGAGTGGGGATCATGCCCGGAGCCGGATCCGCCGCCAAGGCGGAGTGCCCACCCGGTCCCTCCCCTGTGGTGTTTGGTTGGCGCGGTCGGAGTCCGCGCCTTTGGGGGGGGGTTCTGTCACGCCCTGGCTCTGGGGACGCTTGTATGTTGAGCCAGGGTGTGAGTTTTCTTTGTTTGTTCTAGTTTTGTATTTCTATGTTGGCCAGGGTGGCTCCCAATCGGAGACGGCTGTAGCTCGTTGTCTCTGATTGGGAGCCATACTTAGGTAGCCGTTTGGCATTGTTTTATGTGGGATCTTGTTCCAGTGTAGGTTTGTGTTTGAACCGAGGACGTCACGTATCGATTTGTTGTTTTGTTCGGGTGATTATTCTAATAAATAAAAGTATGTTCGCCTTCCACGCTGCGCCTTGGTCCTCTGTATCCGACGAACGTGACACCAGGGAATGGAAAATTAAATAAGAGGCTAGCCTGTTCAACCTCTCTTTCGTATAATCTGAGATCTCCAGAGATTGGAAAGCTGCCGCAGTCATCCCCCTCTTCAAAGGGGGTGACACTCTAGATCCAAACTGTTACAGACCTATATCCATCCTGCCCTGCCTTTCGAAAGTATTTGAAAGCCTAGCTAACAAACAGATCACGACCATTTCGAATACCACCGTAACTTCTCCGCTATGCAATCTGTTTCCGAGCTGGTCACGGATGCACCTCAGCCACGCTCAAGGTCCTACATTTACATTTACATTTTAGTCATTTAGCAGACGCTCTTATCCAGAGCGACTTACAGTTAGTGATTACATATTTTTTTTATACTGGCCCCCCGTGGGAATCGAACCCACAACCCTGGCGTTGCAAACACCATGCTCTATCAACTGAGCTACATCCCTGCCGGCCATTCCCTCCCCTACCCTAGACGACGCTGGGCCAATTGTGCGCCGCCCATGAGTCTCCCGGTCGCGGCCGGCTGCGACAGAGCCTGGATTCGAACCAGGATCTCTAGTGGCACAGTTAGCACTGCAATGCAGTGCCTTAGACCACTGCGCCACTCAGGAGTAAACGATATTATAACCGCGATCGATAAAAGACAGTACTGTGCAGCCGTCTTCATCGACCTGGCCAAGGCTTTTGACTCTGTCAATCACCGCATTCTTATTGGCAGACTAAATAGCTTTGGTTTCTCAAATGACTGCCTCGCCTGGTTCACCAACTACTTCTCAGATAGAGTTCAATGTGTCAAATCGGAGGGCCTGTTGTCTGGACCTCTGGCAGTCTCTATGGGGGTGCCACAGGGCCGACTCTATTCTCTGCGTATATCAATGATGTCGATCTTGCTGCTGGTGACTCTCAGATCCACCTCTACGCAGACGACACCATTTTGTATACATCTGGCCCTTCACTGGACTCTGTTTTAACAAACCTCCAAAAAAGCTTCAATACCATACAACACTCCTTCCGTGGCCTCCAACTGCTCTTAAACGCTAGTAAAACTAAATGCATGCTCTTCAATTGAACGCTGCTTGCACCCGCCGCCCGACTAGAATCACTACTCTCTGCGGGTCTGACTTAGAATATGTGGACAACTACAAATACCTAGGTGTCTGGTTAGACCGTAAACTCTCCTTCCAGACTCACATTAAGCATCTCCAATCCAAAGTTAAATCTAGAATCGGCTTCCTATTTCGCAACAAAGCCTCCTTCACTCATGCTGCCAAACATGCCCTCGTAAAACTGACTATCCTACCGATCCTTGACTTCGGCGATGTCATTTACAAAATAGCTTCCAACACTCTACTCAGCAAATTGGATGTAGTCTATCACAGTGCCATCCGTTTTGTCACCAAAGCCCCATATACTACCCACCATTGTGACCTGTACGCTCTCGTTGGCTGGCCCTCACTACATATTCGTCGCCAAACCCACTGGCTCCAGGTCATCTATAAATCACTTCTAGGCAAATCCCTGCCTTATCTTAGCTCATTGGTCACCATAGCAACACCCACCCGTAGTATGCATTCCAGCAGGTATATCTCACTGGTCATCCCCAAAGCAAACACCTCCTTTGGCCGCCATTCCTTCCAGTTCTCTGCTGCTAATGACTGGAACGAACTGCAAAAATCTCTGAAGCTGGAGACACTCATCTCCCTCACTAACTGTAAGCATCAGTTGTCAGAGCAGCTTACCGATCACTGCACCTGTACACAGCCCATCTGTAATTAGCCCACCCAACTACCTCATCCCCATATTGTTATTTACATTGTTATTTATTTTGCTCATTTACACCCCAGTATCTCTATTTGCACATCATCTTCTGCACATCTATCACTCCAGTGTTAATACTAAATTGTAATTATTTTGCACTATGGCCTATTTATTGCCTTACCTCCATAACTTACTACATTTGCACACACTGTATATAGATTTTCTATTGTGTTATTGACTGTACGTTTTGTTTTTGTTTATTCCATATGTAACTCTGTGTTGTTGTTGTTTTTAATCGAACTGCTTTGCTTTATCTTGGCCAGGTCGCAGTTGTAAATGAGAACTTGTTCTCAACTGGCTTACCTGGTTAAATAAAGGAGGCCTGTCCAGCTTGGGTTTTTTGCACAAAATTATCATTATCTGGCTAATAATGGGGGCCTCAAGGGAAAAAAATGGGCCGGTGTGTTAGAAATGCCAGGGCAGATTTCTGGTTCCAGTCCGCCCCTGAACACTACATAAATAATAGAGACATTGCATGAGTGACTGTTTACCTTCAAAGCATACAAGAGAATTAGAAGATGATGTCAAAAAAGGTCATTAGACCAGGGAATGGAAAATTAAATAAGAGGCTTGCATTTTAAATGTCCTGAATGACACCCTACTGTTCACTACCTCATCATGTAGACACAATGTGCAACATGGGCTATTATGACTATTTTACTTCTTATCATTTCAATAAATGATTTACAATCTGACAGGAAACCATTTCCTTTGTGGCTACAGGATCCTTTCCTGTTACCAAGTTGGCTGTTACACAAATGAGTAGACTCTCTCAATGATGACGCTAGACAGTATTTTTATCTAGTTCAAACAGAGGGGTTATCTCCAGCCTTACCCCAGCACACCGGCTGTGAAGAACACCAGGTAGATACTGTTGAGGTCCAGAGTGAAGGTGAACACCAGCATACCAATGAAGGACAGGATGTAGACAATCAAAGTGGTCATTCTGAGGAACAATCACAGGACAGAACCTTGATGTAAATACAAGTGGACACATTCAATATAGAGAGTTTTACAATTAAAGAGGCATGGGCAGGGAAAATGTACAATATCACTCCCACCTTCATCATTCTCTATGTCTCAGGGACTTACATAGCCTATATAAGTTGACTTTATTATTAATTACTTTATAGCTTACTGTAAATGTCACTGATTCTAACCATTGGTTTCATACACAACCCAGCACCAGTATGAGTAGCAAGAGTGTGCAAAGCTGTCATCAAGGCAAAGGGTGGCTATTTGAAGAATCTCATATATAAAATATATTTTGATTTGTTTAACACTTTTTTGGTTACTACATGATTCCATATGTGTTATTTCATAGTTTTGAAGTCTTCACTATTATTATACAATGTAAAAAAAAAAAGTAAAAATAAAGAAAAACCCTTGAATGAGTAGTTGTGTCCAAACTTTAGACTGGAAATGTAAATAGACATAGACTGTAACTGCCTTCTGCAGCTCAATATTGCATCATGTGCAACATAGTTTTATGACTGTGTCAACAAAGAATGTAGTGATTCATGTCACTGGCAGTTGTGCTTGGGGACAGTACCTACTTGTAGGTTTTGGTGTGATCCAGCCACAGTCCACAGATGATGGAGCCCACCATTCCAGCCACCACAAGGGTGAGACCAATCCTGCCTGCATTCAGTTCCTGGTTCTGGGGTGAGGAGGTGAATGTTAGCGTAAGGTTAGCAGGCTTTTCTAGGGACATGTGCCACACTATCATATTCACAAACTTGAGGCTCAAGAGGACTCCAGACACAATATGGTCTGGATGCATGTATGACCTTTCATACATGGTGTATCGGTTTAGGGGGTACAGTTCAGGGATTTATGGAAGGTCTGGTGGGAAAGTGATGTTTATGTCATTTTAAAGTGAGAGAAGGCTGCTACCAGAGTTCACAGAAAGTTGTTTGTCTTTCAGTCTTTTAGCCAACCCTGACTGACTCTCTCCTCCATTGGTAGCAGGCATGCGTAAAAAGTGGATAATGAACTTCAAAACGGGACACAATGGATTCGTGCCCTGTCATGGTTTCTGCTCTCATTTAACTCCATCTGTTTACAGAGAAAGCCTTTTACATTTACGTCATTTAGCAGACGCTTTTATCCAGAGCGACTTACAGGAGCAATTAGGGTTAAGTGCCTTGCTTAAGGGCACAACGACAGATTTTTCACCTAGTCGGCTCGGGATTAGAACCAGCGACCTTTCGGTTACTGGCACAACGCTCTTACCCACTAAGCTACCTGCCACCCCTTTTCCCTAGAGTCTTTACTTCTGTCCCATTCAAGAGCTTGTGTTTGGTCTAGCTATGTATGTAGTAAATCAACCTATCAAAGAAACTTTAATTTTCACAAATAATCTTCATTTTCAGTCATTGGAACACGCATCTTTTGTACTCCACTTACCTTGTAACAAGCCATAATCATCTGATTGAGAAGTGTTGACACAGAGTAGAAAGAACCAGTCATGATACCTAAAAGAAAATAGGAAACTAAATAGATTTCTTTCAATGTTTCATCCCGCCATAGTGATATAAATTCCAAGAATCAACATAGTACACACAAAACCATGAAAATAACTGAACACCAACAAAATAAACTCTCTAGATGTCAAATCCAAGAAATGTACATAACTGGACTGAGCACTGGGCAGTCAGTCTGCCTTGGGGTGTATGGGGTTAAAGGACAGATCTTATCGGCCTTGTATGGGGCTAAAGACAGATTGTTCTCATAATGGAACACATATCCCCAGGAAACAATCAGTGGAATGAACAGAATGCAATAAAAAGAGACTTTGAAGGTCAGCACTCAGGATAACTAGCCCCAGATCTGTATGTGCTTCGGCAACTCCTCTAACTTTCATTGTCACTTTTGGCATGACAACAAACACAACAGATGAGTTTGCTAAAGCACAGATCTGGCAATTAGTCAGGTGTCTCATCATAACTTTAAGGTAGCTTTGTGTTACAGTGGTAATAACTTGGTTATAGTAAGTGTAGTAAAAACATAAGGAGCAAGATAAGGTGAGATTATGATAAGTCTGGTGTCTCACCATAACTGATGAGCAGTAGGATGAAAGGTTTGTTCTTGAACAGGTTGATGATGGACTGTCTGTAGGAGTAGTCTTCAGGAGCACAGTCAGGCAGGACAGCCTGAGCTTTGCTGGGAGGTAGTGAGGGTCTGTCTTTCATGACTAGGAGAGAAGAGACATAGTCAACACTAACCTGCTGTATTTACAGCTTTACAACATAATGGTAAAGTGTTTGTCTCTGTTTCTTGCTTCAAATGCACTCAGTAGCTTATTACTGCAATGACTTATTACTGCAATGACTGCCCTTGACCAGCACAAAAACATCCTGTGGCGTACTGCATTAGCATCGAACAGCCCCCGCGATATGCAACTTTTCAGGGAAGTCAGGAACCAATATACACAGCAAAGGCTAGCTTTTTCAAACAGAAATTTGCATCCTGTAGCACTAACTCCAAAATGTTTTGGGACACTGTAAAGTCCATGGAGAACAAGAGCACCTCCTCCCAGCTGCCCACTGCACTGAGGCTAGGAAACACTGTCACCACAGATTAAATCTATGATAATCGAGAATTTCAATAAGCATTTTGCTACGGCTGGCCATGCTTTCCATCTGGCTACCCCTACCCCGGCCACCAGCTCTGCACCCTCCGCTTCTCCTTCACCCAAATTCAGATAGCTAATGTTCTGAAAGAGCTGCAAAATCTGGACCCCTACAAATCAGCTGGGCTAGACAATCTGGACCCTTTCTTTCTAAAATTAGCAGCCGAAATTGTAGCAACCCCTATTACTAGCCTGTTCAACCTCTCTTTCGTATCATCTGAGATCCCCAGAGATTGGAAATCTGCCACGGTCATCCTCCTCTTCAAAGGGGGTGACACTCTAGATCCAAACTGTTACAGACCTATATCCATCCTGCCTTTCGAAAGTATTTGAAAGCCTAGTTAACAAACAGATCACCGACCATTTCGAATCCCACCGTACCTTCTCCGATATGCAATCTGGTTTCTGAGCTGGTCTTGGGTGCACCTCAGCCACGCTCAAGGTCCTAAACGATATTATAACCACGATCGATAAAAGACAGTACTGTGCAGCCGTCTTCATCGACCTGGCCAAGGCTTTCGACTCTGTCAATCACCACATTCTTATTGGCAGACTAAATAGCCTTGGTTTCTCAAATGACTACCTCACCTGGTTCACCAACTACTTCTCAGATAGAGTTCAATGTGTCAAATCGGAGGGCCTGTTGTCTGGACCTCTGGCAGTCTCTATGGGGGTGCCACAGGGTTCAATTCTCGGGCCGACTCTATTCTCTGTGTATATCAATGATGTCTCTCTTGCTGCTGGTGACTCTCAGATCCACCTCTACGCAGACGACACCATTTTGTATACATCTGGCCCTTCATTGGACACTGTGTTAACAAACCTCCAATCGAGCTTCAATTCCATACAACACTCCTTCAATGCATGCTCTTCAATCGAACGCTGCTTGCACCCGCCCGCCCGACTAGAATCACTATTCTCGGCGGGTCTGACTTAGAATATGTGGACAACTACAAATACCTAAGTGTCTGGTTAGACCGTAAACTCTCCTTCCAGACTCACATTAAGCATCTCCAATCCAAAGTTAAATCTAGAATCGGCTTCCTATTTCGCAACAAAGCCTCCTTCACTCATGCTGCCAAACATGCCCTCGTAAAACTGACTATCCTACCGATCCTTGACTTCGGCAGTGTCATTTACAAAATAGCCTCCAACACTCTACTCAGCAAATTGGATGTAGTCTATCACAGTGGCCATCCGTTTTGTCACCAAAGCCCCATATACTACCCACCATTGTGACCTGTACGCTCTCGTTGGCTGGCCCTCACTACATTTTCGTCTCAAAACCCACTGGCTCCAGGTCATCTATAAATCACTTCTAGGCAAATCCCTGCCTTATCTTAGCTCATTTGTCACCATAGCAACACCCACCCGTAGTATGCGCTCCAGCAGGTATATCTCACTGGTCATCCCCAAAGCCAACACCTCCTTTGGCCGCCATTCCTTCCAGTTCTCTGCTGCCAATGACTGGAACGAACTGCAAAAATCTCTGAAGCTGGAGATACTTATCTCCCTCACTAACTTTAAGCATCAGTTGTCAGAGCAGCTTACCGATCACTGCACCTGTACACAGCCCATCTGTAATTAGCCCACCCAACTACCTCATCCCCATATTGTTATTTATTTTGCTCATTTGCACCCCAGTATCTCTATTTGCACATCATCTTCTTGCACTATGGCCTATTAATTGCCCTACCTAAATAACTTACTACATTTGCACGCACTGTATATTGATTTTTCTATTGTGTTTTTGACTGTATGTTTTGTTTATCCCATATGTAACTCTGTGTTGTTGTTGTTTTTATCGCACTGCTTTGCTTTATCTTGGCCAGGTCGCAGTTGTAAATGAGAACTTGTTCTCAACTGGCCTACATGGTTAAATAAAAATAAATAATAAAAAATAACTGATTTTGCAAAACACTATCACAGCTTATTGTGAAATAAACACAAATTACGTATTTGACATTCGTGACAGGCAGACTTTTTTGTATGTATTACACAATTTTCTTCACAGCGCATTTTGTGTGTATTTCTTTCTTCATAACGCATTTGTGTACATTACATGAATTCCAATTTGTTGTGGCTAACTTTAGCTAGGCTAGCTAGGTGGCTAACGTTAGCTAGGCTAGCTAGGTGGCTAACGTTATAGCTCGGCTAAGGGTTGCTAGACGTTCGCATTATACGCCCACCCATCCTCCCTGACCAACCTCCCTCCTATCGTTTCTGTCTTAAGTAACGTACTGTCTTTATAATTCACTGTATACAAAATCGTGTACTGCACACAAAGAAATACACTTTTTCTTGTGCCTGTCACAATTTTCCAATAAGTAATTTGTGTCTATTTCACAATAATCTGTGTCTCTGGGTTGGATTTACTGTGGTATGTTTGCATGGTTGGTATGTTTGTATGGAATGCGTAGCCTATGGAAAATCTACAGTGCCTTCAGAAAGTATTCACACCCCTTGACTTTTTCCACATTTTGTTGTGTTACAGCCTGAATTTTAAATCGATTAAATGTATATTTTGTGTCACTGATCTACACACAATACCCCATAATGTGAAAGTGGAATTTAGTTTGTAGAAGTGTTTTGAAATTCATAAAACATTTAATCTGATATGTCTTGAGTCAATAAGTATTCAACTCCTTTGTTATGGCAAGCCTAAATAAGTTCAGGAGTAAAAATGTGCTTAACAAGTCACATTGTAAATTGCATGGACTCACTCTGTGTAGTAGTTAACATCAGTCTTGTATGACTACCTCATCTCTGTACCCCACACATATAATTATCTGTAAAGTCCCTCAATCGAGAAGTGAATTTCAAGCACAGATTCAACCACAAAGATCAGGGAGGTTTTTCAATGCTTCGCAAAGAAGGGCACCGATTGGTAGATGTTTAAAAATACAAAAAGCAAACGCTGAATATCCCTCTGAGCATGGTGAAGTTATTAATTAGGCTTTGGATAGTGTATCAATCAATATCCACTGCAAAGATACAGGTGCCCTTCCTAAATCAGTGGCCGGAGAGTAAGGAAACTGCTCTGAGATTTTACCATGAGGCCAATCGTGATTTTAAAACAGTTACAGAGTTTAATGGTTGTGATATGAGAAAACTGAGGATGGATCAACAACATTCTAGTTACTCCACACTACTAACCTAAATTACAGAGTGAAAAGAAGGAAGCCTGTACAGAATAAAAAAATAATCCAAAACATCCATCCTGTGTGCATTAAATGTGGCAAAGAAATTAACTTTTTGTCCTGAATACAAAGTGTTATGTTTGGGGCAAACCCAACACATCACTGAGAACCACTCTTCATTTTTTCAAGTATGGTGGTGGCTGCATTATGTTATGGGTATGCTTGTCATCGGCAAGGACTAGGAAATGTTGTAGGATAAAATAAAACAGAATACAGCTATAAGCACATGCTAAATCTTAGAGGAAAACCTGGTTCAGTCTGCTTTCCAACAGACACTGGGAGACAAATTCACCTTTCAGCAGGATAATAACCTAAAACACATGGCCAAATCTACACCGGAGTTGCTTACCATGACAACATTGAATGTTCCTGAGTGGTCTAGTTAGAGTTTTGACTTAAATCGGCTTGAAAATCTATGGCAAGACTTGAGAATGGCTGTCTAGCAATGATCAACAATCAACTTGACAGAGCTTGAAGAATTTAAAAAAGAATCATGTGCAAATATTGTACAATACAGGTGTGCAAAGCTGATATAGATTTACCCCAAAAGACTCACTGCTGTAATCGCCGCCAAATGTGCTTCTACAAAGTATTGACTCAGGGGGGTGAATACTTATGTAAATTCGATATTTCTGTATATCATTTTCAATAAATTAGCAAAAATGTCTAAAAACATGTTTTCACTTTGTCATTATGGGATATTTTGTGTAGATGGGTGAGCAAAAAAATATATTTAATCCATTTTGAATTCAGGCTGTAACCCAACAAAATGTGGAATAAGTCAAGGGGTATGAATACTTTCTGAAGGCACTGTAAGTGCAGTTGTCTGGATTTATGGAGTTAGTTACTACAGTGACTAAATCTGGGCTCTCCAACCCTGTTCCTGGAGAGCTACCCTCCTGTAAGTTTTTGCTCCAACCCCAGTTGTAACTAACCTGATTCAGCTTATCAACAAAATAATTATTAGAATCAGGTGCACTAGATTAGGTTTGGGGTGAAAACCTACAGGACGGTAGCTCTCCAGGAACACCATTCCAGATGGCATGATGAGGCTTGTGTCAACTTACTTACCAATTACAGTCAAGATGAAGAGAGCAGTGGAGACTACAGCTGTCCCATAAAACATAATGCTGATATTGTGTCCCATCAACTCTATGTCATCCACAGTGTTGGGGACCAGGACAGGTGGAAGCAGGAAGCCAATGGCAGTGCCCAGCTAGAGAGGAATCAGACAAATACATCAATGTCACATATTCCATCAAAATACAGAAAGAAATGGTTATGGTTATTTTTATACAGCAGCATAAATATGTACATCATAAGCATGTAGGCCTACAGTTTACAATATGATTAGGCTACAATATTCAATAGGTGCCCCCCATATCATGACTCATTACACACGCACCTGGTTACCCAACACGGCAGTGGCACATGCAGTAGACACCTCCTTCGGGCCAAACCACACTGATGCAATCCTAGAGGGCAGCCCGAGGATGAAGACTTGGGCTATGGAACATATTATCTGTGCGGTCATTGTCACACCGAACAGATCTGACCGGACGCTGGCGCATTTCACCCAAGCACCGACGCAGTTCAAACCCGCGCCCATAAGGGCTGTCAATTTCAGTCCTTTTTTATCCAGTAACCATGTTGCGGGGAAGATCAAAGGCACATACGCGACCATGTATACAATTGACAGCCAGTCGA
Source organism: Coregonus lavaretus (assembly GCF_964263955.1). Lineage (NCBI taxonomy): Eukaryota > Metazoa > Chordata > Actinopteri > Salmoniformes > Salmonidae > Coregonus > Coregonus lavaretus. The sequence goes on along the minus strand of NC_140020.1, from coordinate 17,561,977 downwards.
TCTTGTCACTGGATACATTGTAGAAGTGGGTAAAAATGTTGGTGATGATGCTGTACTGGATCCATTGAAATGCGTTGACGAGGGAGTAGAGGCTGAACACAGCTAAAACGGCGAATCTTCTCCAATAGAGCTTCGTTTCGAGACATTTTTCCTCTCCAGGAAGCATAGCCTGCTTCTCATCTGGAGGGATCTCCTGTTCCAACGCCTTCGAGTCCAGTTCTGTCAGATGTGCCGATCCTTTCGTTAGAACGGAGTACTGATCCCCGGTTGGGACTGCCCCGTTATGCACCGAGCTCTTGCATGAGAAGTCTGTTTCGTCAGGTGCGTTGTCACGTCGCAGATGCTCCTGTACCAACTCGCCAGCCACCATGATGCTGCGCCAACGTCGCCTATCTCTAGCCTATTACAATCAGGAAGCACGTTTACGCAAAATAGGGCAGATCCAACATTCAGTTAGTAGATAATACAACTATTCATACCGTTTTATAAAAAATAAAAATAAAGTAATTTTAAAATATTGTAGGCTATATATCTGTATTCGCTCTCATAAGCGCCTTCTTTCGCATGGTCCTGCTGTAGCTTAGTATGTCGGTGCCGCTTTTGCTCAGTGCATGGGGAGGGGAGAGTACTGTAGGGCAGGGCGCATTTACATCAGACAACTCAAATATAGAGGCCTTCCGATGATGACTCCGACCAATCAAAATGGCGGTTTTGGAGGGCTATGGCGGTTATAATCCCCAATCAATCCTGGATAAACGAATGGAACAAGTGCGCACCGGCCTTTTTACCCATTCAAATAAACTGGATAATTTCCTAAATAGCATTAAGGTTGTTCAAAGGTGTATCTGTTCATTAGTGACACATGGTCTCCTCATTATCTCTAATCTTAGTTAACCCAATAGACCTGCCTAGCATATACAGTAGGATACTCGCACTGGAAGGCAAACGATTGAGACAATCTATGCATAAAATGTGTAATAAAATCATCCACCTCAATAACATAGGCCTAAAAATCTATTTTCTCTGCTAATTGTAGATCTTAAATTTGTAGATGGGAGGTGAATTTACACTTTTATTAATTATGTTTTTGAAAACGCTGGTCTTCAACTCGTCCTCAGATTTACCACGATTAAATTATGTTCAAGAGGCACTGGCACACGTAGGCCTACATCACTACACTTCCACGTTGTCACAGTTCGCATTGTTGCGCGAAATTCTCAGGTTTCCAGATCCATGGAAACCGCGGGGGAGCTAGGCACAATAATGCACTCATTACGCACCACGTCATTTGGCTGCTACTTGCTATTGTGGTGTTGTAAAGCCTATCAAAACATGTCAAAATACAAAGAGGGTGCCCTGTTCGAATTAAACATGCGAAGAGAAACGTGGTGTCGAGTAGAGATTGACAGCAAGTTTTGGGAAAGAGCAGAGAAGAGACATTTTGACTGTCATTTGCAAAACACCTGCGACTTCAAATCGCTCCAGGCAGTGACTCCGGAGCAACGGTCTGCTTGGACAGCTGCAGGACATGTTACCAAATACCCAGAGCGAAAACATTTCGAAGAAAGCCGTAAGCATTGCCAACGTCATAGCCAATGACTGCTGATTGTGTGTGTGTCCATAGATACTGATGTTAGTGTCTGCTGATGTGAACCTGACCAAACAGAAACATGTTTTCTTTCTTCCGTGAACTTGAGGTCTTTAAAAATGTTGCTCAAATTGAAACCATGTCGGCCTAATGGTTAATAATACAAGTTATGGATACTGATATTCATTTTTTTATTTTCAGACAAGGCCCACCTGGTATAATGAAGCAGAGGAACCCTTCAGCACCAAGTGGAATATTTCTGAAATAAATGGCACTTAAATTATACATAGAAGTGTCCATCACAATGCAAAAACATCTGTTGATTGAGCATTTTATTTCACATTTTTACATTTACATTTTAGTCATTTAGCAGACGCTCTTATCCAGAGTGACTTACAGTTAGATTCACAATTCCATTTCATTTTCAGAGACACAGCATGAGTTAACACAAGATGAATTTAATTACAAAACCTGTCACTCAAGTCTCTTAATTTTTGTAAACAATCTGAGGGCATTATCTGTAGTGGCATGAATTACCATTTGAGGTGTGATTCCTTTGACATGAGCAATGTACTCACAGACCAGTGATATGTTCTTGGGTTCATTCCTTACCTGCAAAGGGGAGACATAGAATAAATAAGAACAATAATACAAAACTGTCAGGTTGTTGCTTTACATAATGATGCATTCCAAATGATGACCCACATATTTTTCTGGTCCCAAGGCAGGAGAGTCTGTCTCCAGACAGATGTGTTCTAATGGAATCTGTTTGATCAGCTTGGCTTTCTGTTATAACACAGTAATAACACAGTCATTATGAGGGGACTCAACAGCAACCACCAAAAATCATGTCAGATTATATCACGCCATATGGCCGGTTCAGAGTTTTGTTTTGCAGAAATGCACAGTGAGTGTTTTTGGCCCAGTAAAAGTAGCCTTACACCAATCTTTAACCAATCTTTAAAACTTTAACTTGAGACGAGCTTGTTCAAAGATCAAGGTGTTAGAAAAGATAAGGGTTTTCTATAACAATGAGGACATACAGTACTGTTGGTGACTACACAATACCTATAGAAAATGTACTGAGAGATTACTGAATGACTCCAGGTTAATGAACAACTGTATCGCTCACCTGTTCATTCCTGCAGACAGCCGGAGGGAAGGAGAAGAAGTACCCTGCCTGCACTCCTTCCATGGCCACTGATGGTTTCCCTGCAAAGTTGTGCAGCAAAGCACAGGTGATACCTGATAGGATAGCCAAAATAGCACATGTTAAGGCCTCCTAAAAATGCAACATTAGTCACTTCAGCAATGAGGCTGTCCTCTTATGTAATCCTGATTTTAAGACACCCACCCTGTTCTTTCAGAGTAGCTATGGTGATCTTTGCAGCTGATCGGGAATGGATGTTCCTGCGTCAAAAATGCACACAACTTTAATTACACAACAAGAAACTGTCAGGAGAAATATAGTAGTGACAAATAATAATACTCTCTAATATCCAGTTCTAGTGAGACATTCCATGCAAAGCCTGTTCTTGTCCCTGCCAAGGACATGGCTCGTTGCAGTTGCTCACAGTCTGACTACATTCATGTAATGTGTCTCCTAGCACAGCCAGTAATATGGACCAAGGCTATCCACGATAAACTTACACTGGCAAATCCAGATCCTTGGATATTTGTAATTGCTTGGTGAAAACAGTCAACTGTTCCTCTCTCTCCTGTGAAGTGGGGGCATACCAAGGGGTGAAGTCAAGACCAATCTGTTATCAAAATAAGAAAAAGTGACAGTTTAAAGGATGAGGGGCAATAGAAAAACATTATCATTGCATTGATTCAGTCTATTGGCAAAACATAACCTCTAGGCAATTCCACAGTAACAGAATTAAGATGAGATATTTAAAATGTATGCCAAACAAAAACCATTGATTTAAATCTTTAACAAACCATGTAACTCTATGCACAATGACTACTTTGAACAATTTAGACAGTAAATAAATAAATTACTGGAAAAATTGTGCAGATGCAAAGTTTGGTAACAGAATTTCAGTAAAATCTCCCTCAGTTTGATTCTGTTACCAAACATTGTATGTGCACAGTTCTTACTTTTTAAATTAAAAGGTTCAGTGGAAATTGTTAAAAGTAGTCATTGTGCATAGAGTTCTATGGTTTGTGAAACTTTGAAATCAATGGTTTTTGTTTGGTGAAAAAAATATAAGAGTCTCAGTGTAATTCCATTATCATGGAATTGCCCCTCAACACAAATCTGAAATGGGCACTGGGCAGCTTAATGGAAACCAGTTGAACAGTGGGCGGTTAGTCAAAGCTTTCCCAGTCCAGGCCAACAGTCAGTCAGTCCCAAACAAAAACACATGCTGGGAATGTCCAGCTAGAGCTCCCTGTCCCCACTAGCTTACTCTGTGCTGTTACTGACAGGGAGACATGATTGACATGGTTGACTTTGCCCTAATACCTGCCTCTCTTGGCTCCACCAAATTACATTTGTAAAAGAATGCTTTCTGCCAGACATGCATTCCTTCCAAAACTCATGCGAAGGATATTGATCATTAAGGGTATTAGCCGGTAGGGTGAATTGTTAGTGATGTAAGTTATTCTAGCCAATTTGTAAGTCGCTCTGGATAAGAGCGTCTGCTAAATGACGTAAATGTAAATGTAGCAGAGTGCACTTTCAGTTTAGCAAGTGGGAGCTCAGGCTTAATAAGCCTAATCCTTTTGCTTTACAGAAGTCATATAATCTTACAGTTTTTACACCAGGATATGACACGTGTGTGTAAGTTTAAGCATGATGCAGGGCCAGACAGACCTGCTGCATAGTACTAGAGATGTGAAAAGTGGTTTTTCCATGGGATTCTATGAGTAGGCCTACAGTACAGTACATACCTCTCCAACTGCAACAATGTCATCTCTGTACTTCTGGAACAAGGGCAAGGCAGGCTCCAAGTCCTGTAATAAGAGATGTTTTGGGAAAAGTCAGCATGCCTGTTCATTTCATCTTGAGATACCATTACATTTTGTTTATAACCATAATATCTAACATAAGGCTGACTGTCTGAAATGTGTTTGATGTCTATTCAGTGAGTGTGTGTTGAACTGCTAACTATGGGTGAATGTTTGTACCTGAATCTTCACGCTGCGCTGGTCCTGGGACCCACAGCCTTGGACTGGGTGGATTCCAAAACATGGTGCAACTAGATCTGGGTAGCTGAAAGAACAACAGTAAGAGTAACTCAAAGACAACATTCATAAAACAGTTTCACAGTGTCTCAATGTACTACAATAACAGATAAATGTCTCTTGGAGAATAAAAAAACTCAGACTGTCAAAAGCTGCTGGAAGCCATGGGAACATTTTGATAGTGAGTTGAACTATTATTTTGTGTGTTATGATGTATGCATTTGGAGCAGGATATCACAAGGCACAGAATTTGCTATTATAAAACGATGACATTTCTGAATATGGACTATTATGTGCTGCAAATAACATATGTTGTGTATGATACAGACCCTTTAAACAGCTGGATAACTCTTTCAAACTCACTGGCCTCTTCTGTGACAGAAATAAGTGTTTTGACTCCAGCCTGAAATGGCACAACATCTGATGTAGACTACAATACAACTGTTAATAAATACAGTAATCAAGATTTTATTCATTTTAACTTTATATTATTAAACATATTACACATATTACATAATAGCTACTACTAACCTCTCTGGTCCTCTTGATCACATCCTCTAAATCCTGCAGAATAGACACACAGTTTTGTACTGTCACTTTTGAACATTCACCCTGGAATAATCATTGCATAGTCAGCTGTCTGCAAGTATTGCTGTGCTGTGGACTGTATGTGACCATTTTTCACGCTTCCTAGTTGCGAGACTGCCTTCTGGTGGGCAGCACACATAAGCACCCACGCTCGCATAACAGTTTAATACTAACCTAATGCTTCCGTTATATTAGCTTACATACCACAGGCCTTTTGCTACATACCCACTGATTTGTGTACACATACCTCGGCAAATTCACAGGCTGTGATGTGGCAATGGCAATCAACAAAGCCACAATCCATTGAAGCCATAGACAAAAAAGAAAATAGGGTTGAAGTTCAAAGTGAATTATGTGAGGTGGAACGGTTTTTACACAGTTTTGTTTCTCATGCGCCTTTATTGCTAAGACCACATATGTGATTTCCGGTTCCGGTCACTGCAGAATCATTTCAAACGTTTGGCGCAAAATATGGAGATCTGCTTGAATAAAGAGGAAGAACATAGGGTGAAGTTTACGTCGAAAAAAATTGTGGTCGAACAAATTAAGAAATACAAAGAACTACTGAAGAAGGTTTTGAATGGCCAATCTCAGCTATCCGAGGAAGCCAAGCAACTGTTACAGGAAGAGTTGCTGGTGGTGAGTTGATCGATTGTTTACGTCTCTGTTTGGCTAACGTTAGCTAGCCAGTTAATGTTTTTGTAAGATATATAACTACTAGCTTGCAGAGACAAATCAAAATACATCTTGCGATGTGGTACTTACGTTAGTTAAGTTAGTTAGGTAAGTTCAATGTAGAGTCGGTGGTGCATGAAGAAACCGCAATATCAGACCGACATCCGCAACAACTAACGTTAAAGGCGCTACATGGTCAATCTGACATCTGCATTGGCTGTGCAGCATTTAAAGCCAAGTTATGCTTGATACATAAATGTGTTCAGAGGCTTTGAATGGCGGGTGTGACGCAATTGCGGAGCCTCCGGAGGCATGCAGAGGCCAAATCAAGCTCCCTACCGCATTGCCATGCGCCTCTAAAATGTTGTAACAATGCGGAGGGCTCCATACGGCTCTGCATTTACATAATTGGGGGGCGGGAGGTCCAGTATAAACAAACTCACTTACTTGACAACTTCCTTCACAATAGCTCTGCTCCGCTAAGCACAAGAAGTATGAAAGCCCTGCGGAGGCTGCATCGCAGTAAATGCTGAATGGCCACTTCAGAATGTGGATTGACCATGCAGAGCCTTTTAGGGTGGTGGATTGACCATGCAGAGCCTTTTAGGGTGATAAGGCCTCTGCAGAAGTCAGGGCATTCATACTTCTTGCGCTTCATGGAGCAGCAGAGCTGTTGTCAAGGAAGTGAGTTTGAGTTTATACTGGACCTCACGCCCCCACCAACCATCAACCAATCATGTCAATGCTGAGCTATATGGAGCCCTCCACATTGTTCCAAAATGTATGCTGTGCACGGCGATGCAGTACGGAGCTCAATTTGGCCTCTGCATGCCCCTGGAGGCGCCGCAATTGCGTCACACCATCCATACGGCGTCTCCTGCCTCATTTTCGGATCAAACGTAAATTCGCTTTTAGAGAGCGAAGAAGAGCACTTGCGCATATGCATACATACTGTGTGAATCTGTTATTTGTATACTAGATGACTGATAGGGGGCGCTGTGTTGAAGCCACCGTGACTTCATCTTGGCACTCCCCCACATTTTTTTTTTTTTTTTTTTACATTTGTCATTTAGCAGACGCTCTTATCCAGAGCGACTTACAGTTAGCGAGTGCATACATTTTCATACTGTCCTCCCCACCATTTGAAAAAAATATTTAGGAAGCTATAGATGTGCATTTATTAATGTCTACATTAGTTTTTGCCACATTTATTATATTACAGACACCTAAATGCATACCTTAAAATTATATTATGTGAGATAAACATTTTTTTTTTTTTATGAAGAAAATATAGACATTTTCCTTAAAGTATACTTATTTTTTTGAGATTACTAATGTTATTGTCCCCAATACAAAAAAAAAACTTAAATACATGTACCTTTGTCCATGAAACATTTAATTGGAATACTGTAGAATTCAATTAATTCCTATGGAGGACTGCGCCTACTGGGGAGTGCCAAAATGGCCGACTGGTTACTTCAAAGCCTCTCAATGGCCAATACATAGCATCAGCAGTCCAGGTTTATACACATCATTGGTGTGAATGCATCGCATTCATCTGCAATATCTGCAGTTCATCCTGTTGCTCGTGGCAACGTTGTATGGCGGAGTCTCAATTTAACTTGATCTCTTGATTTTTAGAACTTCGAGACTGCTGTTCAAGAAAACGTGTTGATCAATAATCAGACTTGGGAGGAGGCTCCTGATGAAGAGGGTGAGCATATCTCCTAACTGTCTCCTATTTTTTTATACATCTAGTGCCTTTCAGTTGAACATAATACATATCTGTGTACTGTCAGCCACAATGCAATTAGTTTATTATCCCCTTTGATCAGTTGTTTTGAAGTTAGTGAACATGTTTTATAGTAAACCAGAATATCTGTTAAATGCACCTGTAACTCCATAATTTGGATGTTTCTGGGAAACCATCTATTCTTGCTGGCTGCGTGTGATATTAAAGTATTAGAAATGTAGCCTACTGTAAATGTGAGCGCAGATCGTTTTGATTCTTATTAAGCAGCTCAAGGCACAATAGGACATCAATGTAAAGATTATTCAGTGAGGGAGGAGGAACTTGGTGTCATCGGTGAGTTGATATCAAGTAGAGATTGAACTGGACGAGTTTGTTGCTCAGTCTAATGACAATTATTGGTACGATAGATAGATGTTTAGTTCCCACATTAATGCTTTTAAACATTTGTTAATTCAGAAAGACTTTTAAATTGCTTTACATCAGTATAATATCACTTCTTAGAAGATGAATGCAGTGCACTTGACGACCTGCTGGATGAGAACATTGTGGAAACGTCTCGGAAACGACGTAAAGGTCCTAAAGAGATCCTCCCCTATGTCGTACGGTCGCTAAAAGCGGAGCGTAAACTCATGGTTGGTTTCACGTTTTATTACGTCTGGGTTTATGTATTATGTCAATGATTGAATGGTCCCATTGAAAAGGGTAGCATTACTTTTGCATAGCCATGATTGTCACTCTCATACTTAATACTGCTGTTAGAAATTTCATACATTTGAAAATATAGCATACACCATGTGTTCAGACTGAAATTATGTTCTATTTTTAGGGAATGTATGAAGAAGTAGTGAAGCCACAAGAAGTGGGAAAGGACCCAGTACAAGGTAAGCATTTAGACCAATCAGATCTAATCAACTTAAACGGTTACAGAATAGTGTACTGAAAATGTCTCGCTTTGCATAACACTGGAACATGAAATGTTTTATGTTCCCATGATTTTGCAATTGTTTGATAGTCAGACTCTCTCTTTTCAGAAACCATCATGACCAACTTATTGGACGCTGCACCTCGTATGTTTAGGCAAGCTAGCGCAGTAATGAAGGTAACAGGACCGTCTATATAGCTTTCTCCTATTATTTCCCACTCATTACACCTTCCTCTATGTAACATGAGTGTATGTTTAATATATGACCACAGTCTTGAGTGACTGATGTTTGTCTGCTGTCCAGTCTCTCCAGGCAGTGCAGCAGAGGGCCGAGGGCCTGAGACAGGTGCTGAAAATGCGTCCCACAGCTGAGTCACTGGAAGTGTTCAGGGAGGTGTTGTGCAGCAGGCCCAACGGAGAGGAAAAGACAGCTAGCGGGACCAGACCACCCATCAAGAGAGCCATAGAGCAAACAGAGCTCAGAAACAACTATGCTCCTGGTCTAAAGAGGCCAGCCATTTGTAACAGCAATGACAAACCTGAGTGAAAGACATGCCACATAATAAATGCTTCCTGATCATGGAACATGTACTCTTATTTGTGATTGGAAGTATGCAATACTGTAGTACTCTCCACGGTGATAAGGCCTATGTTTGCAGCAGTCTGTGATACAATACCGCCCTCACATTATGGATAATGGGAAATGCACCCAATAGTAGTGTACATTGTTTTATACTGTATATGTCACGTGTGTGTATATATATAAATGTCTTTAGAAGAAAACAAATATTTTTGCATGGGTATTCCCTTACACCATTTGGCATTTGTCACAGCTGAGAATGCCCAAGTTGTAGGCTTATGTTAATACAGGCTACTTAAACAAGCTGTAACAGCCAGGTTTAAAGGTCCAATGTGGCTTTATTTATTTTTTTATCTCTGTCAAATAATTACTGGGTAACAATTAAGTACCTTAGTGTGATTGTTTTCAATTAAAATGTGGAAAGAAAATTAGCAAAGAGCAATGTCTCAAGCTAGAATTTTGCTAGGACTGTCTGGTAGTGGTCTGAGTGGGAGGGGAACACTGAACTAGCAGTAATTGGCAGAGAGGTTTGGAACTCTCTTTCTTATTGGTCTATTAACCAATTTACTGCCTGGTGATGTCATCAGACAGGCCAAAACTCCATCCCACCAAAACAAACTGCTCTCACACTAAAAGGGCATTATCATTTTATTCCAACCTCATAGTGTGGAAATATATATAAAACACAGGAAAATAACATTTTTGACTGCACTGGGGCCTTTAATATTTAAATTTATTTTAATCATCCATTGTGGGAATTAGTATCTATCTGGTCTAAAATGTATATGAAATGTATGACACAAGAATATGTTGTTATGAATAACAAGCCTGCATCTATTAGCAACAATTAAGCAAGTAGTATCACACAGGTACAGTAAACCTATAGGATACTCTCCGCTTGTCCCAAATCAGCAATTTAGAGCGCACTTTATTCCCTTGCTGGTGGGTGAACGATCACAGGGCATCTGACGCTTTTTAGCACGTGACTTAAAATAACTATTGAAAATAAGCGGCAAGTGCAGTTTGAACAAGTGAAACTTTGTCTCGCATACGCCCCGTATGACTTGTTCATATCTTGGCTCTTGCTATCTGAAATAAGACTTTCGAAGAGAACTTGTTTTGACGTTTTATATTTTAAGTAATCTATGTATGCTTTGTTATTGCATCTGTGATGTCTGACAGCAATATTTCTAGCTTTCTACACAGCAAGAATCAAAACATGTTATTACTTCAAAGATGCGAGGTAAGTGTCAAATAGCCTAAATAGAAACGTTACTTTAATAATGTATTAGGCAGTGGTGTAAAGTACTTAAGTAAAAATACTTTAAATGGGTATATAAAAATAACTTTTTATGGGTATATGTACAGTGCCTTGCAAAAGTATTCATCCCTCTTGGCGTTTTTCCTATTTTGTTGCATTACCACCTGTAATTTAAATTGATTTTTATTTGGATTTCATGTAATGGACATACACAAAATAGTCCAAATTGGTGAAGTGAAATGAAAAAGTATAAAAAATTAATAATGGAAAAGTGGTGCGTGCATATGTATTCACCCCTTTTGCTATGAAGCCCCTAAATAACATCTGGTGCAACCAATTACCTTCAGAAGTCAAATAATTAGTTAAATAAAGTCCACCTGAGTGCAATCTAAGTGTCACATGATCTGTCACATGATCTCAGTATATATACACCTGTTCTGAAAGGCCCCAGAGTCTGCAACACCACTAAGCAAGGGGCACCACCAAGCAAGCGGCACCATGTAGACCAAGGAGCTCTCCAAACAGGTCAGGGACGAAGTTGTGGAAAAGTACTCCTGAGTGGCGCAGTGGTCTAAGGCACTGCATCGCAGTGCTAACTGTGTCACTAGAGATCCTGGTTCGAATCCAGGCTCTGTCGCAGCCGGCCGCGACCGGGAGACTCATGGGCGGCGCACAATTGGCCCAGCGTCGTCCAGGGTAGGGGAGGGAATGGCCGGCCGGGATGTAGCTCAGTTGATAGAGCATGGCGTTTGCAACGCCAGGGTTGTGGGTTCGATTCCCACGGGGGGCCAGTATAAAAAAATATGTATTCACTAACTGTAAGTCGCTCTGGATAAGAGCGTCTGCTAAATGACTAAAATGTAATGTAAATGTAAGTAACGGGGGGTCAGTATGAAAAAAAATAATAATAATGTATGCACTAACTGTAAGTCGCTCTGGATAAGAGCGTCTGCTAAATGACTAAAATGTAAATGTAAGTACAGATCAGGGTTGGGTTATAAAAAAATATCTGAAACTTTGAACATCCCACTGAGCACCATTAAATCCATTATTAAAAAATGGAAAGAATATGGCACCACAACAAACCTGCCAAGAGAGGGCTGCCCACCAAAACTCACGGACCAGGCAAGGAGGGCATTAATCAGAGAGGCAACAAAGAGACCAAAGATAACCCTGAAGGAGCCGCAAAGCTCCACAGCGGAGATAGGAGGATCTGTCCATAGGACCAATTTAAGCCGTACACTCCACAGAGCTGGGCTTTACGGGAGAGTGGGCAGAAAAAAAGCCATTGCTTAAAGAAAAAAATAAGTAAACACGTTTGGTATTCGCCAAAAGCCATGTGGGAGACTCCCCAAACATATGGAAGAAGGTACTCGGGTCAGATGAGACTAAAATTGAGCTTTTTGGCCATCAAGGAAAACGCTATGTCTGGCGCAAACCCAACACCTCTCATCACCCCGAGAACACCATCCCCACAGTGAAGCATGTTGGTGGCAGCATCATTCTGTGGGGATGTTTTCATCAGCAGGGACTGGGAAACTGGTCAGAATTGAAGGAATGATGTATGGCGCTAAATACAGGGAAATTCTTGAGGGAAACCTGTTTCAGTCTTCCAGAGATTTGAGACTGGGACGGAGGTTCACCTTCCAGCAGGACAATGACCCTAAGCATACTGCTAAAGCAACACTTGAGTGGTTTAAGGGGAAACATTTAAATGTCTTGGAATGGCCTAGTCAAAGCCCAGAGCTCAATCCAATTGAGGGGGGGGTGAATAGTTATGCACGCTCATGTTTTCTGTTTTTTTGTCTTATTTTTATTTTGCATCTTCAAAGTGGTAGGCATGTTGTGTAAATCAAATGATTAAAAAAAATATATATCCATTTTAATTCCAGGTTGTAAGGCAACAAAATAGGAAAAATGCCAAGGGGGGTGAATACTTTCGCAAGCCACTGTACTTTGCTATTTATATTTTTGACTACTTTTACTTTTACTTCACTACATTCCTAAAGAAAATAATGTACTTTTTATTCCATACATTTTCCCTGACACCCAGAAGTACTTGTTACATTTTGAATGCTTAGCAGGACAGGAAAATGGTTCAATTCACACACTTATCAAGAGAACATCCCTGGCCATCCCTACTGATGCTGATCTGGCCGACTCACTAAACACACATGCTTCTTTTGTAAATTATGTCTGAGTGTTGGAGTGTGCCCCTGGCTATCCATAAATAAAAATAAAAATAACAAGAAAATAGCGTCATCTGATTGGCTTATTATAAGGAATTTGAAATTATTTATACTTTTACTTTTTATACTTAAGTATATTTAAAACCAAATACTTTTAGACTTTTACTCAAGTAGTATTTTACTGGGTGACTTTCACTTTTAGTTGAGTCATTTTCTATGAAAGTATCTTTACTTTTACTCAAGTATGACAATTGGGTACTTTTTCCACCACTTGTATTAGGCCTATTAACTTACACATTTTCCCTTGTATTTTTATTACGTTGAATAACTTATACGATAAAATAGAATCTAGACCAGCAACATTGTGTTGAGTAACCACACAAAGATCAGTCAAAGCTAAAGAGTAACAGCTTGTATGTGATATTGTAATAATGTCAAACGTAATACAGACCAACTTTACCTCAGCTGCAGAGCTCTGGTGGTGATGGTGATGAAGACAGGAGACTAAAAAGAAGGGAAAATAACAGGGTGGCAGCGAAGAACAGCCGAAAAAAACAGACACAAAGAGCGGATGAGCTGCATGAGGTGGGTCAGTGCATGCATAACAGACTCCTCATAATCACACAACTCCTATTTTGGCATAGTCTAACCTTTTCTGTTATATGACAGTAATGACACAGCTATCAATGTCTCACTCATTCTCTGGATCAAGTAGATCAGGGATGGGCAACTTTGATGGGGGTGGGGGCCACAAAAAATCTGAACTCATTTTACTCAGGGGCCGCAGTTGCTCGTGGGTCTGTTCCCCCCCAGCATAGAGTTGATCAGGCTGTTGATTGTGGCCTGTGGAATGTTGTCCCACTCCTATTCAATGGCTGTGCGAAGTTGCTGGATATTAGCGGGAACTGGAACACACTGTCGTACACGTTGATCCAGAGCATCCCAAACATGCTCTGTCTGGTGAGTATGCAGGCCATGGAAGAACTGGGACATTTTCAGCTTCCAGGAATTGTGTACAGATCCTTGTGACATGGGGCCATGCATTATCATAATGAAACATGAGATGATGGCGGCGGATGAATGGCACGACAATGGGCTTCAGGATCTCATCACGGTATCTCTGTGCATTCAAATAGCTATCGATAAAATACAATTGTGTTCGTTGTCCGTAGCTTATGCCTGCCCATACCATAACCCCACGGCCACCATGGGGCACTCTGTTTACAACGTTGACATCAGCAAACCGCTCACTCACTCAACGCCATCTGCCCAGTACAATTGAAACCAGGATTCATCCGTGAAGAGCACGCTTCTCCAGAGTGCCAGTGGCCATTGAAGGTGAGCATTTGCCCACTAAAGTCGGTTACGACACCAAACTGCAGTCAGGTGAAGACCCTGGTGAGGACGACGAGCACGCAGATGAGCTTCCCTGAGAAGGTTTCTGACAGTTTGTGCAGAAATTCTTCGGTTGTGCAAACCGACAGTTTCATCAGCTGTCCGGGTGGCTGGTCTCAGACGATCCCGCAGGTGAAGAAGCCAAATGTGGAGGTCCTGGGCTGGCGTGGTTACATGTGGTCTGCAGTTGTGAGGCCAGTTGGACTTACAGCCAAATTCTCTAAAACGACGTTGGGGGTGGCTTATGGTAGAGAAATGAACATTCAGTTCTCTGGCAACAGCTCTGGTGGACATTCCTGCAGTCAGCATGCCAATTGCACGCTCCCACAAAACTTGAGACATCTGTTCCAGTGCACATTTTAGAGGGGCCTTTTATTGTCCCCAGCACAAGGTGCACCTGTGTAATGATCATGCTGTTTAATCAGCTTCTTGTTATGCCACACCTGCCAGGTGGATGGATTATCTTGGCAAAGGAGAAATGCTCACTAACAGGGATGTAAACAAATTTGTGCACAAAACTTTAGAGAAATAAGCTTTTTGTGCATATGGAACATTTTGTGGGATCTTTTAATTCAGCTCATGAATTGTGGGACCAACACTTTACATGTTGTGTTTATATTTTTGTTCATTGTAATTTCATGCAATTCTTATTTTGCCATGGGGTGGAGAGGAAAATTAGCTGTTTTATCGCAAATTCCTGCAATTCTACATATTTTGTCATATGGTGGAAAGAAATGTTTGCAGTTTTTTATATGATATCTGAGTGAGACAAAATCAATGGGGGCCGCCAAGCCGGTAATTCGAACATGATAACAAGTTTAGATAGTTGGCCGCATAACTAACTAAGCAATCCCCTAAAAAAATTGCAGGCATGGGCAAATTGGGGCGGCAGGTAGCTTAGTGGGTAAGAGCGTTGTGCCAGTAACCGAAAGGTCGCTGGTTCTAAACCCCGAGCCGACTAGGTGAAAAATCTGTCGATGTGCCCTTGAGCAAGGCACTTAACCCTAATTGCTCCTGTAAGTCGCTCTGGATAAGAGCGTCTGCTAAATGACTAAAAATGTTAAAAATAATAAAAAATAATTGACTGACTATGAGTGACTGACATAATTAGAGAAAAACTGCTGATAAACAACCACATTTCGAAATTGCACTTTGTGTATTCTACTATTATAACTCGCAACAAACAAAAAGTTGATACCCCGACTGAGTTCCCCCCAAAAAATATATTGCTCCGAGGGCCTTCATGCAGCCCGTGGGCCGCCAGTTGCCCATCCCTGAAGTAGATAAATATTTTACTCTACTCTGAAAGTAAGACTATAAACTAACTGAGCCCAGTTTGTCCTATACAGGCATGTGAGTGTCTGGAGCAGAAGAACAGGCAGCTGAAGAAGGAGGTGCAGTTTTTGTCTGAGGAGCAGAGGCGTCTGACAGAAGCCCTCAAGGCCCATGAGCCTCTCTGTCCCATTATGCACTGTGTTGCCAACCTGGGGTTAGGGCCTTTGGGGCCCAGGGATGTAGAGGTCCCCTCCTGTCTGCCCAGATAGCCACTATACCATGCCAGGACCACAGAGACAAACCAACGTGGGAGACTTAATAGGTCACATTATATGTCCTCATCTGCTCTTTTTATTCTCTGCGTCAATTATTATTGTACAGCTTGAATCAAGTTGTAATCAAATAATTATAGGCTGAAGTAATGATCTTTGTTTCAGATGTTCAAATTGCTTTTCCTGTTTAAATGTTTTGTACAATACATTGCACATAAATTGCATATCCCTTTCCCATGAGACCATTTCCCTTTGCTTCTGATAAATGTGGTTACTTGTGTTTTGGTTAACCAAACTGGTTTACCGTTACCTGGGTTTGACCGTGTGGGAACTTACTTATACTTTACCAGAAAAAAATTAACCATTAAAATGTTTCTGGTTTCTTAGTCCCTAATCTAAAACATTTAATACACTGGCTATTACCAATGGATTTATGCAATTCAACACTTAATTTATAAAATTACAGAATCAAATCACTTAATCCAAATATCATATTTACAGTATTATTATTATTGTTTGTTAGCTCATGTTATTACATTGTTATAGAGTGTACCCACCCTCTCTTTCCTATAATGTGGGTAAATACTCACTAACCTCATTACGTCTTCTTCTCATAACTTAAAAAAAAATTGTGAATTTTGAAGCATGCCATTATCATTCACTAACTCAATAAAGGGGGGAAAAGATTGGGAATTCTTGTCACCATCAATGATCTACAGTATGTATGGTCTATCTTGATGACATGACTGCAGGCTTCTCTCAAATGTTATTATGAATGGATGGATACATTCCTAGTAGTAATTGGCAAGGCTTCTTCTACTAAATGCAGGCTGACCACTGAGAGACGTGAAAGACTCTTCAGCCACACAGGCAGTGCATTTCATACCAGAGGAATCTATAGACTTCTGCATACTGCATTTGAGGGTGATTGTGGTGATTATAATAAAGCCTTTTGTGTGGATCGCTTCTTCATACCGGTATGCACTTCTTCTTAGTTATTTTCTCTTCTAACTTTCTCTTCTCACTTTCAAATGAGCACAGACTACTTGGACTTCCACCACACAACACAGAGGATACTACTTTCAGTTCAGTCCAGGAGATTTTAGGGCATAATGAGGTATTTCACATGCCATCTTTTATGCTCTTAGTAAGAATATTAGTTTACACATTCATATAATAGTGTATTTTTCTTTCCAAAAAAAATTGTTTCCCCACACCAGATACAAACATACACCTACGAACAACTTACAGATGCACACAAACAATGACTACATCTCATCTGCCCAGACTCGCATGTTCACATGTTTGCCACTTTTTTCTTCTTTTTTTCACCTTTATTTAACCAGGTAGGCCAGTTGAGAACAAGTTCTCATTTACAACTGCGACCTGGCCAAGATAAAGCAAAGCAGTGCGATAAAAACAACAACAACACAGAGTTACATATGGGATAAACAAAACATACAGTCAAAAACACAATAGAAAAATCTATATACAGTGTGTGCAAATGTAGTAAGTTATTTAGGTAGGGAAATAAATAGGCCATAGTGCAAGAAGATGATGTGCAAATAGAGATACTGGGGTGCAAATGAGCAAAATAAATAACAATATGGGGATGAGGTAGTTGGGTGGGCTAATTACAGATGGGCTGTGTACAGGTGCAGTGATCGGTAAGCTGCTCTGACAACTGATGCTTAAAGTCAGTGAGGGAGATAAGTGTCTCCAGCTTCAGAGATTTTTGCAGTTTGTTCCAGTCATTGGCAGCAGAGAACTGGAAGGAATGGCGGCCAAAGGAGGTGTTGGCTTTGGGGATGACCAGTGAGATATACCTGCTGGAGCGCATACTACGGGTGGGTGTTGCTATGGTGACCAATGAGCTAAGATAAGGCAGGGATTTGCCTAGAAGTGATTTATAGATGACCTGGAGCCAGTGGGTTTTGAGACTAATATGTAGTGAGGGCCATCCAACGAGAGCGTACAGGTCACAATGGTGGGTAGTATATGGGGCTTTGGTGACAAAACGGATGGCCACTGTGATAGACTACATCCAATTTGCTGAGTAGAGTGTTGGAGGCTATTTTGTAAATGACACTGCCGAAGTCAAGGATCGGTAGGATAGTCAGTTTTACGAGGGCATGTTTGGCATCATGAGTGAAGGAGGCTTTGTTGCGAAATAGGAAGCCGATTCTAGATTTAACTTTGGATTGGAGATGCTTAATGTGAGTCTGGAAGGAGAGTTTACGGTCTAACCAGACACTTAGGTATTTGTAGTTGTCCACATATTCTAAGTCAGACCCGCCGAGAATAGTGATTCTAGTCGGGCGGGCGGGTGCAAGCAGCGTTCGATTGAAGAGCATGCGTTTAGTTTTACTAGCGTTTAAGAGCAGTTGGAGGCTACGGAAGGAGTGTTGTATGGCATTGAGGTTTGTTAACACAGTGTCCAATGAAGGGCCAGATGTATACAAAATGGTGTCGTCTGTGTAGAGGTGTATCTGAGAGTCACCAGCAGCAAGAGCGACATCATTGATATACACAGAGAATAGAGTCGGCCCGAGAATTGAACCCTGTGGCACCCCCATAGAGACTGCCAGAGGTCCAGACCACATTCCCTCCGATTTGACACATTGAACTCTATCTGAGAAGTAGTTGGTGAACCAGGCGAGGCAGTCATTTGAGAAACCAAGGCTATTTAGTCTGCCAATAAGAATGCAGTGATTGACAGAGTCGAAAGCCTTGGCCAGGTCGATGAAGACGGCTGCACAGTACTGTCTTTTATCGATCGCGGTTATAATATCGTTTAGGACCTTGAGCGTGGCTGAGGTGCACCCATGACCAGCTCAGAAACCACATGGCCTTCAATTGTACCAATTTGTTTTGTCGCCCATGCTATTTCAATATTTCAATGATAAATCATTATGCTAATGATGGCGGATTGATTGAGTTCCACGTTTTTTGTATACGTTTCTTCAAGATTAGTGATAAGAATAGAATCGTCCAGCCCATTGGGTATCTCACTACACCCCCATATGCCATGTCTTGAAATATGTAGACAGACAGATTAAAAGTACGTTTACATTGTAATACTTCTGACAGCCAACCTTATAGCTCCGCCCATAACTTTGGACTTTATAGCATTTCCAGAAAGCATGGATTATTGAGTCATTGTTAGATTTACATTTAAGACGTGATTCTGCCGTTGTTGTCACGCCCTGGCTCGGGGGACTCTCGTATGTTGAGCCAGGGTGTTAGTTTCTATGTTTTGTTGTGGGTCTAGGTTATTGTATTTCTTTGTGTGAGTGACTCCCAATCAGAGGTAACGAGTGTCAGCTGTTGGCTCGTTGTCTCTGATTGGGAGCCATACTTAAACTGTCGGTTTTCACTTTGTGTTTTGTGGTTTCTTGTTCTCGTTGGGTTGTGTTCAACTGTAGACGTCACGTTTCGTTTGTTATTTTGATCGTGTGATCATTTATCTAATAAAAGATGTTCACCTTCAACGCTGCGCATTGGTCCTCATTAGACGATCGTGACAGAAGAAACCACCAAGATGGGACCAAGCAGCGTGTCCAGGAGCCATCGCCAGGGAGATCCCTCACAGATCTCCTTCGCCTCCTGGACTGGGTCAAGCCGAGTGAGGAAGAGAGGGGCTTGACATTATGGCAGAAGGGCGAGAAGCTGGCGAGGGATATGGAGACCTGGTCCACGGGTAGGAGAGACGCCCCGAAAATTTTTAGGGGGGGGCTCACGACGTCGGACCAGCAGGAGGCTGCGATAGAGCGGCCCAGTGGGTTGCCGGAGAAGGCCGCCGGGTTACGGGGGCCACTGGTCGAAGAGGGGATGGAGGAAGTAGAGGCACGGCGAGAGGTACTGGCGTGTGTTGCCAGTCCGGTCCGGCCCGTTCCAGATCCCGGTGTAGGGCCAGTGGTGTGTGTCCCCAGTACAGTCCGGCCCATCCAAGCTTCCCGCACCAAGCCAGTGGTGTGCGTCGTCAGTCCGGCACGGCCCGTGCCTGCTCTCCGCATCAAGTCTACGGTGCGTCTCGTCAGCCCGGCTCTGCCCGTTCCTGCTCCCCGCACCAGGTCTGTGGTGCGCGTCGCCAGCCCAGTCCGGCCCATTCCTGCTCCCCGCATCAAGCCTGTGGTGCGTCTCGTCAGCCCGGCTCTGCCCGTTCCTGCTCTCCGCACCAGGTCTGTGGTGCGCGTCGCCAGCCCAGTCCGGCCCATTCCTGCTCCCCGCATCAAGTCTGTGGTGCGTCTCGTCAGCCCGGCTCTGCCCGTTCCTGCTCTCCGCACCAGGTCTGTGGTGCGCGTCGCCAGCCCAGTCCGGCCCATTCCTGCTCCCCGCATCAAGTCTGTGGTGCGTCTCGTCAGCCCGGCTCTGCCCGTTCCTGCTCTCCGCACCAGGTCTGTGGTGCGCGTCGCCAGCCCAGTCCGGCCCACTCCTGCTCCCAGCACCAAGTCTGTGGGGCGTTTCGTCAGCCCTGTCCGGCCCGTGCCTGTTCCCCACACCAAGCCAGTGGTGTGCGTCGTCGGTTCGGCACGGCACGTGCCTGTTCCACTGGAGCCGGATCCGCCGCCTAGGCGGAGTGCCCACCCGGTCCCTCCCCTGTTGTGTTTCGTTGGCGCGGTCGGAGTCCGCGCCTTTAGGGGGGGGTACTGTCACGCCCTGGCTCGGGGGACTCTCGTATGTTGAGCCAGGGTGTTAGTTTCTATGTTTTGTTGTGGGTCTAGGTTATTGTATTTCTTTGTGTGAGTGACTCCCAATCAGAGGTAACGAGTGTCAGCTGTTGGCTCGTTGTCTCTGATTGGGAGCCATACTTAAACTGTCGGTTTTCACTTTGTGTTTTGTGGTTTCTTGTTCTCGTTGGGTTGTGTTCAACTGTAGACGTCACGTTTCGTTTGTTATTTTGATCGTGTGATCATTTATCTAATAAAAGATGTTCACCTTCAACGCTGCGCATTGGTCCTCATTAGACGATCGTGACAGTTGTGCTGTAGAATTTGTGAATTTTGTCTCTTGTATAATAAATTCTATACATTAGTTTATACTGGATTAAGCGTACATTTTCATTAACCTCTACGGGATCGGTGTCCCGTATACGGGACAGTTGAGCTAACGTGCGCTAATGTGATTAGCATGACTGTTGTAAGTAACAGCAAACTTTCCAGGACATAGACATGTCTTATATGGGCAGAAAGCTTAAATTATTGTTAACCTAACTGCACTGTCCAATTTACAGTAGCTATTACAGTGAATAAATACCATGCTATTGTTTGAGGAGAGTGATCAACAACAAAAAACGTATCACAGCAAAAGGTAAATAATGTACTTACATTCAGTATTCTTGCTCTAATTTGTCATCTTAAGGGTCCCAGAGATAAAATGTAGCATAGTTTTGTTTGATAAAATCAATTTTTATATTCAAATGTAGGAACTGGGTTCTACAGTTTGAACCCCTGCTGTCTCTGGCTCCACACCCACCCCGCCAGGCCATCTAGATGTGTGAAAGTTAGTGTATAAGCTAATGATCCATCATGTATGACATTCCTGGGAGTGTGTAAACTTACATTTTGTATTACTATATCATTTTTGTATGTTCTCTATAGTTATATACTTGAAAATGTATCAATTGACCAATTCTGCACATTTGGGCAGACTTGATACAAAATAGTCCAGTATCGCAATGCTTCACTGGATCAATCTGAAACTTTGCACACACACTGCTGCCATCTAGTGGCCAAAATAAATCTAAATTGCGCCTAAACTGCAATATTATATTGTGTCCTTTCTCTTGCATTTCAAAGCTGATGAAACAAAAAAAACCCAGATCTAATGTGTTATATTCTCCTACATTAATTTCACATTTCCACAAACTTCAAAGTGTTTCCTTTGAAATGGTATCAAGAACATGCATATCCTTGCTTCAGGTCCTGAGCTACAGGCAGTTAGATTTGGGTGTGTCATTTTAGGCGGAAATTGAAAAAAAGGTCAGATCCTTAAGAGGTTAACTGTAATTTCATTAGTTATGTTCCAACATTCCCTCCATCTTGTGCAAAAATCAGTTATTTTTATGTCTTTGTTCCAATAGTTTAGATTTGTTTGTAAGAGATTGTCAGTTGGATATGCGCTCTGCATGGTTTTACATATCTTACCTATCATATGAACATCCTTTTCTGACTCAAGTAAGATTCCCTCAAGGTTACTCTGATGTCCAAAAGATTTCAAATCGAAATGTTGCATGTTTTTGAAAATATCTACTGTGCCTTAAGAAAGTATTCCTACCCCTTGACTTATTCCACATTTTGTTGTGTTTACAGCCTGAATTCTAAATGGATGAAATATATTGTTTTTCTCACCCATCTACACACAATACCCCATAATGACAAAGTGAAAACATGTCTTTAGAAATTTTAGCAAACGTATTGAAAATGAAAAACAGAAACATCTCATTTACATAAGTATTTACATCCCGAGTCAATATTTTGTAGATGCACCTTTGACAGCGATTACAGCTGTGTCTTTCTGGATAAGTTTCCAAGAGCTTTCCACACCTGGATTGTACAACATTTGCCCATTATTATTCTCTACATTCTTCAATCTCTGTCAAATGTTCATGTCTTGCCATAGATCTTTCTAGTAGATTTAAGTCAAAACTCTAACTCGGCCACTCAGGAACATTCACTGTCTACCTGGTAAGCAACTCCAGTGTAGATTTGGACTGAACCAGGTTTTCCTCCAGGATTTTGCCTGCGCTTAGCTCCATTCTGTTTATGTTTTATCCTGAAAGTTCTTAACGATTACAAGCATACCCATAACATGATGCAGCCACCTCTATGCTTGAGAATATGGAGAGTGGTACTGATAAAGAAATGTGTGAGTAAGATATGACTAAAATGTCACACCCTCAGTTAAACTAATAATGTATGACTATTAGTAGACTAGAGCTTAGAGTGTTAATCAAATGTGTTTATATAAGATGCATATTTGCCCAGCAACAGAGTATTTGTGTCTTGTAATTAGGCAAGCAGATGTGCAAAACGACTGAAACCAATAACAGGAGACCGGTTCCCACACAGGGAGGGGGAGTGAAAAAGGCTTGCAGGATATTGTGAGAACCGCGATAGAGAAAAAATGTAGCCTGCCCGAGCAAGGAGTAGACTATGATAAGAACAAAGAATAAAGGCTGACCATTGCAGGATTGGGTCTTTGTTTAATTAATTTAAACTAGAGATTTACACCTCTGGGAATTATTCAAAGATTTAAGAAGTGTTTGACTTCAACCATTGAGATAACAAAATTCTCGTGACAGGTACTCAGTAATGTGTTGTAT
Source organism: Coregonus lavaretus (assembly GCF_964263955.1). Lineage (NCBI taxonomy): Eukaryota > Metazoa > Chordata > Actinopteri > Salmoniformes > Salmonidae > Coregonus > Coregonus lavaretus. Next base: position 17,538,963 of record NC_140020.1, on the reverse strand, counting down.
TAGATTTGCCCCAAGCATAACACTTCGTATTCAGGACAAAAAGTGAATTGCTGTGCCACATTTTTTGCAGTATTCTTTAGTGCCTTCGAATATTTGTATTCTGTACAGGCTTCCTTCTTTTCACTCTGTCAATTAAGTTAGTATTGTGGATTAACTACAATGTTGTTGATCCATCCTCATTGTTCTCCTATCACAGCCATTAAACCCTGTAACTGTTTTAAAGTCACCATTGGCCTCATGGTGAAATCCCTGAGCAGTTTCCTTCCTCTTCGGCAACTGAGTTAGGAAGGACGCCTGTATCTTTTTAGTGACTGGGTGTATTGATACACCATCCAATAGTGTAATTAGTAACTTCACCATCCTCAAAGGGATATTCAATGTCTGCTTTTTTATTTTTACCCATCTACCAATAGGTGCCCTTCTTTGTGAGGCACTGTAAAACCTCCCTGGTCTTTGTGGTTGAATCTGTGTTTGAAATTCGCTGCTCGACTGAGGGACCTTACAATTATCTGTATGTGTGGGGTACGGAGATGAGATAGTCATTCCAAAATCATATTAAACACTATTATTGCACTCAGAGTGAGTCCACGCAACTTATTATGTGACTTGTTAAGCACCACTTATTTAGGCTTGCCATAACAAAGGGGTTGAATACTTATTGACTCAAGACATTTCAGCTTTTAATTCTTTATTAATTTGTAAAAATGTCGAAAAACATAATTCCACATTGACATGATTGGATATTGTGTGTAGGCCAGTGACAAAAAATCTCAATTGAATCAATTTTTGATTCAGGCTGTAACACAACAATATTTGGAGAAAGTCAATGGATGTGAATACTTTCTGAAGGAACTGTACATTGGTCAGTCCAAAATTGTTTTTTAATTCTGTCATGGAAATAAATGTATTTCCTGTTACCAAGTCATTTACGGTTTCTATGCCTTTAGTTTTCCATGTGGACCAATTTATTGGTGAATTTTGAAAAGCTATCCAAGGATTGTTCCATAGGATTGTGTTTTTAGGGAGTGATATTGGTTCTTGTAGAATATGTTTCATTTTCTTCCATGTTGTTATAGTGTTCTTAATTATGAAGTTAATGTTCTTAGCTTTATCCTTTGAAAATAGACACGTATAAAGATTCTGGGGAGGAGCATATGCATCGTCAATATGGACACATTGTTCCTCTTTAGTGCATTTAACTATATGTCGCAAATAAAAGTGTTGGGTAGCGAGTTGATACGATTCCAAGTCTGGAAGGTTAAAACCACCCTCAGACTTAGGAAGATGTAAAGCATTCCTTTTTATTCTATGAATTTTACTTGCCAATAAAGTCAGTTATGACTGACTATACTTTTTTAAAGAATGTCTTCTGTGGGGTAATTGGTATTACCGAAAATAAATACAAAAACTTTGGGAGTCATACCATTCTGAAGAGATGTATTCTACCTGTAAGATCTATGGGAAGATTGTTCCATTTAATTTGATCTGCTTTCATATTGTTGAGTAATGGAATAAAGTTAACTTTATATATATGTTGTTTGTTGTCACTTATCAAGCATCCTAAGTATTTAATATTTTTTGTGGTCCACTTAAAGGATTGTTGTAGTTCGCGAGTTATTCTTTTTATTTTTCCTATTACCATTGTTTCGTTTTTTTCCACCTTCATTTTATATCCTGAGACTTTAGAGTATTCTGAACATATTTTTTAGCAAAGGGGACATTGAGTTTTCAATATTGGTCAGGTATATCAGGAGATCATCTGCAAATAGGTTTAGTTTATATTCATGTTTTCTAAAACTGATACCTGTTACATTTGGGTCCTGTCTAATTCTTTCTGCAAGCGGTTCAATTGCCAGTGCAAAGAGGAGGGGAGAGAGGGGACATCCCTGTCTTGTGCCCCTTTCTAATGCAATTTCATCAGATAATGTATTATCTGTGTATATTTTTGCTTTAAAACATTTATATAATATTTTTATAAAATTGATTAATTCATCTGGAAAGTTGAAAGCTTCCAAAGTTTTGAATAGAAAAGGCCATTCAAGATGGTCGAAATACTTTTCGGCATCAACAGCCATTATAGATAAATCTACACTACCGGTCAAAAGTTTTAGAACACCTACTCATTCAAGGGTTTTTCTTTACTTTTACTATTTTCTGCATTGTAGAATAATAGTGAAGACATCAAAACTATGAAATAACACATATGGAATCATGTAGTAACCAAAAAAGTGTTAAACAAATCAAAAATATATTTTATATTTGAGATTTTTCAAATAGCCACCCTTTGCCTTGATGACAGCTTTGCACACTCTTGGCATTCTCTCAACCAGCTTCACCTGGAATGCTTTTCCAACAGTCTTGAAGGAGTTCCCACATTTGCTGAGCACTTGTTGGCTGCTTTTCCTTCACTCTACGGTCCGACTCATCCCAAACCATCTCAATTTGGTTGAGGTCAGGGGATTGTGGAGGCCAGGTCATTTGATGCAGCACTCCATCACTCTCCTTCTTGGTAAAATAGCCCTTACACAGCCTGGAGGTGTGTTGGGTCATTGTCCTGTTGAAAAACAAATGATAGTCCCACTAAACCCAAACCAGATGGGATGGCGTATCGCTGCAGAATGCTGTGGTAGCCATGCTGGTTAAGTGTGCCTTGAATTCTAAAGAAATCACAGACAGTGTCACCAGCAAAGCACCCCCACACCATAACACCTCCTCCTCCATGCTTTACGGTGGGAAAAACACATGCGGAGATCATCCGTTCACACACACCGCGTCTCACAAAGACACGGCGGTTGGAACCAAAAATCTCAAATTTGGACTCCAGACCAAAGGACATTTCCACTGGTCTAATGTCCATTGCTCATGTTTCTTGGCCCAAGCAAGTCTCTTCTTCTTATTGGTGTCCTTTTAGTAGTGGTGTCTTTGCAGTAATTCGACCATGAAGGCCTGATTCACACAGTCTCCTCTGAACAGTTGATGCTGAGATGTGTCTGTGACTTTTTATTTTTAATTTATTTATTTAGGCTGCAATTTCTGAGGCGGGTAACTCTAATGAACTTATCCTCTGCAGCAGAGGTAACTCTGGGACTTCCATTCCTGTGGCGGTCCATATGAGAGCCAGTTTCATCATAGAGCTTGAATGTTTTTGCGACTGCACTTGAAGAAACATTCAAAGTTCTTGACATTTTCCATACTGACTGACCTTCATGTCTTAAAGTAATGATGGACTGTCGTTTGTCTTTGCTTATTTGAGCTGTTCTTGCCATAATATGGACTTGGTCTTTTACCAAATAGGGCTATCTTCTGTATACCCCCCCTACCTTGTCACAACACAACTGATTGGCTCAAACGCATTAAGAAGGAAAGAAATTCCACAAATTAACTTTTAAGAAGGCACACCTGTTAATTGAAATGCATTCCAGGTGACTACCTCATGAAGCTGGTTGAGAGAATGCCAAGCGTGTGCAAAGCTGTCATCAAGGCAAAGGGTGGCTATTTGAAGAATCTCAAATATAAAATATATTTTGATTTGTTTAACACTTTTTTGGTTACTACATGATTCCATATGTGTTATTTCATAGTTTTGATGTCTTCACTGTTATTCTACAATGTAGAAAACAGTAAAAATATAGAAAAACCCTTGAATGAGTAGGTGTTCTAAAGCTTTTGACCGGTAGTGTAAAGTGCATTCGAAAGGTATTCAGACCCCTTGACTTTTTCCACATTTTGTAACTGTTCTTGTATTTGTTTGTGTCTATTTTTAATCAACCCTGTTTGATTGATATGTATCAAGTCTGGTAAGACTTTTGCCATTCTATTGCTTATAAGCTTTGGTATTATTTTATTGTCACAATTTATTAAACTTATGGGTATGTAATCAGCAGGGGACTCTCCAGATTTTCCTGGTTTTAATATAACTGAAAAAACGTTTTGATACACAGAACAAGGAAGTACTGAATTGAGTGACATGAGTTGTCATTTGTGTAAATAGGGGTGCTACTTTGTCCCAAAATGTTGAATAGAATTCTATGGGAAAGCTATCCATTCCTGGTGCTTTTCTCCATGCAAATGTTTTTATATTTATTTATTTTTGGGTGATCTCTGTTTTTCATTATTTTTTGTCTGCTGATAATTGCTTCAGGGTTGTAGAGCCTGAGAAGGCTATAGGATCCATCCAACTGTTGTTTAATTCTGATTTATATACAGTGAGGGAAAAAAGTATTTGATCCCCTGCTGATTTTGTACGTTTGCCCACTGACAAAGAAATGATCAGTCTATAATTTTAATGGTAGGTGTATTTGAACAGTGAGAGACAGAATAACAACAAAAAAATCCAGAAAAACGCATGTCAAAGATTGATTTGCATTTTAATGAGGGAAATAAGTATTTGACCCCCTCTCAATCAGAAAGATTTCTGGCTCCCAGGTGTCTTTTATAAAGGTAATGAGCTGAGATTAGGAGCACACTCTTAAAGGGAGTGCTCCTAATCTCAGTTTGTTACCTGTATAAAAGACACCTGTCCACAGAAGCAATCAATCAATCAGATTCCAAACTCTCCACCATGGCCAAGACCAAAGAGCTCTCCAAGGATGTCAGGTACAAGATTGTAGACCTACACAAGGCTGGAATGGGCTACAAGACCATCGCCAAGCAGCTTGGTGAGAAGGTGACAACAGTTGGTGCGATTATTCGCAAATGGAAGAAACACAAAATAACTGTCAATCTCCCTCGGCCTGGGGCTCCATGCAAGATCTCACCTCGTGGAGTTGCAATGATCATGAGAATGGTGAGGAATCAGCCCAGAACTACACGGGAGGATCTTGTCAATGATCTCAAGGCAGCTGGGACCATAGTCACCAAGAAAACAATTGGTAACACACTACGCCATGAAGGACTGAAATCCTGCAGCGCCCGCAAGGTCCCCCTGCTCAAGAAAGCACATATACAGGGCCGTCTGAAGTTTGCCAATGAACATCTGAATGATTCAGAGGAGAACTGGGTGAAAGTGTTGTGGTCAGATGAGACCAAAATCGAGCTCTTTGGCATCAACTCAACTCGCCGTGTTTGGAGGAGGAGGAATGCTGCCTATGACCCCAAGAACACCATCCCCACCGTCAAACATGGAGGTGGAAACATTATGCTTTGGGGGTGTTTTTCTGCTAAGGGGACAGGACAACTTCACCGCATCAAAGGGACGATGGACAGGGCCATGTACCATCAAATCTTGGGTGAGAACCTCCTTCCCTCAGCCAGGGCATTGAAAATGGGTCGTGGATGGGTATTCCAGCATGACAATGACCCAAAACACACGGCCAAGGCAACAAAGGTGTGCCTCAAGAAGAAGCACATTAAGGTCCTGGAGTGGCCTAGCCAGTCTCCAGACCTTAATCCCATAGAATATCTGTGGAGGGAGCTGAAGGTTTGAGTTGCCAAACGTCAGCCTCGAAACCTTAATGACTTGGAGAAGATCTGCAAAGAGGAGTGGGACAAAATCCCTCCTGAGATGTGTGCAAACCTGGTGGCCAACTACAAGAAACGTCTGATCTCTGTGATTGCCAACAAGGGTTTTGCCACCAAGTACTAAGTCATGTTTTGCAGAGGGGTCAAATACTTATTTCCCTCATTAAAATGCAAATCAATTTATAACATTTTTGACATGCGTTTTTCTGGATTTTTGTTGTTGTTATTCTGTCTCTCACTGTTCAAATAAACCTACCATTAAAATTATAGACTGATCCTTTCTTTGTCAGTGGGCAAACGTACAAAATCAGCAGGGGATCAAATACTTTTTTCCCTCACTGTACATTTCATAGAAGCTTTTAACATTTTAATTAATCACGTTGTTGTTTCTAATTACCGCATTTGTATCTTTATCTTTTTAAATTATAACTGGTTTAGCGTGTATTCATTTTGTGAGAGCTGCAAGATATTTACCAGGTTTATTTGCCATTAAGTAGTATGCTTTATTTGAGTTTAATCTGTAGTTGTTGGCTCTCTTCAAAAGTAAAATATTTTTTTTCTTCTTCTTTACCTTCTAAAGAGTTTGTATGTGTTTTTTTTCTAAAATAATGATTTATTTTTCTTTAATTTTTCTTTCTAAATCAGATTAAACTTTTGCAGAGTATGAGATTAACATTCCCCTAAAGGGAATTTTGGGTCCAGAAGATGCGCTCTGTTTATTCTCAAAGTGTATTTTCTATTGGTGTAATTAAGCATGATCCCGGAGAAGGAATTTTTTTATGCAGTAAATTGTTCAGTGCATTTTTGGAAATAAAAATGTAGTCAATTCTTGAATAGCTTTTCTTACTTTGAGAAAAAAATGAATAGTATTTTGTAGTTGGGAATAGTAATCTCCAGGTGTCCTGTAAATTATTTGTAGAGATACAACATTTCTGCCTCTTTGGAGGCTCACTAAATGTGCCTTTTTTATTACTACGTCTATAAATCTTATCGAATGTATGATTTAGGTCACATTTTAAAATAATAGTTCCTGTCTGGATTTGATCTACTATAGCTTGAATTCTATCTAAAAACACCAGATTTGCCCTTGGTGGGATATACAATTAAATCAGTGTGTATTTTTCACCATGTAAGGTATATTCTTATTTATCAGGATGCCTACATCTCTGTTGTTACAACAGTAGGTGGCAGCATATGCCTCTCCAACCCAGCTCCTCTTTAAATATTAAATTTCTCATTTTAAAAAATGTAACTCTTGCAAGAAAACCAAATCTGTTGACTATCTCTTTAAGTGTTCAAGAACTATTTGCCTTTTTTCCCCATCATGGAGCCATGTGATAAGTTGGATTTTGTTGGTCTTTACTTGTATAGAATCAAAGTTAACCTTACCTGTTTCCATCTATCATTGAAGAACCCTAGTTATGGTATACATTACATATATAGAGCATGTGGGCATGGAGTTTACACATTTAGATTATCATAACTTCCTTTTCAAGAGCTTTAGGCACTGTAGCTGCCTGACTTAAAGTAAATATATAGCCTAACTGACATTTCCCATCCTTCACTTCCTTCTAGTTCATTGGCAGGTATGGATGCACTACACCTAGGATGAAAAAATAATAATGTTAACAGCATAAAGCCAGAGCATATAGTCTCTGATATTAAAATGATCGACATTGTGTGTGTGTGCTCCATGGCTGTCAGATATGGTAGCCAAGAACCAAAAACTAGAGACTTTACTGCTCTCCAGTGGCTGAACGTACTTTTACAGTATGATGAATTTCCTGTCCATTGTTGTTCCTGTGAACATACTGTATAGCTACTTACCCCAAAGCTTACAGGAAGACCTACATGTATGGGGCATGAACTTTTAGAGGAACTGAAACATGTTTTATGTTTCTGTATAATATACTGTGTACATATACAGATACCTGCAAAAATAAAGGAAACACCCACATATAGTTTCTTAATAGGGCGTTGGGCCACCATGAGCCAGAACAGCTTCAATGCATCTTGGCATAGATTCTATAAGTGTCTGGAACTCTGCGACACCATTCTTCCACGAGAAATTCCATCATTTGGTGTTTTGTTGATGGTGGTGGAAAAACGCTGTCTCAGGCGCCACTCCAGAATCGCCCATAAGTGTTCAATTGGGTTGAGATCTGGTGGCCATGGCATATGGTTTACATCGTTTTCATGCTCATCAAACCATTCAGTGACCACTCGTGCCCTGTGGAGTGGGACATTGTCATCCTATGGGGGTCATAGCCATGGTAGCCAAAATAATGTCCTGCCCAGCATTTGTATACATGACCATAAGCATGATGGGATGTTAATTGCTTAATTAACTCAGGAACCACACCTCTGTGGAAGCACTGCTTTCAATATACTTTGTATCCCTAATTTACTCAAGTGTTTCCATTATTTTGGCAGTTACCTGTACATCATTCCCTGTTACCAGTCAACATGACAAGTTTTTTGTTGTTATCAAGGGATGTTTTCTAATCACCATTGGTAGTTGTAGAGCTCTGGCGGATGGAGTGCCTGGTGACATATCCATAATTTATGTGACAACGTTCCAATTAATTCCACATTTCTAATGATTTTCAAAAGATTTGATTTTCAAAGGAATTCAAATGCCATGCCCATTTCAGAAGCTTGGAAAACACATCTCAGGATGTCAAAGAGTGCTCCCTATCGTTGCATGAATTACTATGGTGCAACACATTTCTATGAAGGTTGAATCATTCCTGTACTTAATTTTGTAGCGCAACTCTCTGAGAAGCATTGCGAATGGTACTTGGTTGAAATGTTTTATCATGTTTTATTATCTGTGGCATGAGAATGAGTTGAGTGCTGCAAGGCTGAAGGAACAGTTATCATGATGAGATACAGTAGGCCTATAATAACATACCTCTGAGAGAGAGAATGAAAACATCCCGTATGATGCTACCCATCTGAGAACATTACAGCACACAGACCTTTTCACCTCACAACTTTACTTTGACCCAAATTTGACCTCTGGTGTTAAACAATGATCCAGCTCCTTTAATAATGTTAATAATTTAGAATTCTCAATGTTTGATTGTGATCCAATGTTTAGATGGTGGAAAGTTTATTCTGTCTGTGTGTGTTACACACTTCCCCTGTTCAGGTTAATGTGTCAGAGTTATCATCTACATACATATTTCCCAATCATGTTCTAGAGAAGCACTTAATAACATTTTCTAGAACCATTTAACCTCTATGGGATTGGTGTCCCGTATACGGGACGGTTGAGCTAACATGCGCTAATGTGAGTAGCATGACTGTTGTAAGTAACAGCAAACTTTCCAAAGCTTAAATTATTGTTAATCTAACTGCACTGTCCAATTTACAGTAGTTATTACAGGGAATAAATACCATGCTATTGTTTGAGGAGAGTGAACAACAACAAAAAACGTATCACAGCAACTGGTTTGATACATTCACCTCTGAAGGTAAATAATGTACTTACATTCAGTAATCTTGCTCTGATTTGTCATCTTAAGGGTCCCAGAGATAAAATGTAGCATAGTTTTGTTTGATAAAATCCATTTTTATATTCAAATGTAGGAACTGGGTTCTACAGTTTGAACCCCTGCTGTCTCTGGCTCCACACCCACCCCGCCCGGCCATCTAGATGTGTGAAAGTTAGTGTATAAGCTAATGATCCATCATGTATGACATTCCTGGGAGTGTGTAAACTTACATTTTGTATTACCATATCATTTTTGTATGTTCTCTATAGTTATGTACTTGAAAATGTATCAATTGACCAATTCTGCACATTTGGGCAGACTTGATACAAAATAGTCCAGTATTGCAATGCTTCACTGGATCAATCTGAAACTTTGCACACACACTGCTGCCATCTAGTGGCCAAAATATAAATTGCACCTGAACTGCAATATTATATTGTGGCCTTTCTCTTGCATTTCAAAGCTGATGGAACCCCAACAAAAATAGAAAACGCATGTTTTTTTGTTTGTGTTATCTTTTACCAGAGCTAATGTGTTATATTCTCCTACATTAATTTCACATTTCCACAAACTTCAAAGTGTTTCCTTTCAAATGGTATCGAGAATATGCATATCTGTTACAGGAGGGGGACGCAGTTCCGGAGCGACCCACTAGGTGTCATCCGCCGACAACCTTAGGCACCTCCTCACTCATAGTCGGGACTAATCATCATCCTATTGGTGTCACCTGTGTCTATCGGTTCACCTGTGTATTTATGCCCTCACTTCCCTGTGTTCCCTTGCTCAGTTTTCTCTGCTAGTTTCTCTATGTCCAGCAGTACTACTCAGTGTCTGATCGGAGATATATGTACAGGTACTTGAGAAGTGTTCTCCCTGTTTCGTTATTTGTTTCAGTCTTAGGTAGTATTTCGTATTTTGGCTGTCAGCCGGTTTTTGGAGACTTATTTGCTCCGCCTTTCTTTTATCGTGATAAGTCCGTTCTTTTGTATTTTGGCTTCGGGACCACCAGTAAAGATCCTTGTTTCACCATCTCTGCCTACTGCCTACTGTATATCCTGCACCGCACCTGGGTCACACTTCACCCCAACCCTTACAGAAAACTGAGCCAATATGGACCCAGCGGAGGCAGCACAGTATCGTAGCGCATTGGCAACACAGGGAGCTATGCTGAACCAACACGACCGCAGCCTGCAGCAGATCACTGAGAATCTCCGCCATCTGACGATCGCCGTGCAGAGCCGGGTGGACACCCGACCAGCCCCGGCAGCCGGCGGAGCGGAAGCCGCGGCAGCGTCGTCTCCAGTCTCGCCTGCGACATCGAGGGAACCCCGCCTACCACCTCCGGAGAGGTATGACGGACGTCCAGAGGGCTGCAGGGAATTCCTCACCCAGTGTTCCCTGATATTCAGCAGCCAACCCTCCTCCTTCCCGACGGAGCAGGGCCGGGTGGCCTACATCATCACTCTGTTGACGGGTCGGGCCCTTTCCTGGGCAACCGTGGAGTGGGAGAGCCAAACTCCGGCGTGCTCCGACTCCTACCAATTCACATGGGAGCTACGCAAGGTGTTCGACACCTCTCGGGTGGTGTCGGGGCACGAGGCCTGGAGGCGGCTCACGGCCTGTCGGCAGGGTGACCGTTCGGTGGTGGACTACTCCGTGGAGTTCCGGACCCGGGCTCGAGAGGCAGGATGGGAGGAGGCCGCCCTGGTCGTCCTTTACGCCCAAGGGCTATCGGGGATGAAGGACGAACTCTCCTTCAGGGATCTGCCTGAGCGACTGGACGGCCTTGTCGAACTCTCGGTGCGGGTAGACAATCGGCGTTGTGAGAGGGCACATAAGAGAGGGATGATGCAAGGCGCGCCTCTGCGTCCCCCTATCAACCCGGAGGCTTTCCGCCGATTCAGGGAGGAGACTCCTCAGGAGGAGGCTATGCAGCTGGGGGTGGCACGCTTGTCCAGGATGGAGAGGCAGAGGCGTCTGCGCCAGGGACGTTGCCTGTACTGCAGCCAGGCAGGTCACCACTGCGACTCATGGCCGAAGAAGCCGGGAAACCAGAGGGCTCGCTAGTATCGGGAGGGGTGCTAGCGAGCCGGAACCGAAATCCCAACTTCAGAGACTCTCTGACATTTCTCCCCGTCAGGGTTCAGTGGGCCTGCGCTGCGCGTCGGGTGCATGCACTGGTGGATTCTGGGGCCGCGGGAAACCTGATGGACGCGGGGCTGGCCCAAGGGGGGAGTGTTCCGTTACTCTCCCTCTCTGAGCCGGTTCCGGTCATGGGCCTGGACGGCCGGCCGTTGGGGTCGGGCTTCATCACCCGGCGCACTGTCCCTGTGCGTGGCTGGGGGAGACTTATTTGCTCCGCCTTTTATTTTATCGTGATAAGTCCGTTATTTTATGTTTTGGCTTCGGGACCACCAGTAAAGATCCTTGTTTCACCATCTCTGCCTACTGCCTACTGTATATCCTGCACTGCACCTGGGTCACTCCTCACCCCAACCCTTACACATATCCTTGCTTCAGGTCCTGAGCTTCAGGCAGTTAGATTTGGGTATGTCATTTTAGGCGAAAATTTTAAAAAAGGGGTTAAGTATTTAAACCAGTGGTCTGAGAGGGGAGGGGAAAACTGAAAATTAGCTGTTATTGGCAAAGAGGTTTGGAACTCTCTTTCTTATTGGTCTACTAATTAATTTACCACCTGGTGATATCACCAGGCAGGTCAAAACTCAATCCCACCAAAACAGGCTGAAATGTCAGGCAGTCTTTTCAAACAGCTCTTACACTAAAAGGACATTATCATCATTTTCACAATTTCACAGTATTATTCCAACCTCATGCTGTGGACATATACACTGAGTGTACAAAACATTAGGAACACCTTCCTAATATTGAGTTGTACCCCCTTTTGCCCTCAGAACCGCCTCAATTCGTCGGGGCATGAACTCTAGGTGTCGAAAGCATTCCACAGGGATGCTGGCCCATGTTGGCTACAATGCTTCCCACAGTTGTGTCAAGTTGGATGGATGTTCTTTGGGTGGTGGACCATTCTTGATACACATGGGAAAATGTTGAGTGTGAAAACCCCAGCAGCGTTGCAGTTCTTGGCACCTACTACCATACCCCGTTCAAAGGCACTTAAATCTTTTGTCTTGCCTATTTACCCTCTGAATGGCACACGTACACAATCCATGTCTCAATTGTCTCAAAAATCCTTCTTTATCCTGTCTCCCCCTTCATCTACACTGATTGAAGTGGATTTAACAAGGGATCATAGCTTTCATCTGGATTCAACTGGCCAGACTGCAGTGTCATGGAAAGAGCAGGTATTCCTAATGTTTTGTACACTCAGTGTTTATAAAACATAGGAAAATCATGTTTTTGCCTGCACTGTGCCTTTAATTGGTCAGGCAATAACCCAAAAATCATGTTGATTCTGGTTGCATTCTGGCTGCTAGGAGTCTTGAGTAACTCAGTTGTGTTGTTATCAAAAACCACCATCAGAAAAATGGGATGTTACTTTTATGGAATGTGGACAACAATAGTGGGATGGGGTGGGGGTACTGGTGTTCTGAGTGAAATGGTATTTCACAGCCCATCTCGTCAGATAACACCCAGTGACTCATGCTGAGCTGGCACAGGATGAAAACACACTATTCCAGTCTCTCCCCTGCCTGCCCTCCATATAATGAGTCTTCCAAAGAGGCAGACATGTCCTGGCTTGTCCTCAGATGAGCACCAACTACACAAATGTGCTGAGATGCTAAACAGGTTTATTAATATTTGTTTTGCATCACAACTATGCAGTGTCAATATACCAATGACATTGAATCCCTTGCTAAAAATATAGTTTTAAAATGTTGTGAATCCTTCCCCAGAAACAATCCCAAACAAAATCAATTGAAGTTTATATATCTTTATTAACGAAGTATCAAAAACTAAATAGACATGAGTACATAATTTGTTTCAACGTGAGGTTTTACCTGACTTGATACAATTTGATCTTTCACATCCACTCAGACACATTTAATAATACTTTTTAGTGAGCAATGTTTAAGTGAGACAAAAAAATGGATGGTGGAATAGAAAAGCAAGAAAGGTATTGAAGTACATAAAACAGGCGTGTCATCCATCAAATTAATTATCTCAGTAGTAACCCCATCCATGACTAGCATGCCTGTTTGAACATGAAACACTGAACTACACAAAAACAAAACACATGGACGCCTGCGTCTCTTTCACTGTATTCCTCTCAACTGTTTACTCACAAACCAACCCAAATAAACAGTCTCTTACCATAAACCACACATGTATTATTTTGAGACATTACAGAATATACAGACAAAAGCTTCCATTGATTGTAAAAATGTGTTGTTTGAGCAATGAGGCTAACCAGAGTTTCTGGTTGCGCAACTGTATTGTGATGATGTCACAGCACAACCTGTGGACTGATGGGAGGGGGGCTGGTTTGGCAGTGGGCTTAAGGACTTGGTAATTGCAGACGAACACTGAGGCAATTCATGTAATCTTCCATGACTTTAAAGTGAAACCTTCAGACAAGAAGAGTGCTAAATAATTCCACTTAGACATCTAGCTACTGATACCTAGTGGTTCTATTTTATAAGCTTCAATAATACATACAAGACAATAGGAGGTGTTAGTTGGTTTACATATATGGTATACAGTAACTACACACTTTTATCTAGGTGAAGAAAATCTAATATGAATCACACAACCATATCTTCAACACTTAAGAGAAAATACTACAGGTCACTATGAAATCAGGGCCTATTCAGAATACACCAGTTTACAGAGATGTAATGACTGATTTTCATTAAGGGAGGTCCGGGGCTAACAGTGCCATTGTCTGTCAGTAAGTTAGATGAAATGCTGTCTGAGTGAATCGTCATTGCATGCACTCCCTTTACTGTCCTATAACATGAGGGTTCCTGTGATATGAACTATACCTGTATATCCTGAGTTAGTAGTAGCAGCTTCAGAGGTTTTTGTTAGGCAAGTCAAGGGGAAGAAAGTGAGCTATAGACACAGCTAATACCGAATATATTCAATAAACACAACAGCAAACACTTCATACAATGTATAAGAGCCTTTCATTCTAGCTATAACCTATTCTCTTATATGACAGTAATAACACAGCTATTAATGTCACACAGCACACAGCTATTACTATCTCTCCACTTTAATCGTGTGTCATAACAAGAAGTATTTTTCCTCAACAAGCATCTATCTCAACTGACCAGTGAAATCATGTGCCTTTACTATATTGGCATAATGCTTTCATACAAAAACAGAGAATGAGTCATCAACCTCAAATAACAATGTTAAAGATTTAAGGAAACAATAAACACATTGGATGTATTTCTATGTTTTAGTGCTTTGACATTCGCCCGACTTGCCGGAACACCCCAAGCCTACCCTAGGTAGCACACAGGGTGTCCGTCCTTGTCCTGTCCAGTCCACTCTTTTCTCTTTTCACCATCCCATAAGTCACATAGTTTAGAAGTGGGACGCGCAAAGCTCCTTTGCTTTGCCGGCCCGACAGAGCCTTCACTTGACGCAGGTGCAATACAGTTGCCAGAGGACGGTGAGTGTCTGTCTGAGTGAGTGAGTAGTACCCTACTACCCCCAGGAGTGTGTGGATCAGTGATGGCCACAGGTGGTTGGCACTGAGGTGTGGAGGTGGTCCAGCTGTCCCATCTGCAGGGTACCCTCCTTGATCTGCTGGATGAACAGGTTCCTCTCATCCTCGGGGGTCTGGCCGTTCTGGGCCCGTACGATGCAGGTGGGCCGGTGGAGGTTCAGCATGTAGACCAGCTGCTGCTTCTGGTTCTTCAGCTCCTCAATCAGGGCCTTCAGCTCAGAGTTCACTGACTCTAGTTTCTCAGACTCCTGGAGGGGAGAAGGGAATAGTGGTTTGATTCAATCCTGTCACTGACAGCTCCCATGTTGGTTCATTATTTTGAATACTCAATTATGTTTAGTGCATTTTAGTTTGTATGCAAATACTGGAGTGTTATGTTGCTGTTTTGAGGCAGACATTTCTATAGAGCCCTTATCTATTTATTTATTAAATATCTTCAATTAAGAGTCACAAAATAATTTGATATTAAATAGAAATTATCCTTATGGCACATTAATGAGGCTGCTTGAGGCCCTAACTTTATTCGAAAAACCTTTTGAATAATTAAATATATGAGATAATATAATACTGTATGTCTACTTAATAAATCACAAAAGACCACTTGACACAGTCTGGCAGCCTCTGATTCATATGAATCCTCTCTCCCCATCATAATAATGTTGTACTGCCCTGTAAAATATACATTGAACGTACCTTTTGAAGACAGTCAGTTGTCTCCTTCTTCTTATTCCTACATTTGGCAGCAGCTACTTTGTTTCTTTCTCGTCTTCTTTTCCTCCTCTCACTTTCCTCTGGGGTTTCCTGTTAATGACACATCAGCCAAATTAACAACCTTGAATAATATACCAAACTTCCTGGCAAATTAATGATATGGCTGATCATTTAATAATGTCTGGTAGGCTATACAATGTGTTGGTAAACCTGTAATCACAGTGATCTCATCTACGAATTAATTCTCACCCAGTTCAGTGAAAACATAAAACATAGGCATATACCAAAAAAGGAACTTGCCCTTATGTTATGTATGAATTACTATTGGCATTATAGGGGGAGTAGATATTACAGTAAGCGACTAATGTTGACATCCTTACCTCCCTCTTGACACTTGGAGCTTCAGACGTTCTGTCTGAACTTGAGCTCACACAGTCGCTCATATCGGTGCTCAGTCCGTTGGACAGCCGCTTGTTCTGGATAGCGTATCTCAACTCCTCCTTTACCAGGGGAGTGAAGTTGGTGAAGTCCTCGAGCGTGAGTGTTCCAGGCGGGGACAGGCAGGGTACCAAGGCTGACGCGCTGATGTCGGACAGGCTGAATCCCGGATGCTGAAGCATCATTATGAAAAACTGAAACAAAAAGTGATACTGTGTCACATTAAGCTGACTAAGAGCGAAACAAAAACCAAACATTAAACTTGGATACTGGACTGAATAAAAAACGTCAGATATGAGCAGCAATCTGACAAGTGGGCAACACTATCAATAAAATAAATAAAGCTTCTAACAATAAAATTAAAAGCTTCTAGAAAAATTTAAATTTTCCCTTAGGTTAAAAATATTTTCACTTGCTGGATAATGTATACCATTAGACTATTTTTCAAATATACAAAAGACTGATTGGTATGAGAACTAGAATCTATGTGACTATGTCACTTATTCCACCAGACACAGCAGTTGTTCGCTACATTTTTGTCTAACATGCCAAAATTACAACAATATATAAATAAAAGCAAATACATCGCCCTGTTAAACAATGTAACAAGCTATGTAGGCCTAACATTCTTTCTCTTTGAAGTGCGTGTCACTTTTAGGGACAGTGGATATGTTACAACATATCAACCCAGTTGCCACAGACCATTTCAAAACAACACATTAGACAATGAGAAATAAACTATACTTTGATTCACATAAACAAAGATACGAGTAAGAATTCTAAATTTAAGGCCGTTTTCTTTATGAAAGGACGTCAGTCCGGCTGCCACTATGCTACACCTCCGCAACATTACACTGATGTGGCACAGAGTCGGTTTTCCTGAAAGCGCTTATCCTATACCACACCGGAATAAACTTTTTACAACAACAAAAAATAGACCTACCTGATTATGTTTTCAGTGAAGAAATTGTGTTAGACGTTGAAAGGCCTTTATTCTGCTCCTGGTTGTAAGGCTCTTCTGTCTGTTAAGAAAGCTACAGTTGTCGATGGAGCGTTGCATCACCCTGTTTTATAGTGAGTCCTCTTGCTCGGCATTTACTAGTAGGTGGGCGGGTCGTGGTGACGTAATCCTATTCATAGCACTGTGGAAGCTTATTTGCAATGATGCAATCTAGCAACCCCGTGTAGCACACCATAACAGGGCAAGCTCAGCCCCCTTTACTCACAAGGAATTTGTCGTAACATTTCACACTAATGAGCAAATAAAGACACAATAGTTTAATGATCCGGAGCGTTTTTTGTATAGTCTATACATTTTATTGGCTAGTGTCATAAAATAAAAGGGATGTTGAATGTAGCAGTGAGGGGCTTGCCCATCTCCCTCTTATCATATCAGTCATATCATAACCAGCGTTCAGTGCAAAGGTATGTCTAGGATACTAGCAATAGGAATAATAATAATGATCATCATCATAATATAATGTTTAGTTTATCAGGGAGCTTCAATTAATTAGCCTATTGCTTCTGAAATAAAGTGAAGGTACATTGAACTACAGTTATATTTTTTAAATGAGGATTTACAAATCAAGGTACTGTAAATAATTTCATATTTTTGTGTTTTGTGTTGTATTTCGATGTTATCTATTACTTTTACCCCAATTACTTATATTATTGAAATATCATAATTGTAGATGTCATATTTGATGTGAATCACATGTTAAGTTAATTACAAATCTTGAATGATATGGGTGGCCGGGTGGACAGGTCAGGGCCAGTTTATATCTATAATGCTGCATCTACCAGCCTCATTCGAACCATCCTGATCTCGAAGAGATTATATTCTGTTTCGCTATGTATCCATGTAACGAAACAGAATGTAAGCTTGCGAGATCAAGATGTGTTGTACGAGGCATGTACCCCATTCTACAAAATCTACTGTCATATTACTGAGCTATAGTCTCAAGGAAAGTTAATTTAGCTCTTATGGAAAAAGCTATATAAAAGTGATATATGTAGGACACGATAACCGGCACATTATTCCCCATTACTCTATGGTATCTTTGTTTGATTCCACAACAAGGTTAAACTGATAAGAAACTCAAACCATGCTACTGAGACTGTGAACTTCTATTGGGATCACTGCTTTAATTTCTCAGTTGGAAAATATTTCAGTTGTCGGTACAGATCAGTTTGAGTTTTTTAGGCTAGTAAAATGTTTTACTTCCGGTATATTGGCCTAAGATATAAACTTCTAATTTATACTTGCATTTCAAGAGGTTTTGATACTTTTGCAAGGGGGCATGTTTTGTTTCAGTTGTATTTTTATGTCATAAACAGGATGGATAAAGACATTTTCAAAATTATGTTTTGAAATATGCAGTAGCTTTTGAAATATTGTTAGTTATTCATAGCCAGTAGTGGCTCACTTGACAGTGTTTCACTATAGTTTTGCCTTTGTTCAAGCTGTGCTGGCCTCTGGGAGAATGGTGGTTGGGAGTGTGCAGTAAGCGAGAACTGCATTCCTCTAGTTGATGTGAAGTGCAGCTTCTAGTAATAGTCAGGTCAGCCAGTCTCCCCTCCCGTGCCCTCCCTTGTCTGATCCCAGCTATTACCTTTGTGTTCTGGAAACGTCCTATCCTACAGTGGTGGAAAAAGTACTACGTTTTCATACTTGAATAAAAGTACAAATACCTTAATAGAAAATGACTCAAGTAAAAGTGAAAGTCACCCAGTAAAATACTACTTGAGTAAAAGTCTAAAAGTATCTGGTTTTAATCGTACTTAAGTACAGTGGTGGAAAAAGTACTCAATTGTCATACTTGAGTAAAAGTAAAAAGTAAAAGTAAATACTATACATAAAATTCCTTATATTAAGCAAACCAGACTGCACGATTTTCTTGTTTTTATTTAATTTACGGTCAGCCAGGGGCACACTCCAACACTCAGACATCATTTACAAACACAGTAAATGTGTTTAGTGAGTCCGCCAGATCAGAGGCAGTAGGGATGACAATGCATTATATTGATAGGTGTGTGAATTGGACCATATTGCTGTCCTGCCTGAGCATTTCAAATGTATCGAGTACTTTTTGGTGTCAGGGAAAATTTATGGAGTAAAAAGTATATTATTTTCTCTAGGAATGTAGTGGAGTAAAAGTAAAAGTTGTCAAAAATATAAGTAGTAAAGTAAAGTACAGTTACCCCAAAAAACTACTTAAGTAGTACTTTAAAGTATTTATACTTAAATACTTTACACCACTGCTATCCAATCGCCAACCCTTCCACCATTCGTCGTCATTGCCACCCCTTCTCCTGGCTTACATGGGTTTAATTTGTCTCTGTACACACGCAGTTACCAAGGAGCCATGTCATAGTATTGGAAACATATGTTGACTTTCCATATCGGAAGCTTTATAGACATCAGACTGTCATATAACAGTGACTCCAAGGTGCATACCTGGCTTGTACAAGTTAATAATTAACTACACCGCTTCCCCAAACCTGGAGATAATACTTCATGTGGGTTTTTGAATGTTAAGTGTAGCCTACATAAACCATAAATGTAAGGGTGTATACAAAAGTTTTCAAAGCACTAAAGGTGCCCTCAAAAAAGGAGACCTCATGTGAGACATAATCTCGGTTAACCCAGAACTAAAGTCTTGTGTAATTGGTCAGATGCTAGTTTACGTAGTCTGTCCACGAGAGATTGTGAGACATAAAAAGGCTGGCACACAGGATATAAAAGTATTCAAGAACACAGTCCCTCATTCTATTAACTTACAGAAAGGAAAGAGAAAAGAAAAGGCAGAATATACAGCATGTTTTAACCAACTCCAAAAGGTATGCTGAGACCATACTTTAAAGGGGTACTTCTTCATATCGAAACTTGATTTGACTTGGTGATGAGATCATTGGGACCTTTGTGTCATTCGATGTCATGGTTATTTGTTGGCATTTGATATACAGTACCAGTCAAAGGTTTGGACACACCTACTCATTCTAGGGTTTTTCTTTATTTTTACTATTTTCTACATTGTAGAATAATAGTGAAGACATCAAAACTATGAAATAACACATATGGAATCATGTAGTAACCCAAAAAGTGTTAAACAAATCAAAATGTATTTTAGATTTTAGATTCTTCAAAGTAGCCATCCGATGACAACTTTGCATACTCTTGGCATTCTCTCAACCAGCTTCACCTGGAATGCTTTTCCAACAGTCTTGAAGGAGTTCCCACATATGCTGAGCACTTGCTGTCTGCTTTTCCTTCACTCTGCGGTCCAACTCATCCCACACCATCTCAATTTGGTTGAGGTCGGGTGACTGTAGAGGCCAGGTCATCTGATGCAGCACTCCATCACTTTCCTTCTTGGTCAACTAGCCCTTACACAGCCTGTTGAAAAACAAATGATAGTCCCACTAAGTGCAAACCAGATGGGATGGCGTATCGCTGCAGAATACTGTGGTAGCCATGCTGGTTAAGAGTGCCTTGAATTCTAAATAAATCACAGACAGTGTCACCAGCAAAGCACCCCCACACCATCACACCTCCTCCATGCTTCACAGTGGGAACCACACATGCGGAGATCATCCGTTCACCTACTCTGCATCCGTTCACCTATGACACAGCGGTTGGAACCAAAAATCTCGAATTTGGACTCATCAGACCAAAGGACAGATTTCCACCGGTCTAATGTCCATTGCTCGTGTTTCTTGGCCCAAGCATGTCTCTTCTTATTATTGGTGTCCTTTAGTAGTGGTTTCTTTGCAGCAATTCGACAGTGAAGGCCTGATTCATGCAGTCTCCTCTGAACAGTTGATGTTGAGATGTGTCTGTTACTTGAACGCAATTTCTGAGGCTGGTAACTCTAATGGACTTATCCTCTGCAGCAGAGGTAACTCTGGGACTTCCTTTCCTGTGGCGGTCCTCATGAGAGCCAGTTTCATCATAGCGCTTGATGGTTTTTGCGACTGCACTTGAAGAAACTTTCAAAGTTCTTGAAATGTTCCAGATTGACTGACCTTCATGTCTTAAAGTAATGATGGACTGTCGTTTCTCTTTGCTTATTTAAGCTGTTCTTGCCATAATATGGACCAGATAGGGCTATCTTCTGTATATCCCCCTACCTTGTCACAACACATCTGATTGGCTCTAACACATTAACTTTGAACAAGGCACACCTGTTAATTGAAATGCATTCCAGGTGATTACCTCATGAAGCTGGTTGAGAGAATGCCAAGAGTGTGCAAAGCTGTCATCAAGGCAAAGGGTGGCTACTTGAAGAATCTTAAATATAAAATATATTTTGATTTGTTTAACACTTTTTTGGTTACTACATGATTCCATATGTGTTATTTCATAGTTTTGATGTCTTCACTATTATTCTACAATGTAGAA
Source organism: Coregonus lavaretus (assembly GCF_964263955.1). Classification (NCBI taxonomy): domain Eukaryota; kingdom Metazoa; phylum Chordata; class Actinopteri; order Salmoniformes; family Salmonidae; genus Coregonus; species Coregonus lavaretus. Next base: position 17,517,797 of record NC_140020.1, on the reverse strand, counting down.
AATAGTAAAAAAAATAAAGACAAACCCTGGAATGAGTAGGTGTGTCCAAACTTTTGACTGGTACTGCATGTTTTATAACCTCTCAGAAAGTGCAAGGCTTATAAACAGTTATGCTAAACCAAAGACCCTAAGCAGTTTTCCAAACATACAACACCACCCAATGCATAGACATCCTGGTCTCCCAAGATTTAATCACGTCATAGTATTTACGCCTCACCATATGTAGGCAGACAGGTGTTTCAAAGGTCCAGGTTCACGTTGGACGTTCAAAAAGATTTAGGGGCTGTGACACCGTCACATACTGACCTCACTTGCTATATAATTTAATGGCTGACTGTCAATTGTGTATGACAATAGAAAGTATTGAATTAATGTTTTGTTCCTCAAGGTATATGAATAGGCATTTACTTGCTTAAATTATGTCCTCATAATAATCATCCTGGAAGTGGCAGGATGTTTTGTCATTTTCACTTTAGCTTCTTCTTGTTCTGAATTGTGACTGACCCTTACATTGAGGACTGTGTGAAAAAACAAAGTTTCATTGCCCGTGAAACGCACAGTCATCTCTCTGGGTTGTTTCTGATTCCCTACATATCTTTATCAGATGATGGGTGGAGGGTAAACAGTAACTCATATTGTGCAACTATGAATGTTCATCCATCATGACAAAGCAAATTGATTTACCAAACACTTGTGTCCTGGTTTACTTCAACTAAATGTTGATGTTTGTTATCCAGATGCATTGGGCTATACCAATCATATATATGCTATTGTGTCCAACCACAAATTACATGACAGTTTTAGAAAGTTTAGGCAATTTTTTCTCACATACAAGTCAGTTGATAAAAGTAGTTTTGCAAGATAAAATATCCATTCCATATTATAGCATGTCATGATTTTGATCCGTTTTTATGTATTCTATTCTATGATATACTATATTCTATGCAGTTTGTTTATTCAAAAGGCAACAGGGGTAATATGTAGGCTATTTAGGCTAGCCTATTGCCTACATTTTAATTTTCTGCCATTAATTATAGGAGCAAAACTTTCACTATTCATTTTCTACTGACATCACTTTAATTAGTATTTCATCACTTGACAGCAACAATAGACATATCATTGCTGATTTTCCATAGTGATATGCCCTACATAACAGCAAATGGTTTCTCCCGACGTGTTGATTATCACAAGGAGAAGAATACGTCATCCTTTCCGGGAAGTGGCCGACTCATCCTCCCTTTACCATTATCCGGCAACGAGCTGGAATGTGGAAAACGAATCAAGATAGGGAACATGCTCTCAACAAAGATCACGCGACAGAGGCAGGCTATATCATTTGCACTTTCGATCTAAGTGAATCACCATCACATTCCAGTAAGGCGCAAAACATTAGTCATAGCGTGAAACTGCTAACCTTATGCAATCCACCTGCACCGAGAAACGCTCCATCAAAAAAAGTATGTAGCTTAATATTACGGTTCTGGTGGTCAACATTAATGTTGAAATAGATACATTTACGACAAATCGTAGGGTCTCGTTTTGCGGGGATGTCTAGTTTATACCGCTCCACCATCAACAGCAGCCACTAGCCAGAATGCGCTGATGCGTTCAGCCATGATTTTTTGGAAACCGTTTTGCTAACATTTGCAGAAGAAATAGACAAACAATCAATGAATGGTATTAATAAAACATGTATTAATCAACAATATTATACCAGTCCATTGTTGTAGACCTAACGCCACACTGTTTATCAAGAGGGGATTCAGAAGTGTCTTCATTTAGTTTTTGTCCATTATAGAACGTTTGTTGAAAGCTACTTATTGGCTCATCACAGCTGAATAGTTGGTAGTAATCTATTGCAGTTTACTGTAGAGAACCACAGTCATTTTCCAAGATAAAGTTCAAGGCCTGTAAGTGTTACTGAGGCCATAATCCATGAGGTGTCTTAATGAGTATACAGTGGGGAGAACAAGTATTTGATACACTGCCGATTTTGCAGGTTTTCCTACTTACAAAGCATGTAGAGGTCTGTAATTTCTATCATAGGTACACTTCAACTGTGAGAGACGGAATCTAAAACAAAAATCCAGAAAATCACGTTGTATGATTTTTAAGTAAACAATTAGCATTTTATTGCATGACATAAGTAGTTGATACATCAGAAAAGCAGAACTTAATATTTGGTACAGAAACCTTTGTTTGCAATTACAGAGATCATACGTTTCCTGTAGGTCTTGACCAGGTTTGCACACACTGCAGCAGGGATTTTGGCCCACTCCTCCATACAGCCCCAGACCGAGGGTGATTGACCGTCATCTTGAACTTCTTCCATTTTCTAATAATTGCGCCAACAGTTGTTGCCTTCTCACCAAGCTGCTTGCCTATTGTCCTGTAGCCCATCCCAGCCTTGTGCAGGTCTACAATTTTATCCCTGATGTCCTTACACAGCTCTCTGGTCTTGGCCATTGTGGAGAGGTTGGAGTCTGTTTGATTGAGTGTGTAGACAGGTGTCATTTATACAGGTAACGAGTTCAAACAGGTGCAGTTAATACAGGTAATGAGTGGAGAACAGGAGGGCTTCTTAAAGAAAAACGAACAGGTCTGTGAGAGCCGGAATCCTTACTGGTTGGTAGGTGATCAAATACTTATGTCATGCAATAAAATGCAAATTAATTACTTAAAAATCATACAATGTGATTTTCTGGATTTTTGTTTTAGATTCCGTCTCTCACAGTTGAAGTGTACCAATGATAAAAATTACAGACCTCTACATGCTTGGTAAGTAGGAAAACCTGCAAAATCGGCAGTGTATCAAATACTTATTCTCCCCACTGTATTGAACAGTGAGTGGCAGAGACTTCCCCAGATTGGTTGTTCAAGGTCTCAGTATTATGAGGCCCTAAATTAGGATTGTCTTTAAAGGAAAGATTAACACATTTTGAATGTTATATTGTTTTTGTGCATCTCTGAGCGATGTTCTATCGATTCTCGGGGTAACTTCATGTTTTCATGTGTATCTGAGCTATTGCGGTTCAAGCAGGCAGAAATTCGGCCAGTATGACGTAGCATTGCGATAAAGCCGCTCTGGAAGTTAATAGGAATACGATTTTTAGATCGCGAAAACGTCTATCATACATGTCAGATTTCAATACTGGCCAATGTCATAACGCGGGAGGTTGTCTTCTCTCAAATGAGCCACAGATTATATTTCTCAGATATTCCTACCTCGAGAAATTTGTAATTTAACAAAGGGTCCACCACATTTCTCCTATTTGTCTGCCTCTTCAGTCCAGGGTGCATTGCATGGTGCCGTTACATGGCCGTTGCCAATGTCATACTCCACTCTGCAAGGCACATCGATCTGCAGGTTGAACATGGTGAGATTGTAGACTTCTAAATGGATAGTGCAGTTTGTTTAGGCAATTTTACAGCTAACTAGCTACTTCACATGCTGATATTGACTTTGGTATTATTGTGTGTAGCTAGTGGGTTATGTAGTCGACTTCAGCTGCAACAGATTTCCACAACGATTTTCACGTTACTACCAACCTTATTATAATGACAAAAGGAACAATTTATTCACATATTAGTGTTATTTAACACTGTAAATTATAGTAATTAGTGGTTTGGGATGGATTTTTATTTTAATTGAAATATTAATCAATGGGTAGCAGTAACTTCCCTCTGTGTTACAAAGGTCACTCAAATCAGGAACGAACATGTGCTGTCCTTTATCTCAACCACTATTGCGGCTAAAAGGATCCTGTGAGCAATGGCAGGCAAAGGTTAGGGAAAAAATTTGTCTAGATGTAAATAGGCTCAGTGAAACTTTGTGATTGAGCTCAATACGTAGGGACGTCAGCTGACACAGCAGCCTTTAAATAATAGTTTGTAGCTTCCTCAACACTGTACGTTGGCGTTGTGCATGGACAGCAGAAGTCATAGCTATTTATAAAGCAAGCCCCAGTTAAATCAGTACTACCTCCTCCAGTGTGCTCAGCCTTGAACACAGCCCAGATCCCAGCCTTGTTTGTGTTTACCCGGCTGCAGCCATAGCAACGCCCTCCCACACAGTAGACTTTTATCCCAGGCATGCAGACAGGCAGGGCAGGCAGCAGAGGGGAAGCCGCGGCCAGGATTCCCAAGCCCGTCACAGGCCCTGACCTCATTTCCTTTTGCAACTAGGCTCCCTGCGTTGTATTATTTCGGTCTCATATGTAAACTGGTTACATGAACTTGGTGACACATACATCACACGCAGTCCCAGTACTGTATGGTGCTTACCTGAAAGCAGTGGTTAAGTTGCACAGTCAGGGGTAAGAACATGGCAGCTAAAACAAGTTGTTGAGTTTATTGCTTTGGGAAGTGAAATTATGATTCCAGATGTCACATCTGATGACATGACCCATGACCTTAGAGCTATATTGAATATCCGGATGACATGACCTTAGAATATTGGATATACACATGTCAATGTGTGTGTGTGTGTATTGTACACTGTATGTGTATAACATCACAAGTCCTGTTTCCCTTAGATATCCTGAAGCAAAGTATGATATGATGTACAGCAGTGGTTCCCAACCTTTTCTGGTTAGTGTAACACTAATGAATTTGGCTCTGCACGGAGTACCCTTGAAGTACCGCCTCATGTGCATTTTACCCTTAGGCCTATGGTCTCATGAGTCTTCTCAAGTACCCCATGTGGATAGGCCAAGTACCCTCAGGGGTCCTAGTACCCCTGGTTGGGAACCACTGATGTAAAGTATGACATCATAGTACTTGAAATCAAACTGTGTGGTACCAGGAGCAATTGCACTGATCCAGGTTGTCAATACTTGACCTAAGGCAAATAAATATTTCCTTAGTTTTTGAGGAAGTGAAACTGATCATACTGATACAGCACTACTATACATAACTGCCTGAAGCAAAACGTGAGTGACTTTCAGCAGTTTCTACATGTCTTATTCCCTTTACTATCCAAGATCACAGATCTACATGAAACTGCAACTTTGGGATGGCCAAGATTGTCTCACTCGTTCCCATAAAGAAATGTATACAATGTGGTCATAAGGCAAGCTCTCACATACCCTTGTGGAGTCAGGTGCTCACATAATGCAGATGCTTGTGTTGTCATCATTATGTGGCCTCTACTATCCTACAGGTAAATCCTTTATGAAACCACTAAAATGACATTAATGTCAGTATACGTAACCTGATTATATGAGTGTTATTTGTGCTGGAAACTAGAGAACCCACTTAGTGTATCACTTGTTTACTGGCAAGCATAAAGTGTACTGTACACAGTATCTATACAAGGATACCATTTCCAATTAATTGTTACAGTAACTCATACTCTTTACAACTTGCAGGGGCGACGTCATACCAGCAAAGCCATGTGATTTTTTTGTAACCTCATTGTTTTGAAGCAGGAATAAAATTGATACTCCGTGCTCACTGCTCAAGCCTGCCAGTGGAGTGTCTTTAGCCAATGGGATTCTCAGGTGAAGTGACATCATCTCCCAAATCCGTGGTGTGACTGCAGCGTGCATCATCACAGTGCTCTGTGAATAGTTAATGAGAACACTGGCCAGGGACCAATCATGACTCAGGGCAGAGATTACTCCAGGGACTGGCTTAAGAAATCAATAATGCACACACACACACACACACACACACACACACACACACACACACACACACACACACACACACACACAGGGCCTGAGCAAATTGACTGTCTCTGCTCTGAACAGGCTGCTACGTTAACACATAGTAGCACGAATACAACCAACCCTCTGTACACCTGTCAAAGATACACGGCTGGTAAACAAGCCTAGCACATGGCTGGCTAAATGGATGATGTCACCTTTTTGATTACATTGCTTTTAGATTAGTTTGAAATTACTTTTAGATTAGTTTGAGAGAGAGATTTGTTTGAGAGAATTATCTTCGGTCATCATCACGGCCGTGTATATCCCCCTCAAGCCGACACCTCGACGGCTTTCAAGGAACTACACTGGACTTTGTGCAAACTGGAAACCGTATATCCTGAGGCCGCATTTATTGTAGCTGGGGATTTTAATAAAGCAAATTGGAGGAAAACGCTACCAAAGTTTTATCAACACATCTCCTTCGCTACACGCTCATCGAGAACTCTTGACTATTGCTTCTCCCCTTCCGGGATGGCTACAAGGCCCTCCCCTGACCTTCGGCAAATCAGATCACGCCTCCATTCTGCTCCTCCCCTCCTAAGAAAGAAGTACCCGTGGGAAGGACTGTACAACGTTGGTCTGACCATTCAGAATCTATGCTTCAAGATTGTTTTGATCACGCGGATTAGGATTGGTTCCGGGTTGCCTCTGAGAATAGCATTGACGTATACACTAACTCGATGATTGAGTTCATCAGGAACTGCATAGAGGATGTTGTTCCCACTGTGACGATTAGAATGTATCCAAACCAAAAACCATGGATAAACTGAACGCGTGAACCACCGCATTTAACCACGGCAAGGTGACTGGGAACATGGACGAGTACAAACATTCCAGCTATGCCCTCCATAAGGCAATCAAACAGGCAAAACATCAGTACTGGGACAAAGGGGACAAAGTGTCGTAATTCAATGGCTCAGACACGAGACATACAGTGCATTCGGAAAGTATTCAGACCCCTTGACTTTTTCCACATTTTGTTATGTTACTGCCTTATTCTAAAATTGATTACAAAAAATACACAATACCGTATAATGACAAAGCAAAAACTGGTTTTTAGATTCTTTTGCAAATTAAAAAAATTATAATAATTGAAATATCACATTTACATATGTATTCAGACCCTTTACTCAGTACTTTGTTAAAGCTCCTTTGGCAGTGATTAAAGCCTCAAGTCTTCTTGGGTATGACGCTACAAGCTTGGCACACCTGTATTTGGGGATTTTCTCCCATTCTTCTCTGCAGATCCTCTCCAACTCTGTCAGGTTGGATGGGGAGTGTCGCTGCACAGCTATTTTCAGGTCTCTCCAGAGATGTTCGATCGGGTTCAAGTCCGGGCTCTGGCTGAGCCACTCAAGGACATTCAGAGACTTGTCCCGAAGCCACTCCTGCGTTGTCTTGGCTGTGTGTTTAGGGTCTTTTTCCTGTTGGAAGGTGAACCTTTGCCCCAGTCTGAAGTCCTGAGTGCTCTGGAGCAGGTTTTCATCAAGGATCTCTCTGTACTTTGCTCCGGTCATCTTTCCCTCGGTCCTGACTAGTCTCCCAGTCCCTGCCTCTGAAAAACATCCCCACAGCCTGATGCTGCCACCACCATGCTTCACCGTAGGGATGGTGCCAGGTTTCCTCCAGGTTCTCCCATCTCCACAGAGGAACTCTAGAGCTCTGTCAGAGTGACCAATGGGTTCTTTGTCACCTCACTGACCAAGGCCCTTCTCCCCCTGATTGCTCAGTTTAGCTGGGCGGCCAGCTCTAGGAAGGGTCTTGGTGGTTCCAAACTTTTTCCATTTTAGAATGATGGAAGTGTTCTTGGGGACCTTCATCATTTTTTGGTACCCTTCCCCAGATCTGTGCCTCGACACAATCCTGTCTCAGAGCTCTACGGACAATTCCTTCGACCTCATGGCTTGGTTTTTGCTCTGACATGCACTGTCAACTGTGGGACCTTATATAGACAGGTGTGTGCCTTTCAAAATCATGTCCAATCAATTGAATTTACCACAGGTGGCCTCCAGTCAAGTTGTAGAAACATCTCAAGGATGATCAATGGAAACAGGATACACTTGAGCTCAATTTTGAGTATTTCTATTTTTTATTTTTAATACATTTGCAAATATTTCTAAAAACCTGTTTTCACTTTGTCATTATGGGGTACTGTGTGTAGATTGATGAGGGGAAAAATCCATTTTAGAATACGGCTGTAACATAACAAAATCTGGAAAAAGTGAAGTGGTCTGAATACTTTCCGAATGAACTCTATGTGGCAGAAACTCCAGACATTCACGGATTATAAAGGGAAAACCAGCCACGCCGCGAACACCGACGCCTTGATACCGGACAAGCTAACCACCTTCTTCACCTGCTTCAAGGGAAATATAGTGCTGCCTACGCGGGCCACCGCCGTTCATGAGGACTGTGAGCTCTCGTTCTCCGTGGCCGATGTGAGTAAGACATTTAAGCTTGTTAACCCTCGCAAGGCTGCCGGCCCAGACGGCATCCCAAGCCACGTCCTCAGAGCATGTGCAGACCAGCTGGCTGGAGTGTTTACAGACATATTTAATCTCTTCCTATCCCAGTCTGTTGTCCCCACCTGCTTCAAGATATCTATCCAACATTGTTCCTGTACCCAAGAAAGCGAAGGTAACTGAAGTAAATGACCATCGCCCCATAGCACTCAATTCTGTCATCATAAAGTGAATGGCTAGTTAAGGATCATATCACCTCCACCTTACCCGACACCCTAGACCCACTACAATTTGCATACCGCCCCAACAGAACCACAGATGACGCATTCGCCATCTCACTGCACACTGCCCTATCCCATCTGCAGAAGAGGAATACCTACAGTTGAAGTCGGAAGTTTACATACTTAGGTTGGAGTCATTAAAACTAGTTTTTCAACCACTCCACAAATGTCTTGTTAACAAACTATAGTTTTGGCAAGTCGGTTAGGACATCTACTTTGTGCATGACACAAGTACTTTTTCCAACAATTGTTTACAGACATATTATTTCACTTATAATTCACTGTATCACAATTTCAGTGGGTCAGAAGTTTACATACACTAAGTTGACTGTGCCTTTAAACAGCTTGAAAAATTCCAGAAAATGATGTCATGGCTTTAGAAGCTTCTGATAGGCTAATTGACATCATTTGAGTCAATTGGAGGCAACAACACCTCACTTGATGATTGAGTTGGAGACATGCATGGCCACGCAGACATGGGTGAACAGGGAGTACAAGAGGGGTCTGACGCCTCTTGTACTCCCTGTTCACCCATGTCTGCGTGGCCATGCATGTCTCCAACTCAATCATCAAGTTTGCAGATGACACAACAGTGGTAGGCCTGATTACCAACAATGACGAGACAGCCTACAGGGAGGAGGTGAGGGCCCTGGCAGAGTGGTGCCAGGAATATAACATCTCCCTCAACGTCAACAAAACGAAGGAGCTGATTGTGGACTTCAGGAGACAGAAGAGAGAGCACGCCCCCATCCACATCGACAGAGCCACAGCGGAGAGGGTGAAAAGGTTCAAGATGCTCGGCGTGCAAATCACTGACAACCTGAAATGGTCCATCCACACAGACAGTGTGGTGAAGAAGGCGCAACAGTGCCTCTTCAACCTCAGGAGGCTGAAAAATTCAGCTTGGCCCCTAAGACCCTCACAAACTTCTACAGATGCACCATTGAGAGCATCCTGTTGGGCTGTATCACCACCTGGTATGGCAGTTGCACCGTCCGCAACCGCAGGGCTCTCCAGAGGGTGGTGCGGTCAGCCCAACGCCTGGGGCACACTGCCTGCCCTCCAGGACATCTAAAGCACCCAGTGTCAAATCAAATCAAATCAAATCAAATTTTATTGGTCACATGCGCCGAATACAACAGGTGCAGACATTACAGTGAAATGCTTACTTACAGCCCTTAACCAACAGTGCATTTATTTTAAACAAAAAAAGTAAGAATAAAACAACAACAACAAAAAGTGTTGAGAAAAAAAGAGCAGAAGTAAAATAAAGTGACAGTAGGGAGGCTATATATACAGTAAAATAAAGTGACAGTAGGGAGGCTATATATACAGGGGGGTACCGTTGCAGAGTCAATGTGCGGGGGCACCGGCTAGTTGAGGTAGTTGAGGCAATATGTACATGTGGGTAGAGTTAAAGTGACTATGCATAAATACTTAACAGTGTCACAGGAAGGCCAAGAAGATCATCAAGGACCTGAGCCATCCGAGCCACGGCCTGTTCACCCTGAATCCGTCTAGAAGGCGGAGACAGTACAGGTGCATCAAAGCTGGGACAGAGAGACTGAAAAACAGCACAGACTTTCAACTCCCTCCAAAGATTTTATATGGGGTTGAGATCTGGAGACTGGCTAGGCCACTCCAGGACCTTGAAATGCTTCTTACGAAGCCACTCCTTCGTTGCCCGGGCGGTGTGTTTGGGATCATTGTCATGCTGAAAGACCCAGCCACGTTTCATTTTCAATGCCCTTGCTGATGGAAGGAGGTTTTCACTCAAAATCTCACGATACATGGCCCCATTCATTCTTTCCTTTACACGGATCAGTCGTCCTGGTCCCTTTGCAGAAAAACAGCCCCAAAGCATGATGTTTCCACCCCCATGCTTCACAGTAGGTATGGTGTTCTTTGGATGCAACTCAGCATTCTTTGTCCTCCAAACACGACGAGTTGAGTTTTTACCAAAAAGTTCTATTTTGGTTTCATCTGACCATATGACATTCTCCCAATCCTCTTCTGGATCATCCAAATGCACTCTAGCAAACTTCAGACGGGCCTGGACATGTACTGGCTTAAGCAGGGGGACACGTCTGGCACTGCAGGATTTGAGTCCCTGGCGGCATAGTGTGTTACTGATGGTAGGCTTTGTTACTTTGGTCCCAGCTCTCTGCAGGTCATTCACTAGGTCCCCCCGTGTGGTTCTGGGATTTTTGCTCACCGTTCTTGTGATCATTTTGACCCCACGGGGTGAGATCTTGCGTGGAGCCCCAGATCGAGGGAGATTATCAGTGGTCTTGTATGTCTTCCATTTCCTAATAATTGCTCCCACAGTTGATTTCTTCAAACCAAGCTGCTTACCTATTGCAGATTCAGTCTTCCCAGCCTGGTGCAGGTCTACAATTGTGTTTCTGGTGTGCTTTGACAGCTCTTTGGTCTTGGCCATAGTGGAGTTTGGAGTGTGACTGTTTGAGGTTGTGGACAGGTGTTGTCGTATATGAAGATTATGACGTTGTTAATGTTTTTAAGTGGAACCGGAGAGGACATTTATTTTAGTGTAAGAGGGAATGTTTTAGTGTAACGCCACATACAACAGACAGGAAGTGTGTTGTAGACAGGGGATTGGACAGTAGAGGGAGCCACCCACATCTTGGGGAGATTATATATACTGGGGGAAAAACGAAGAAGAGGTTAGAGCGACCATTGCAATCTGGGGCGTCGCTCTCCGGGTGGGCATGACACTTGTAACTCATGCTGAAAGCTTGTGATATGAATAAACTTATGATCAAAGGTTCAGTATGAGCGGACTCCTTTGTTTATCAGCAATAATTGCCAGCATTTACTCGATACTACAGTGTCTTTTATACTGATAACAAGTTCAAACAGGTGCCATTAATACAGGTAACGAGTGGAGGACAGAGGAGCCTCTTAAAGAAGAAGTTACAGGTCTGTGAGAGCCAGAAATCTTGCTTGTTTGTAGGTGACCAAATACTTATTTTCCACCATAATTTGCAAATAAATTCATTAAAAATCCTACAATGTGATCTTCTGGATTTTTTTTCTCAATTTGTCTGTCATAGTTGACGTGTACCTATGATGAAAATTACAGGCCTCTCTCATCTTTTTAAGTGGGAGAACATGCACAATTGGTGGCTGACTAAATACTTTTTTCCCCTACTGTATTGTGTCATTTTGGAGGCACTTTAATTGTAAATAAGAATAGAATATGTTTCTGAACACTTCTACATTAATGTGGATGGTACCATGATTATGGATAATCATGAATGAATTGTGAATAATGATGATTGAGAAAGTTACAGAGGATCAACGATATACCCCCCAAATGGGAATTGATCTTTGTTCCTCTGTAACTTTATCACTCATCATTATTCACGACTCATTCATGATTATCCCTAATCATGGTTGCGTTCAGAAACATCTTCTATTCTTATTCACAATAAAAGTGATTTCAAAATGACACAATACAATATTCACCATTCAGTTCCTATTGGTCAAAACATAACCTGAAACACAACCAAAACGAACTGCAAATGCTTCCAACAACTTTGTAGAGTCACAAGCTTGATGTAGTCATTGCGTGCTAGGAATATGGGACCAAATACTTAGCGGACTAAACTCCACTCCATGGTGAAGGAAGTTTATGAGTGGCGCAGTGGTCTAAGGCACTGCATCACAGTGCTAGCTGTGCCACTAGAGATCCTGGTTTGAATCCAGGCTCTGTCGTAGCCGGCCGCGACCGGGAGACCCATGGGGCGGCGCACAATTGGCCCAGCGTTGTCCAGGGTATGGGAGGGAATGGCCGGCAGGGATGTAGCTCAGTTGGCAGAGCATGGCGTTTGCTAAAAAAATTATTATAATAATGTATGCACTCACTAACTGTAAGTCGCTCTGGATAAGAGCGTCTGCTAAATGACTAAAATGTAATGATGAACTTCACCAACGGCATGGAGCAGAGACCAGGCTTTGTGGAATCTAGCTCCGACACTTAAAATAATTTAAATTATGAAACGCCTACCTTGTACCTATGTTTGTCCTCTGTAGCTGTGTGCCTTTCTTTGTTTTCTGAAATCCAAACTTTTTCAATAAACGTTAATCAAATACAACCACTGACTATTTGCTCATTGCTGTTGCTCTAAGATGGCAACTCAGCGCAAATGTGCATGGTGGTGGTATTTGATTAACGTTTATTGAAAAGGTATGGATTTTAGCAAACAAAGAAAGGCACGCAACTATAGAGACAAACATAGGTACAAGGTGGGTGTTTCATCATTTTTCTTTTGTAAAGAATTTACCCTGGGCGAATCGATGAAATTGGAGGTAGATTCCACAGAGCCTGGTCTCGGCTCCATGCCATTGGTGAAGTTCATCATAAACTTCCTTCACCATGGAGTTTAGTCTGCTACCAAATACTAAACTTTTGACTACTTTAATACACTATAAGTGAATTTGTCCAAATACTTATGAAAAAAACAACATTAAAATGGGGGGACTAGATACATAAAGTGATTTCATTTCTAAACAGTAAAACAGATAAGGACATTCTGTACTGTCACCTCATATGTCACCTACAGCACCCGATGTCACAGGAAGGCCAAAAAGATCATCAAGGACATCAACCACCCGAGCCACTGCCTGTTCACCCCGCTATCATCCAGAAGGTGAGGTCAGTACAGGTGCATCAAAGCTAGGACTGAGAGACTGAAAAACAGCTTCTATCTCAAGGCCATCAGACTGTTAAACAGCCATTACTAGAACATTAGAGGCTGCTGCCTATAGACATAGACTAGAAATCACTGACCACTTTAAGAAATGGAACACTAGCCACTTTAATCATGTTTACATATCTTGCATTACTCATCTCATATGTATATACTGTATTCTATACTAGTCTATGGTATCTTAGTCACTTTAATAATTTGTACATATCTTATATTATTCATCTCATATGTATATACTGTATTCTATACTATTCTACTGTATCTTAGTCCATGCCGCTCTGACATCGCTCGTCCATATATGTATATATTCTTAATTAATTCCTTACTTAGATTTGTGTGTATTGGGTATATGTTGTGAAATTGTTAGATATTACATGTTAGATATTACTGCACTGTCGGAGCTAGAAGCACAAGCATTTCGCTACACCCGCAATAACATCTGCTAAACACGTGTATGTGACCAATAAAATGTGATTTGATTTGATCTCAAATAAAAAATCCTGGAGTATAGAGCCAAATTTACTAATTTTAGCTTCACTGTCCAAATAAATATGGAGAGGAGTGTACAAACCTGCCTAGTCACTCTCAGATGAGGAAAGAGCAGGGAAAATGCCTGAAATGTTTACCAAAAGTGTCTCCCATACTGTTCCAGGATTTGGGATTTGAAATAACAAGGTTTGTCTACCTTCATGCCCTCAGCCTTCCAGACTACAGTCATGTGATAGGGGAATTTCCTGTTTGCTGGATGCACACAACAGAGGGCACACTCAACAAGTCATGTGATTGGAGGTGAGCTGTTTGTGAACATGCTTTGTGGAAAACACCCTCACAGTTACTCAGCACAATTTCTTTATGTAACAAAGCATCCATTATGGATGTTTACACTATCCCTCTATTTTGGGCCCCAAAACTGCTTCCGTCAGCATGACTGGACCGGTTTCACCCCGTGTCACACAAAAGGATTTCTATCACTTTTAGCATCACTTAACCCATATTTATCATGGACGTGAGTACACATTCTGTCCTTTATATAGCCTTGCACCAGTTCCCTGAATGGAAAGCTTTGTTATGAAACTCTGGGAACCTTGACAAGGGCCATTAGAGGAGTGCCGTAATGACACCACCAGATCAGTCACAATCTTAGACTCTTGTTCTTTAGGAATTCCTTCTCTTTCATGTCTTCTTGTTCTTTAGGAATTCCTTCTCTTTCATGTCTGAGTTTCATAAACCACTGGTTATGTCAAGGATATAATAGTACAATGTAAAACCAAAGTCTAGTAGTGGTCTTCTAAATCACTTCACACACACTGGGTGTGTGACAAACATGCCTTCTTTCATTGCCACAAAAATATATGTATTTGTTCATGTTTCACCTGAAATGGCCTTAGACGTTTTATTTATTTTATATTCAACAAACACTTTACATCTAATCATATCTTTTCTACCCCATAACATAATTAAAATGTGTTGTCAAGAAGTGAAAAAATATAAACCAGTATAGAAAAGTAGAGAAGCTTCAAATTAAATTGAAATGTGAATCAATGTGTTTATCACAAAGGTCAATAACTAGATGATGTCATGTTTAGTCACACACTCATCATATCATATAAACGATGTAATCCATCATGTGACTTTCTTTGAAAACAAAGGTTTAGGAGGTTTTGTTTGGTATCAGTATTTTCTAGAACTCATAATAAAATAATGTTGCAAAAACATGCCATCTACACAAAATATATAGGTCATTTTTTTTTTTAAATCTTTAACTTCTTAAATCATGGTGGGAGATCCATTTGTAAAATACAAATACTGTGAAATAAACAAGGAAGGTAATCAGATGTATTTCCTAATAGAATTTAATAGAGTTGTACTTGTTCCATACTACCTGTTTATTGGGCAGGCTGACGTTTATTGGTATGAATCTTGTCCTGGAGGCAGTCCTAAGCGACACAAGATTGGCCAGCTGCTAAGTCAAAATTGGCTATATATCGTAAAAATATATAGTTTTTGTTGTTTTCATTTAAGGTTAGGGTTAAATCAGATTTTATTACTTTCTAGCTGTGCCAGCTAGTGACTACCCTGCAGAGCGGCCTCCATGAGTCATCCCAATAAATGCCAACCTGCGTTTATTGGCAGCGGCAGTACTGAGGTCATGGGGGAGTCAATACTGTTAGTCCTTACAGTTCTGTGCTGCCCTCTGCTGCTGAGCAAAGGAACTTCTAAAACGACACAACAGTATGATCCCGAAGCAGTGGTCCATAAAACAGCAACCTACATTTCTGTTTATTAGGGAACACAAATCAAAGTAATACTGAATATATTAAATAATGTGTTACTTTATCATTTTCAATGTCAACGCTACAGTACTTACATTTTCTGTTGTCATTTAGAATGTTATGTTACAAAATATATCATACATAGGCCTACATTCTCACCTCTGAAATCTCCCAATTTCCATGATTTAAGAAAATAATACACCTTGAAAATGACATTTCAAACAAAGAGACAAAGTAGATAAAGTCAATAGTGCAGAATTATGTATTAAACAATACTTAACATTGTTAAACAGGAATTAGACTGAGGCGGAATGAGAACTTGCAGCCTAGATGACAACACTGTTGATATTTGTAGATGAAAGGTCAAAATGTTAGGTACAGGTTGACTCTTCAACAACAGTAATAGAAAGGAGAAAATAGAAGACATCCGTTCAAATTCAAACCGACAGCGGTTCAACTTATGCTTAATGTATCGACACGTCGTCTATATAAAGTGGAACAAGGCTTTCAGGATTTTCTTTATTTTTCATGGCACAGGAAAGTTACTTTGATTCAGGGGAGTCTGGCTGTCTGGCTGGCTGGCTGGCTGACTTTATAAACCGTGAGCCAAAAACTCAACTTCCCAAGATGCAGTGGGTATTTGACCTTGATGTCAGCAGTTCATGGCCTTACATTCCACAATGGAACACATCTCTCACCAAGGACAGTGAACCGTAACTTTCTGAGGACTCAATCCTCAAGTATTCTGACTTGGTACAGAGAATAAGTGCATTTCTTCCTCCATTCGTGATATCCACAGCAGGCAGCATCATGCAGAGATACAGAGGAGGCAGAGAGGGCCAGGTCTACCAGGAATATGTCAACTCCCTTATTTCTGCAGTCCATGGGATGTGCTGAATGTCTCATACACATTGGCAGCAAACTCCTTCACCTGGTCAATCATCAGGAGATCCTGCAAAGAGGAAATGTGTCAGTCTTAGACTCAAGACTTCTTAAAAAACTTGCTGTGATTCAAAAATGGAAATCCTTCCAAAAGTCAAATGAGCTCTTACCTGTACAAAGTGACTTGGTATTTCACTGCAGATCGAGTGGATCTGTCCATTCACAATGGGGATGATTTTGGCAACTGGGAGACTTACATGCGAGAGACTGGAAGAGATTTTGGAGCGGACATTAATTGATAGGCAGATTAATTTTAATACAAAAAGGTTTTGTTTTTTCATTTTATGTGGCATTCAGAAAGTGATTTACTATGACAAGATGACCTTCATAAATTGCTGCCAACAAAAGTCATCCACAAAAAAACAGACCTATCAGGTGTAGTGCTCAGGGTGGAGTCTCCTTGTGCTCTGGGTGGGGGCCGGAAAAACTCTGCCATGTTGTCAAGGAAACGGTTGAAGCCCCTGTTCAGGCAGATGTTGAGTACAGTGCCGAAGTCCGGGCTGGAGGACAGAGAGGACAGTTCAGCACACCCACGTGCAAGATAAGCCTCTCTAAATAAGGGTCAATGAGTGACAGGCCTCCAGCTTACCTTTCAAGCATGTCTCTGGTCTCATTGAGCAGCTTTATCGTAGTGACATCATTCTCTGTCAGACCACAGGCCTGTCAAACACAATTAAATAATGTAAACCCCAGTTTAAATCCAAATAAACAAAAAAAAATAATACAACAAGTTGTATAATGTGTATTAGTTAATGACCATTACTCTGACCAGGGTTAACAATCCAGCAAGGGGTGGAACCGGTTCAGGGAACAGAACAGAAAACCGAAAAAATAAAAACAGAACCGGAAGTGATTTATACTCTTCCGGAACAGAACCGTTATTTTAAAGGCATTGGGAACCGGTTAATAATGTTCCGGGCATTTTTTCCCAGTCCCACAAAAATCCTAACAAATAGCCCACGCAAAGCCCTCACTCTGTCATTGAGAAACGTATTCCAGCATCTGCCTGCCAGCTGGAAATCTTTGCCAGTGGGTGTGTGTGTGTGTAGGCTACCTGCCCCTCCCCTCTGAAGCATAGGTTACTGTAGCCTACAGCTAGCCCATCTAGTGGAACTCGCTTAGTACTGCCTCTAGGACAAGATTCATACCAATAAAAAGCATGATTCAGGCATTAGGGAGAGATGTTTAAAATAATGTATTAATCTTTTCCAATGTTAGTTAAGGATACTATAGTTAACACACTTCACATTGGATTTATTAACTACAAAAAAGGAAAGATGTGATTTTAGCTAGCTAGCTAACATTTGCTCTGGTCTAACGTTAAACCAACTCGGAAGTTCAAAGACATTCAAAGTTCCTCCATAGAAGCCACTCCTCCGTAGATATAATTCTGTGGGCCTAATTCAGATAATGCATGTCATAACAAGATGCCTCCATCCCCACTCGCTTCACCCGCAAAATTTCAGTTGCATCTCGCCCCCTACTACACCGTTTGCTGTTTTGGTTTGCTGGTCGGAACAGTACGAAAAAAATAATGGTTCTGTTCAGAACTAAACGATTGGAAAATAATTTTTGTTCCAACCCCTGCATAGTGGCGCTGGGATTAGGAGTCCCAGGGGCAGGTGTGGGCTGTCACCTGTGCAGCCAGAGTGTTCTCCTCGTCAGGCATCATGTACCAGGAGAGAGGTCTGTGTGTGGAGCCCCTGTCCCCCTCCTCCACCTGGACTCTGATCTGGTTAAGGTGCTGCTCCAGCTCCTGCAGGGACAGACTCTGCTTCAGGGACACCCTGGGGGGGGGGGGGGAGACAGACACACAGAGACAGGCTAAAGCATCACATATGACTTAACAATCCTCCTAATGTGGTTTGAGATGCTGCTGTGCAATGTGTGCATGTGGCTGGCACTGTCTGACTCACCCGCCCAATGTGTTCTGCACAGCTTTCTTCACCACTGTTATCATCTCACTCAACCCTTGTGAGTCAGAGAGAATCCGTAAAAGGCAAGGATGCTTTACAGCCTGTGGGACTCATTTAGGCTAATCAACACAGCATGTCTGAGGACTTGTTATACTACAGCCCTAGCTATTTCAGAAAGCCCTGTAAATGTCTCTTACCATCCCCAAGGAGGTGCTGGATGCTGGAGAGGTACTGTTGTTGCACGTCCGGAGGGGCCAAGGGCATCTGGTGGAGCAAAGAACACAGAAATTGCATTTATAAACCACCCCACATCCAACATTTTGGGGCAGTTTTCTGGACACATATTAAGCTAATTCCTGAACCAAAAACCATTTTCAATAGAGATTCTCCATTGAGTTAGCTTTTCAGTCCAGTACTAGGCTAAATGTGTGTCTGGGAATTGAACCTACCCCATAGGGTACAAGAGATTGAAGCTTAAAGGCTTACCATTCCGCTCTTGCTGACAGAGTTGTCCAAGTATAAGTAGCCACCAATGATATTGAGCTGGACACGGAGTAAAACAACCAACATACAGGTACTGTACACAGCCACGACACTTCGGGTGAAACCTGGGGGAATAGGAAAAAGAGAAGTGATTCCATGACATACCTGTACATCAAGTGATCAAATCACTTTAGTTATTGATTCACAAAATAATTGCTGTTAAGGAATAATAACTTACTGATAATCTTCAGGTCCTCCCATATTTCAAGCTTATTTGCTGGTCTAGAAGAGAAACAGATGTCATTAATAATACCTTAAACTAATAATTTTGCTGAGCTATAGCTAAAGCATTTCCCTCTGACAGAGGTCATGAGACACTTACTTGCTCTTCAGCAGTGCAGTGAGGCTCTCAGAGTTTAGATGATGTAAGATGGCTTCTCTTAATGTAGGGAGCATTGACAACACTGTAAAATAATAATAATAATAACTGCACAACTAGGAATATGAATCAACACTGTAGTAACTATATCACTTGACATAATGAGTGTTGCAGGAGATTTCAGGGACTGTTAGTAGGCTGAAAGTGATGTACCGATCAGGCAGACAGCAGTACTGTACCTGTCATGTTGCACGTTCTCTGGTTACTCTCGAAGTGGAACTGACGTCGAGCTTGAGCGATGTACTCTGATGCCTCACGCTCCTGTATCTCTTGGATTTTCTTTTGGGCATATTTACCAAGAAAGTACACACCTGGAACAGGCAAACAGAAAGTCAAGGTAGCTAGAATGAATGCAGCAACATTAGCTATTAACTATATTTACCTATCATTATTATTTTTCATGACATTCATTTTCTAGCCATTTACTGGTAGATATAACTTAGCTTCATATATGCATAATCTTCATAGTTATCATATCTGATAACGTCCAGACCCACAGGTAACATTCTGGCTACCTAGCCAACTTTGCTAGCTAATGTTAACGGTAAGCTAGTTAGCCAACTGCTATCTTGATAGCGTAGCTAGCTACCTCCGACAAACGCTCCAGCGAAAATAAATTTCCTTTTGTGGCGTTTCAGAAAATTCCACGTAGACGAAAACATTTTCGAGACGATTGAAGATTTATAAAACAGAAGAAACAAAGCACCCAAACGTGTTATTTTCCACAGTCTCACATGACACGAATTTCATAGCTAGCTGCATGTCAAACACGCAGGTGCAAAGCAAAGCAACATCGATTAATCGGTGTTTCTGCGATCTGCAAAACAAAATGCCTGAGTGGTCCGTCCAATATTATCTTCCCCTTCAATGCGCGCTAATTTGTTCCAGGCAGGCCGTGGTGATTTTATAACGCTGTCGCATGAGCTCTCTGGTGTTGGAGTAGCTAGTTGATGTGCGTTTGTGTAATCTAATTTCTCAGACTGTACATTCAACATGGGGACAGAGAATGTGGGGAATGATGTCGTTTCTAGAGAGAACTTTCAGCCATGTGCCGAAGACATACAGAGATGGATGGCCAATGCCTTTGACATGGTTGGTTTGGCATAGGCCATAGGTGCAGGACCAATAGCTACAATGCGCCGTTGGTGGTCGGTTAGTTCTGTAGGGTTTTCAATAACTTTTAGACAACGCCCAAAAAAAATCTGTTCCTTTTATTTTTTGCGTTTTCACTATGAAGACGCAAAAGAAAAGGAACGGAACAGTGACCATTAACGGCGCATTGTGGCTAGGCAGGACAGAGCAGTCCCACCAGTAAATTACAACAAACTATTTTAAATGCCTGGTGTACTAATAATAATCTTCACCTCTTTACAGGCAAAAGATGCTTTGGAGAATGGTGAGGTGCCTGTTGGATGTCTCATGGTCTACAACAATGAAATCCTTGGCAAGGGGAGAAATGAAGTGAATGAAACAAAAAATGTGAGTAACTTAATCATTTCAGCTGGGCTATCATAGGCAAACACATCTCAATGGTTATTTGCTGTGGTTATTGCCTTGCAAGTGTCCAAACAAAGGCATTTACCAAAGCCATACCGGTACCCTAATCTAGTGGTTCTCAAACCTCTCCTCTTGGATCCCCAGACGTTTCACAATTCTGTTGTAGCCCTTTACTAGCTCACCTGATTTACCTAGTCATGGGCTTGAGGATTAGTTGATAAGTTGAATCAGGTGTGCTAGCTCTGGAATAGATCAAACACATGGAAGGGCTGGGGATCCCAGAGAAGAGGGTTGAGAACCACTGGAATTGTTCTCTTTCTCCTATCATTCGAACACCATGCCTGTTAATGTGTATCTGACTCTGTGTGTTCCAGGCCACTCGCCATGCTGAGATGGTGGCTCTGGACCAGGTGCTGGAGTGGTGTCGTCATAGAGACCTGGACCCCAGGACAGTGTGTGAGAGGACTGTGCTCTACGTGACTGTGGAGCCATGCATCATGTGCGCAGGAGCTCTTCGCCTGACCAGTATCCTTATGACCTCATCAACCAGTCTCTACTTGGGTTTACCCAGTTTACTGTAGCATTTGTGTAGGTTCATTGTGAGGGTTTACCTCAAATGACTCTGTATAGGATGTCCAATCAAAAATTCATCTTTTGACCAATGGGTAAAATAATGTTGTGTAGATAATCCTCCAAGAAAACCAATGGTCCAAACCTCATGTCTCTTATCATAATCCGTTCAAAAGTTATTGGAGTTTTTACCTTTGTAGGATGGCCAGAATTAGGGTGACTAAATCGATGAAGGCCAGAGGAAAAAAAGTGGTAAAAAATCAGGAAGAACAGCTAGGCTGGATTCTGTGCAAGAATGAAGGTTACTGGCTACCTGACAGGCTCACTTTCCCGTTGAAATCACCATCTTTCTTCTCGAATCCGCATGACATTAAACGATAGAGATAAGATGGTTATCGATTTTGAGACATGACATGTAGTATGGGAATTGTGGGTGGACACCCTACTCTGTAGGACTTGTCTGAGAGCGAGTTCATTTTGCCTGATGCCCCGGGTGGGTGGAGATTTCACTTTAGGACCAATGGAATGGTCTAAAATGTGTCAACTCCGCGGCACCCGGCAAAGCAAAACGAACTCGCCCTGTGTTTCAAACCTTATTATCTGTTTTACCTTAACAGTGCAACAGACATTCCTCTGGTTGTGTATGGGTGCAATAATGACAGGTTTGGTGGCTGTGGATCTGTTCTAGACATCCCCTCTGCTGATCTACCTCACACTGGCTCAGCATTTAAGGTACAATATGTCATCCAGTGTTCACAGCATTCTTTTTACACCCAATCTCTCTTTGTGCTTTTGTTGGAAAGAGACTGATTATCCCGCGTTGAAATGCATCCGCATCTGAGCCTAGCCTAGAGTTGAATAGGATCATTCATTTACTTCAGGAGGGCATTGATTAAACAGTTGCTCCTTCATTTTCAGTGTATCTCTGGCTTCAGAGGAGAGGAAGCAGTGGAGATGCTGAAGACCTTTTATAAACAGGAGAACCCTAATGGTAAGAACTGCTACTTTAGGATTTATCTTATCCTGTAACCAGCATTATAAGTATCTAAGTATTTTCATGTACATTATAGTTGCAAAACTGTGAAATACAGATTTTTCTATTTCAGCTCCCAAGCCGAAGACGAGGAAGGAGTGAGATTATGTTGGTGTCCAGCAGGGGGCTCTAGACTTTAAGAAATGAGGTGAGGGGCAGAGGAGAATGATGGAAAGGGAGTTGCTAACAAAGCTTTTTCTTAAACAGACTTGGATTTGTCTGTCTGACAAATGTTTTTTTTTTTTTTTTGTGTGTTCTCACTTATTCGCTCAGACTTTTGCGTCAGCACTCATTTTTATTTTCATATTATTGACAGTATATGAGACCCTTATAGTATAGTTTGCCTGGACACTATCCAGGGCCTGTAAAGTGGCTTGATTGCGTCGCTCTGTCGGCTCTGTGGCTTTCCTGTGTGGCTGGCTGGCTGTGTGAGGAGCTTCTGCTGACTTTATTATGGTTATTAGTGTACAGTACCAAGTGCAGTCGTGGTCAAAAGTTTTGAGAGTGACACAAATACTAATTTTCACAAAGTCTGCTGCCTCAGTTTTGATGATGGCAGTTTGCATATACTCCAGAATGTCATGAAGAGTGATCAGATGAATTGCAATTAATTGCAAAGTCCCCCTTTGCCATGAAAATGAACTTAATCCACAAAAAACTTTTCCACTGCATTTCAGCCCTGCCACAAAAGGACCAGCTGACATCATGTCAGTGATTCTCTCGTTAACACAGGTGAGATTGTTGAAGAGGACAAGGCTGGAGATCACTGTCATGCTGATTGAGTTAGAATAACAGACTGGAAGCTTTAAAAGGAGGGTGGTGCTTGAAATCATTGTTCTTCCTCTGTTAACATTTTACATTTTAGTCATTTAGCAGACGCTCTTATCCAGAGCGACTTACAGTTAGTGAATGCATACATTTTTCATAACCATGGTTACCTGCAAGGAAACACGTGCCGTCATCATTGCTTTGCACAAAAAGGGCTTCACAGGCAAGGATATTGCTGCTAGTAAGATTGCACCTAAATCAACCATTTATCGGATAATCAAGAACTTCAAGGAGAGAGGTTCAATTGTTGTGAAGAAGGCGTTAGGGTGCCCAAGAAAGTCCAGCAAGTGCCAGGACCGTCTCCTAAAGTTGATTCAGCTGCGGGATCGGGGCACCACCAGTGCAGAGCTTGCTCAGGAATGGCAGCAGGCAGGTGTGAGTGCATCTGCACGCACAGTGAGGCGAAGACTTTTGGAGGTTGGCCTGGTGACAAGAAGGGCAGCAAAGAAGCCACTTCTCTCCAGGAAAAACATCAGGGACAGACTGATATTCTGCAAAAGGTACAGGGATTGGACTGCTGAGGACTGGGGTAAAGTCATTTGCCCAGAAGTTAATTGACAGCATGCCAGGGTGGATTGCAGAGGTCTTGAAAAAGAAGGGTCAACACTGCAAATATTGACTCTTTGCATAAACTTAATGTAATTGTCAATAAAAGACTTTGACACTTATGGAATGCTTGTAATTATACTTCAGTATACCATAGTAACATCTGACAAAAATATTTCATAACACTGAAGCAGCAAACCTTGTGAAGACCAATACTTGTGTCATTCTCAAAACTTTTGACCACGACTGTAGACAGAAACTGGCTGGACTGCATTATTGTCTGGGTTCTCCTCCTCTCCATGTTCTCATCTAATCCAGATGTGATCTCACTCCCAAGCACCATGGGTCTGGGATGAGCTTAAGGCAGGTGCCGGAGCACCCTCAGCAACGTCTAAAGGAGCGCTCTCTCTATGGTGTCTCAGTCATCAACTGCCGTCATGGATCTGAAATCAGTGTTGCCCCCTGAGGCCATTTCCCACTCCAATGTATCATGTCTGTGATCGTTTCTGGGTTTGTCTTGGATTGTTAAGTGCTGGTGTCGTCATGTACAATATGGTGGTGGCGTTCTCTACTTCTTTGAAAATGTTGTTACTAAGTGCCATGGCTGTTTTGTGATTTATTTATTTCTGCTGAAGAACAAATACGTATTCACACTGTTACTCTCAGCGGGAGAAGGAACACTGAATAGTGAAACAGACTGGGAGCGCCCATGCAGACAGTCCTGTCCTGTCTCTCCCACTGAATGACTAGGCCAGACATCACTGCAGAGGGACCATATTCCAATGAGAGGGACCCACTTATTTCAGATCAGAAAGAAGACAAGTTCCATTCCATCCATTCCATCCACTCCCGCTGTTTCTTTAATATTAGTCTCTGTAACCACCAACACTCACACGAGGACTGCAGTTTGGTGTGTGACAAACGGCATGTGTTTGTAGGACAGACCACATCTGTGTGGGATCAGAGTCAGTCTGAAACTCCTCCCCATCCCATCACTTGCAGTAGGCAGGCTGCATCCCTCAGCCTTAAACCCTTAGTGGTCCCTTCCCTGGACAGGATCAGGAACAGAGGAACGAACAGCTCAGTCCAGGCAGCATCAGACAGTACAGGTTGTACCAGCTCCTAATGAATGCTCCACACTCTGACCTACTTTAACTTTCACTATTGTTTTTTACTGTCTTTTGTAAATCTATTAAAATCTGTTTTAAATCAGCAAAATGTCCTCTTTATTTAGTTCAACTGCTGTATGTAGTTTATTCACCAATGGGGGAAAAAAGTATTTAGTCAGCCACCAATTGTGCAAGTTCTGTAAGGCCTGTAATTTTCATCATAGGTACACGTCAACTATGACAGACAAAATGAGAAGAAAAAAATCCAGAAAATCACATTGTAGGATTTGTTATGAATGTATTTGCAAATTATGGTGGAAAATAAGTATTTGGTCAATAACAAAAGTTTCTCAAAACGTTGTTATATACCCTTTGTTGGCAATGACACAGGTCAAACGTTTTCTGTAAGTCTTCACAAGGTTTTCACACACTGTTGCTGGTATTTTGGCCCATTCCTCCATGCAGATCTCCTCTAGAGCAATGACACAGACTTTCAACTCCCTCCAAAGATTTTATATGGGGTTGAGATCTGGAGACTGGCTAGGCCACTTGAAATGCTTCTTACGAAGCCACTCCTTCGTTGCCCGGGCGGTGTGTTAGGGATCATTGTCATGCTGAAAGACCCAGCCACGTTTCATCTTCAATGCCCTTGCTGATGGAAGGAGGTTTTCACTCAAAATCTCACGATACATGGCGCCATTCATTCTTTCCTTTACACGGATCAGTCGTCCTGGTCCCTTTGCAGAAAAACAGCCCCAAAGCATGATGTTTCCACCCCCATGCTTCACAGTAGGTATGGTGTTCTTTGGATGCAACTCAGCATTCTTTGTCCTCCAAACACGACGAGTTGAGTTTTTACCAAAAAGTTATATTTTGGTTTCATCTGACCATATGACATTCTCCCAATCCTCTTCTGGATCATCCAAATGCACTCTAGCAAACTTTAGACGGGCCTGGACATGTACTGGCTTAAGCAGGGGGACACGTCTGTCACTGCAGGATTTGAGTCCCTGGCGGTGTAGTGTGTTACTGATGGTAGGCTTTGTTACTTTGGTCCCAGCTCTCTGCAGGTCATTCACTAGGTCCCCCCGTGTGGTTCTGGGATTTTTGCTCACCGTTCTTGTGATCATTTTGACCCCACGGGGTGAGATCTTGCGTGGAGCCCCAGATCGAGGGAGATTATCAGTGGTCTTGTATGTCTTCCATTTCCTAATAATTGCTCCCACAGTTGATTTCTTCAAACCAAGCTGCTTACCTATTGCAGATTCAGTCTTCCCAGCCTGGTGCAGGTCTACAATTTTGTTTCTGGTGTCCTTTGACAGCTCTTTGGTCTTGGCCATAGTGGAGTTTGGAGTGTGACTGTTTGAGGTTGTGGACAGGTGTCTTTTATACTGATAACAAGTTCAAACAGGTGCCATTAATACAGGTAACGAGTGGAGGACAGAGGAGCCTCTTAAAGAAGAAGTTACAGGTCTGTGAGAGCCAGAAATCTTGCTTGTTTGTAGGTGACCAAATACTTATTTTCCACCATAATTTGCAAATAAATTCATAAAAAATCCTACAATGTGATTTTCTGGAGAAAAAAAATCTCAATTTGTCTGTCATAGTTGACGTGTACCTATGATGAAAATTACAGGCCTTTCTCATCTTTTTAAGTGGGAGAACTTGCACAATTGGTGGCTGACTAAATACTTTTTTCCCCCACTGTATATGGTAATGTTGTGGATAAAAAAACAATGTGAAGGTGACAATGTAAGTTTGAAGAATTGCAAACCTCTAGCTAGCGATCACGATTGCTTTATCTACAGGAAATGTGACCATTTATTTCAGGATTTTCAGTAACTGACTGGTGTTTGAGAGTCTATTCTACAATAAGACAACAGTGATTATCACTAACAGGCTGTAGTGTAATGATTCTTATTAACTTAATATCTTCTATCCACTTCCCCCTGGCTTTGTGTGTTATGACTCATTCCTTTAAAAAGGTTTTAAATCTTTGATGCTTGCGGCTGTGGCGAGTTAGATGAGCTCTCACGCCCTTAGCTACATTCTAACTATACACCCCCCTGAAAGTCACTCCTGTAGAGCTCTGCTTCTACGGCCAAAGTACCACTCAGGATCCCTGCCTAAGACTGGCACAGTACACTTGCTCAGCTGCCTGCCCACCCACACACATCCGGCAGACACGCATACACCTTGCCAAAGGATCTGTACTCTGTATTTTCTGTGCTTGGAGGATGCAGGGGTTGAGCGCCATCACAGTGAGCACTTGGAGCCACAATGCATGGCTATATCTGGGCCTCCATCTTGTGCACGCTGAATTAGCTGCATTGTTTTCTACCTAGTGGGGCCTGGAGACAGAAAGGCTGCTTTTAAACTGCTTTTACCTCCACTGAAGTCAGTACATGTCGAGCGGTAATGTTATTTGGGCTCTGTCTCTGGCATTTCTGCCTGCAGGTTTGTAGTTGTCACACTTTCGATTGGCTTTGACTAAGCCTTGCATGTTGCTCAAGCTTTTCCTGCTTACCAAACACAGTTTTCGCCCTAATTACTATGCTAATGTATGCCAGCAAATTCCTTCAAAATGCATTCAATTTGTCACCTCCACATGGGGGACCGGCAGTGTTAATGAGAAGACTGAAGTGTCTTTCTCTCGTTATCAAGCTGACAGAGCGCCTGTGACTGTGCACACATTCCGCCATGACAAAAGTGTATACAAACAACTTACCCAGCAAAGATGTCATTCTCTATCAGGATGAAAAACCACAGTTGTCAAGAGCACCTATTTCCATTTCACTACAGAGGAATGTATTAGAAGAGTTTCATTTTTCCATCTAATTGAGCTGACAGCTGCTACAGGAGTTGGATCTGGTGGCACACCGTTAGAGGTTTTGTTTAATAAAAAAGTGAGGATAGCTGTCCCAGACCTGCTGTTTTCAACTCTAAATGATCGGCTATGAAAAGCCAACTGAGAGACCTGAGCCCTAGGACCATACGTCGGGACTACCGGCCGTGGTGACTCCTTGCTATCCCCAGTCCGCCTGGCCTTGCTGCTATTCCAGTTTAAACTGTTCTGCCTGCGGTTATGGAACCCCTACCTGTCCCAGACCTGCTGTTTTAAACTCTAATGATCGGCTATGAAAAGCCAACTGAGATTTATTCCTGATTATTATTTGACCATGCTTGTCACTTATGAACATTTTTGAACATCTTGGCATGGTTCTGTTATAATCTCCACCCGGCACAGCCAGAAGAGGACTGGCCACCCCTCATAGCCTGGTTCCTCTCTAGGTTTCTTCCTAGGTTTTGCCTTTCTAGGGAGTTTTTCCTAGCCACCGTGCTTCTACACCTGCATTACTAGCTGTTTGGGGTTTTAGGCTGGGTTTCTGTACAGCACTTCGAGATATTAGCTGATGTAAGAAGGGCTATATAAAATAAAATTGATTGATATAGTATGCTCTGGTATTTTGCTGTTTTGGCTCTCTGTTTAAACATTGGTGTCAATAGGATTGTAATACATTGCCAGTCTGTTCTAAAAATGATAAACAGCAGCTGAGATCATATCACTCTCAAAACAAACTTACAGCCACTGAAAGAATGTATCACATTTTTCATTATATACTGTGGTATACTTACATTATAGGCTAACATATTATTTCATGAGAGCTTTTGAGGTCTGTCTCCCAGAGTTACTAGAGCCTTGGAATAGTTGTGAATAAAAATACACATTATGGGGATATTTCTTCTGCATTGAGCTTCAAGTTATTTAGTGTGTCTTTATGGACTGGAATGTGTGTGTTTCTCGTTAAGAGTTTGTCCAGCACTGCACAAAGGAATTGTTATGTTTGGACAGAGTCTGCGTCTGAAAAAGCCAGGCAGAAATTGCCAGTGAAAATATAGGGCAAACATTAAATCATACGTGTGGTGATTTTTCTTTTTAATTGAATGGGTGGGCCGTCATTCCCATGGAATTTAGTGTTATGTGAGTCTGTGAAGAGAAGAGCTGTAGTGAGACGCTGGCTGACACACACATCCATGACATCTCTGACTCGCTCTAAATAACGTAACTTTTTATTGAAAGACCATACACTTCAAATGCGGTCATCCCTTTTTACAAAAGCATAAAAACAAGAAAGGGTATTTTCGAGCAGCGGAGCTCACAGTCTGGCTGTCCTAGAAAATAACATTATGTGGTATAGCTGTTAGACACTACACATCCAGGAAAAGTCTGTCATTCATGCCACTGTAGGAGATGCCCTCGCTGGAAAGCTCTCCAGTGAAAAGAAAAAAAAGATAATTTGAATACATGGCTTTTGCTAACTCTGCTGGCGTGCCTAAGCATCTTAAGATAAATATCATACCTGTAGCAGTAAGTTAATTCCATTAATACAATAGCAGTAAATTCATTCCATTAATACAGTATGCTCCGTGTTCAGATAATACTTGAGTCTTTGAGATGGATGAACAGGATGATTAAATACTAATATGTGGGTAAATGTAGTGTCATAGTAATACCTCCAGTCCATAGCAAGGTGGTGAATTCATATCCCACATTGTCATTGACAGAAAACAGGCGTCTCAGTTCTTAGCTTCAGTCTCAACAATTTCAAGAGGAGGACTCCTCTTTTACACAGATGTAAAAGACAAAAATGTTATTTTCAAAACAGAAATAAATCGGATCATATTCCCACATATTTTTCCATAATTTATTTACACAGTCGTTGTTATTCTGCTGTCCGGGTCGGGATTGGGCCTGTCTATGCGGCAGCCCAGTGAGGACTGGGTCTTGACTGGATGGCAATGTTCCCACTCTGTGTTGGCCTTCAGTCTGCTTTAGCCTTGTCTGTGTCTAGAACACCTGGAAGACAGAGAAATATCAATGCACGGTTTTCTCTTGTTCAATCATGCATAACTCAAATCAGTGGTGTTGAGGGGAATATGAAGTTGTATGAACAGTTGCAAATAGCACTTTATATCCACTCCTTCCAAAATGAAAAGCCAATTGAACATTCATAGCTGACCAATTGGCCTTTATATATCTATCATCAATGTCTCATTTGGGCATATTGAGGTTATGTTGGAGCGGTGAGATGGGAACATGAGCTCTGAGGGAAGGAGCTGTGGGAGAGAGAAATGAATTAAATCACAGCAGGACTAAACCAGGGAAGTGAAGTGGGAGAGGAAGAGGAAGAAAGAGGAGAGGATGGGCTAGAGGAAGAAGGGATTGGAAAGAAAAGAGAGGAGGGAGAAAGAGGAGAGAACATGGGTGAGGGGGAGAGGATTGGAGAGAGTCGAGAGAAAAGAGAGGAGAGAGGGAAAAGAAAGGAGAAGAGGAGACCGGTGGGGAGAAGAGACATTTGAATGGATAGAGTGTTGAGGGAATAGTGAGCAGATCGAAGGATGTAGAAGTTTGTGATAGGAATTGAAATGGTTGTGCTGATTTTTGGGTCAGTGTCAAACAGGTGGGAGGAGGAGGGATGGAGGGATTTGGTGTCTGCTAGCTGTAGTCTACTCTTCTTCTCTCCTCTCATTTCCCATCTGTTACTCAGCGCCGCAGGTAGCACTACTCCCACAGACCTCCCAGCCCGCACTATTAATGCAAATAGTAACAGGAATGTGTGTGTGTGTTAGCTCAAGTGTGTAGGTGTGTGAGTGTATGTGCAGTGTGTGTGTGAGTAAATGTGTTAGTTTGTGTACACATTATGCACTCGTTTGCACTTGTGTGTGTGGGTGAGTGCTGGTGTGAGTGCAAGAACTAATAGAGGTTCTGAAATCACAGGGATTCTGTGGAGGGATTTGTGCCAGTATAGGCCCTTAACATGCTATTCCGCTTCACACACACACACACACACACACACACACACACACACACACACACACACACACACACACACACACACACACACACACACACTCCCACTCCCACTCTCACACACAAGTGGCTGCCAGACGTGTTGAGGGCTTACATTTGGAGCAGTCCCAGATGTAGCTGTTGAGGATCTCTCCCAGGACATAGTAGATGTTAATCAGGACAGCGAGGCAGGAGAAGAAGGCCACCTTCGCCAGGGGACTGATCTGCTCCAACAGGGGGTAGACCCACACACCGGTCACATGGTGCACCCAGCACATCCTGACAGGAGAGAGAGGGAGGTAGGGGTGAGATAGAGGACTAAGATATAAGGAAAGAAAGAGAGTGCAGAGTTTATACTTTTATATTACAGCCACCTGTCTGTATCAATAGAGGCTCAAATATGGCCAAAGTGGAGATCCTTTGTTGCTGCCATACACCCACTGTCTGTGTCACTTTTGCTGTCTGCCTTCTACAGTATCCAGCCACATCCCTTTCATAAAGTCAGTCTGGTCCATTGAATGTCTGACAGACAACACACCCCCATGGTTGTCCTACTGTAGGAATCCAGATTAAACATTTTTAATAGTGAGATTATTATAAAAACGTACCTGCCCTAAACTAGGCTGAACCACTGAAATGGATGTAAGATCAGATCATACAGTACATTTAATGCTATACTTTTGAACATACAGTAGTACTGATACAGTACAGTGGTAGAGGACATTAGAAGGACCATCAGTGACAGTGGATTGAGGTAACATGCCCTCAGATGAGAGAGCCACTGCCAGGGGAGGTCTGAGAGAGATACACTGCCAGGGGAGGTCTCAGGGGGAGAGAGAGAGAGAGTGCCACTGCCAGGGGAGGTCTCAGGGGGAGAGAGAGACACTGCTAGGGAAGCTCAGGGGGAGAGAGAGAGAGAGAGTGACACTGCCAGGGGAGGTAAGAGAGAGAGATACACTGCTAGGATAGGTCTTAGGGAGATAGACACTGCTAGGAGAGGTCTCAGGGAGAGAGACACTGCTAGGAGAGGTCTCAGAGAGAGAGACACTGCAAGGATAGGTCTCAGGGAGAGAGACACTGCTAGGAGAGGTCTCAGGGAGAGTGACACTGCTAGGAGAGGTCTCAGGGAGAGAGACACTGCTAGGAGAGGTCTCAGGGAGATAGACACTGCTAGGAGAGGTCTCAGGGAGAGAGACACTGCTAGGAGAGGTCTCAGGGAGAGAGGCACTGCTAGGAGAGGTCTCAGGGAGAGAGAGAGAGCATACAGTACTGGACAAGGGCAAATTAGTGAAAGGCGACAGAGTCCAGTGCGTCAGCTGGCCCACTCACAGCCTCTCCTTAGCCCACTGATTCCAAAGCAATCACTCAAGGTGAGACTGGACTGGCCCTTACCCTGGCCCGAGGCTGCTGCACAATACAGCTGATCCCACTAATAAGAAGTGATTACACATACTTGAGTCCACAGACGGAAGCTGTTGGGCGTCAGTAAGACGGTGAATAATGTAATTGCTTCAATTAGCTGAATTCAATAATTGGGCAATTAGTTGAATGGCAGTTTTATGTCTTCAAGTTGCACATGTGGGGGCAAACAAGGTAGTTCATCTAACAGTTACATCAGTTGTTACATCCGTTGACCTCTACCCTAATTTATTATGTACTGTATAATTCATTCGTAACCACAGGGATTTTAGACTATGACTCTATGGATTCAGGGGAAATCCCTACATTCAATGTTAATTTTAGTAACCTAGCATTCCTCAGTTTACAATTTTTTGACAATCCAAATGATTGAGCCTACATATGTCTGTATGAGTGATGGTGTCTGACAGACTGTACACAGATCAGACATGTCTGCCACTGAAGCTTAACTCGTCCTACTTGACATCTTTCTCTTTCCCTCTCTCTGTCTATCCCCCTCTCTCTCTGTAACTCCCTGGCTGGGAATCCCTATGTAAGGCAGCCAGTGGAGGCTGCTGAGGGGAGGACGGCTCATAATAATGGCTGGAACGGAGCAAATGGAATGGCATCAAACACATGGAAACCATGTGTTGGATGTATTTGATACCATTCCCCTGATTCTGCTCCAGCCATTACCACGAGGCGATCTTCCCCAATTAAGGTGCCACCAGCCTCCTGTGCAGACATCCTACGGATTTACCCAACTCCAGCACTTTTCCTCTCCCGCCGAGGGAAAGGAGATAGATTCCCTGACCCTGTGAGACGTGTGGGGATATAATCCTCTTAATCCTAGCCAGGGATTAAAATGAAGAGAGGTGTTTGTTGCGTGAGGCTCCTACACTTCAGGTGGGTCTGACAAACCCCCTTCTCCTTGCTGTCGGCACTGGTTAGCTGCGGCTGCAGTAGAGGGTTCCTTCGGTTCCCAGCCTCTCCTCTCCTCTGTGAGCATTAAATCTGCCGTGCTCAGGACTAGGGTCTGGTTCTCTGGTATTGGTGTTGTCACAAGGCAGGCCTCTCTGCCAGACCAGAGACAGATCCCCCTCTCTCTCTTTCTTTCTCTCTTTCTCGACTGATAGAGGAGGGTTAGAGGTTGTTTTATCTGCAGCAGATTTGGAGAGACTGTGTGTTATCATGCAAGGAGAAGGCCATCCATCATGAGGGCGTGGAGGGACAGAGCCATGAGAAACGTGGGAATGGAGCTAGCTGCCAGACCTACGGGCCTGGAGAGGCAGTGGGGAGGGGCGGGGTGGCTGGACGTCCCTGTCTTCTCATCAGCCACACAGATCAGTCACATTCATCATCAGGACACACAGTACACAATATTTATACTGTGATGTTGCTGTGATGATTTCTCTGTTCTGTACAGTATGTTCTTATATGTGTCTTATGCCTGTTTTCAAGAGCATGTTTTAATGGCCCCAAGTGGAAATGGACAATAACATTTTAGGCCTTTTCACACTGCATTGTTCTGAGCCCCCGGCTATCTTAGCCCCAGGCTAGACAAGCCCTGGGCTAGTTTAGCCTGTGTTCACACAAGCATTTGTTAAACCTGGGCTAAGCTTTTACAGGTGTGCCTTAAAAGAGGCTATATTTGTTGCACCCTATTAGTGAGAATGCTGTACCCCACAGAATGCAGCACCATACCGTATTTTTTAATATTTGTCCTGTAAATCTACAGTAATTTACATTTACTTCATTTAGCAGACGCTCTTATCCAGAGCGACTTACAAATTGGTGCATTCACCTTATAGCCACGTTCTGGAACATTCAATATACTGGATAGTGTGCTGCCAGCAATTTACTGTAATTCAGTACCACCCCACAAAATACAGTATCATACTGTAATTTTGGAGCACCAAAAAACTTTTGCGGATGCATGGTATTGTTGTGGCTCATTAACACATTTTCAGGCGTGACTTGTAAGAGGCTATACTTGTTGCACCCCTTAAATTCATGCAACAATATTATTATCATGGATATATCCAATTAAATGTAAATAGAAAAGCTATGAAAACAGACAAATGGAGCGTTTGCTGCCCTTCCAGCTGTAGAGGTTTTAGCTTTAGTTGGCCAAGTGAGAAGCCTGCTGCACAGCAACCATTTTTGTTAGACATAGCAACCAAAGTTTTGCATGGATGAAAGTGTTTTGATTTTTGTCCTCAGGAGGAAGGATGAAATAGTATGAATTTCCTTAACAAAATAACATGCAGAACACATTACAGGCATCACAAGCATATGTAAATTAAGTGACATTGCAGCTTTTGTGATTGGACAGTAAGCATTCTAGGTGTTGTTCTTAACCCTGTTTCACACTGGCTATATTGGCACCGTGTTTGATCTGGGGCTAAATCCGAAAAGTCGGTACTAACCCTGCTCCGGATCAGGGCCAGCTAGCCCTGGGCTAAGGTTAGTGCTAGCCCACTTTAAAATGCGCAAGTGTGAACACTCGCTTAAATCTCCCTTAGCCCAGGGCTAAGGTGCAGTGTGAATGCGCCTTTTATGTTCTCTTATCAATTAGCAACACAGACCGAGGAAGAGTCCAGCCTGTCATTGTTGGAGGAAAAGGGCTCTTACCATAGAACGTATCCCACGGCAAAGCTGCACACAGCTATCAGTCCACAAGGCCTGCTGGGATACTGGTGGTGCGTGGTCCTCATCTCAATGATGATGAAAGGGAGGACGGTGGTGTGCTGGTGCAGAGAACACAGAGAGAACAGTCGTTAGCCACGCACAGATAGCTAGTTAGTATTAGCGACACGGTGCCTGTCGGTGCCAGGCTCAGTGACAACAATTGAGACATGATACATTAGTAACACACAGTATGGCTTTACAGCAGAGAGAGAGAGAGAGAGAGAGAGAGAGAGAGAGAGAGAGAGAGAGAGAGAGAGAGAGAGAGAGAGAGAGAGAGAGAGAGAGAGAGAGAGAGAGAGAGAGAGAGAGAGAGAGAGAGAGAGAGAGAGAGAGAGAGAGAGAGAGAGAGAGAGAGAGAGAGAGAGAGAGAGAGAGAGAGAGAGAGAGAGAGAGAGAGAGAGAGAGAGAGAGAGAGAGAGAGAGAGAGAGAGAGAGAGAGAGAGAGAGAGAGAGAGAGAGAGAGAGAGAGAGAGAGAGAGAGAGAGAGAGAGAGAGAGAGAGAGATGTTATGATGAGGTACTCAGACAGACAGCCTGTAGATAGGTTCATGTAAACAGTGGGAGTCTAGAAGCTCTGTCAGTCTGGGACATTGAGCGCAGGGTCATAAAAGAGTAATAACGTTTTTTTTAATAGAGCCGTGTGTGGGAGACATTAAACAGATGACGTGTGATGCTGCTGTGTAGAGACGAGTGCTCTACTCTCCAGAGTGAGTGTCTTATGATTAAAATCCCCACTGCTCTCCTCTTATGTTCTCTCTCTGACGGACCTCGCTGACATTTTACTGTTGTGACTTTCAATAATTCAGTAATCTGCTTGCTTTGGCTTGGGATGTGGCGCCTGTTTTTTTCCAATGTGCTCAAAGGATCAGATCTTTTTTAGAGTGTGCTGCTAAGGATGCTCCAGCGTGTAACAGATGTGTTTGCAGAAGGGTAGGCAGAGAGACAACATTAACTTTTAACACCCTTTAATATTTCGTGGTGTGTGTGTGCTGCTATTTTTTACCATGTTATTTCACCTAGCTGAAACAGCAGACTGCTGGGGCCCGTTAGAGCCCACACTGTCGCCCCTACCGCACACACACAATGAGTGATGCCAGCGGTGGAACGCGACAGCTCCCTGACGATCAACTCCCTCTCTTTAATCAATGTGCTCATGACTCACCTGCTGTTCTTATAGACCACCTGCGCTCTGTCAGGAATAGAACCATTACGTAACGTGTGTGTGTCTGGGTGTCTGTGCACGGCTGATTAGAAATGGACGAAGTGGGAAGTTTGAGAGTATATTGAAACAGGTAGAAGCCATGGTAACTGGCTATTTTGTACAGTGCAGTATACTTCAGTTAACCTTGTTTCTAGCTGTTTCTGCTTCAGCCAATTACTGTATCATTGTCATACCAAATAAGTTGGTATCAAGCAGAAACCGAATGAAAACCAGGCTGGCATTGACAAAGACACAGGTTGGGTGGCCGTGGAGGAAATGTTGCATGTGACTAATTGCTAATGGAAGCTAATGACAGTATCTTTAAAGGTGCCCTAGCCATTGGTGGGGGTGTAGAGGGTCACAGTTGAGAGACATCTCTCCTGTGCTAATTGAAATCGAAATCAGCTCCCTGAACATACACTTCCACTGAGTGGGCTAGAAGTGGCCTGGGTTCATAATACCATATTAATGTGTGGTTCATCCAAAAATTAAATAATATTTGGTCGTTTTCTGTTAATTCAAAAGTGTGAATGGAAGTGGCTACTAGGCCCATGTAACCATGTGGTGAGAATGCCATTAACTGTGCTTTGGTCAGTGGCATGTAGGCCTATAAGCTAGGACGTTAAAACAAAGCTTACAGTGCTCCAATGGTACATATCCCATTAAAATCTAAATGGAGGACACTGGCCTTTCCATGTATGCATTTCTTACACCAGTCACCAGATGGCAGCCTTCTTACATTCAGACCTACAGAAGAGTCTCCTCCCATTCCAGTCTAGCCTCAGTTGTAGCCTCAGTTGACCCAATGTTCTGTACGCTACATCATAACAATGACTATCAATGAGCCACGTTCCAATCTAATCTGTTATTAAATACCTGACATGTTGGCATTACACGGCTCTGCCCAGAAACGGTGGTTTACCCCCAACTCCTCATTAATGTGCCACTAACTGTTATTACAAACCCCTTACTGCCCTCTCACCACACTACAGCAGAACGGAACCTATTGTACCATGTCCTGGTCACACAAATGAAGCTCCCTAAACACTACTGAATTGCACTCACGACACACACACACACAAACACACAAACACACACACACACACACACACAAACATAAACACACACACACACACACACACACACACACACACACACACACACACACACACACACACACACACATACACACAACGGGTAGGGTGTAGATTGAGGCTAACCCAGTCACAGTGAGTATCCTCATGCCGTAATGATGTACAGTGTGTTCCTTAGGACCTCATTCAAAATGATGAGTAGCTCCTCACAGCTGGCCACTCTCTCTCTCATTCACACACACACACCACACAGACACACTCCCCTCCTACCAGGCTCTCATAATGGCATATCTATCTAACAACATATCAGAGCATCACCATCAGATGGTGGACACATGCTGTATTTGCCACATTTCAAAGTTAATCTACATTACCCTACCTTTCTAGACTACCTCCATTTTTTTAGTGAGACTGGGGACATCTGTATGCATTTTCGTAAACTAGACTGTGTAATTTGTTGTTGGTACGACAAGACGATTAAGAGAAACTGACTGTTGATCTTGGAGATGAACAATAGAATTTCATATTGTGTTAATGATAATCATGAAAGTGACACACCCTAAATCTTTCAACCAGCCACCTCAGGCAAGCAGTGTTTCAACTACCCACTGACTCTATGCTCATCCACAGATCTCTACCCACTAAGCCACACATCTACACTAACACTCTTCTCCCACACGCATACACACAGTCACACACACACATGCACCCACGCTCACACACTCACTACTGACGCCACACACATACACTCACACTCATCACCATGCAAACACCCACTCACAACATACGCTGCTGCTATAGTGATTATTATTACCATTGGTATTTATCCTGCTACTAGTCACTTTTATCCCTGTGTACATGTACATACCTACCTCAATCACTCCAGTACCCCTGTACATTGGAATCATAGTACTGGCACTGACCTGTATATAACTTGCATTCTCCTGTTTTTTATTGTATTTTCTTCTCTCGTATTTCTCATGTGTTTTTTTCCTTTATCATTACTTTGATTCTGCATTGTTGGGAAAGAGCTCGCAAGTAAGCGTTTCACTGTGCTGTTTAACACCTGCTGTATCCTGTACATGTGAAAATACAACTTTGAAACTTAAACTTAAATCTCTAACCGTTGACTGTTAGAAAGACACTAGAGGATTGATCGTGTGGTTGTGGGGGAGATAGACACATCCATAGATCTCTCCTGTGCTATAGCCTGAGAGGGAACCTTGACGCACGGCAGTTCCATGCAGCTGCTGGAAGTGCAAATGAGGTAAGAAGTCCCTCATCTCCTCGGAGACATTACATACTCTCTGTCAGGAGAGAGAGCTCTTCCACTGCTCTTCTCTGCTCTCCTGGATCTGTAAATGTTCCCAAGGAGAGCGTGCTGTGCTGTGCATGGTTTGTGTCAGAGTCAAAGTCACGCTCGCTTATCTATCTGTCTTTCCCTCTCACTTGCTTTTGATCTATCTCAATCTCCTTTTTCTCTAATATAAACGCGCAGGCACGGAGACATGGACACTTTTTCAAACATAGTTTTTCTAAACGCTGAGGCAAGAATAACCTCTAGATTTACAGTATGGGTTTACTTGAGCACTAATGGCCATCACCGAAGGGCCAAGCAGGATTAAGTGGAGTGGTCCAGGGAGGGTAGAGAGAGTTTAGTTAGCACTGCTGAGAAGAGTTCTCCCACAACAGACTCAGGCCAGTGAAGGAAGTGGGTTTTAACAGGCTCCAAGAACAACCCTCCCCGCCAATACTCACTCACACTTAATCTATTTTGACTTGCCATATGAAAACTCTGTCCATGATGAGCTTTGGTCTCATGCTTCCTGACAATGCTTATTAATTCATGCAATGGAGAGGTCTATGATTTCCATTGAACATGTTGCTTGGCAGATGCCCTAGTCCACAGTGAAGATACTCTGGAAGCTACTTAGGCTCTCAATTTCCCCACAGAGCAATTAGGGTGAAATTCATCACACAAGGCTTTCACAGCTGTAGCCTGGTTGGGA
The DNA here is from genome assembly GCF_964263955.1 of Coregonus lavaretus. Classification (NCBI taxonomy): domain Eukaryota; kingdom Metazoa; phylum Chordata; class Actinopteri; order Salmoniformes; family Salmonidae; genus Coregonus; species Coregonus lavaretus. Next base: position 17,478,731 of record NC_140020.1, on the reverse strand, counting down.
TTTGAACCCAACACCCTGCGGTCAGGAGTGCGAGGCCTCAGCTACTGGTACTTCTATTGTCATTGTTGTCTGCTACTGCTATCCAAGTGCTGGGGACATATTTTGAGGACCTCCGAGTGTATGTTATGCAAAGTATCGTAATTACCATAGCCATCACTCACAATGGACAGCCAGAGAACAAATAAATAGACAATAAGAGAAAGCTTCATTTCTAAAGCCACAAAGACTCCTGCCTTTTCATTTCTGTCACGACTGATTCAGTTACATTAGACTATCCATACACAAGTGAACTGGTTCAGACAGGAAACGCCACATATTCGTTTAACCATTTATTTGAAAAAGATTACAATGCATGCAATGCATTAGTCTTGGTGTTGGGCTCTGCTCCTTCGGGGTAGCTCACTGTCAGAGCATGCATCATGTTAAGATAATAATAATTACAGGCAGTGAGCAAGGTACGCTGTACAAATCCCCCTGACCGAAACAAAAGCAGAGCGCAAACAGGGAGTCTGGGGTGGGTGGTGGGAAAGCAGAAAACAGACATTCATGGCAGGTAAAGCATGTTACAGCAATAACGTTCCACCAGCAACACCAGTGCATAGCTTGCGCGCAGCAGCCATCAGAGAATGTGTGTTCAGAACCTGATTGACTAAATAGACAGCCATGTTAAGGTAGAGTGATTAATCTAATTGGTACAATATCAGCTGAGGCACTTGATTTCTGTGCTTGTGGCAACAACTCTAAGTGACAAAGAGAACGTAAGTACAGTCGTGGTCAAAAGTTTTGAGAATGACACAAATACACATTTTCACAAAATCTGCTGCCTCAGTTTTGATGATGGCAATTTGCATATACTCCAGAATGTCATGAAGAGTGATCAGATGAATTGCAATTAATTGCAAAGTCCCCCTTTGCCATGAAAATGAACTTAATCCCCAAAAAACATTTCCACTGCATTTCAGCCCTGCCACAAAAGGACCAGCTGCCATCATGTCAGTGATTCTCTCGTTAACACAGGTGTGAGTGTTGACGAGGACAAGGCTGGAGATCACTCTGTCATGCTGATTGAGTTAGAATAACAGACGGAGGAAGCTTTAAAAGGAGGGTGGTGCTTGAAATCAGTGTTCTTCCTCTGTTAACCATGGTTACCTGCAAGGAAACACATGCCGTCATCATTGCTTTGCACAAAAAGGGCTTCACAGGCAAGGATATTGCTGCTAGTAAGATTGCACCTAAATCAACCATTTATCGGATCATCAAGAACTTCAAGGAGAGAGGTTCAATTGTTGTGAAGAAGGCCTCATGGCGCCCAAGAAAGTCCAGCAAGCGCAAGGACTGTCTCCTAAAGTTGATTCAGCTGCGTGATCGGGGCACCACCTGTGCAGAGCTTGCTCAGGAATGTCAGCAGGCAGGTGTGAGTGCATCTGCACACACAGTGAGGCGAAGACTTTTGGAGGATGGCCTGGTGTCAAGAAGGGCAGCAAAGAAGCCACTTCTCTCCAGGAAAAACATCAGGAACAGACTGATATTCTGCAAAAGGTACAGGGATTGGACTGCTGAGGACTGGGGTAAAGTAATTTTCTCTGATGAATCCCCTTTCCGATTGTTTGGGGCATCCGGAAAACACCTTGTCCGGAGAAGACAAGGTGAGCGCTACCATCAGTCCTGTGTCATGCCAACAGTAAAGCATCCTGAGACCATTCATGTGTGGGGTTGCTTCTCAGCCAAGGGAGTGGGCTCACTCACAATGTTGCCTAAGAACACAGCCATGAATAAAGAATGGTACCAACACACCCTCAGAGAGCAACTTCTCCCAACCATCCAACTGTTTGGTGATGACCAATGCCTTTTCCAGCATGATGGAGCACGTTGCCATAAGGCAAAAGTGATAACTAAGTGGCTCGGGGAACAAAACATCGACATTTTGGGTCCATGGCCAGGAAACTCCCCAGACCTTAATCCCATTGAAAACTTGTGGTCGATCCTCAAGAGGCGGGTGGACAAACAAAACCCCACAAATTCTGACAAACTCCAAGCATTGATTATGCAAGAGTGGGCTGCCATCAGTCAGGATGTGGCCCAGAAGTTAATTGACAGCATGCCAGGGCGGATTGCAGAGGTCTTGAAAAAGAAGGGTCAACACTGCAAATATTGACTCTTTGCATAAACTTAATGTAATTGTCAATAAAAGCCTTTGAGACTATGGAATGCTTGTAATTATACTTCAGTATACCATAGTAACATCTGACAAAAATATCTCATAACACTGAAGCAGCAAACTTTGTGAAGACCAATACTTGTGTCATTCTCAAAACTTTTGACCACGACTGTATGTACAAACACTGCAAACACTGGGGACACGGTGGCTTTTCTTACCCCCCTATGGTGAGTGAACCTTCAGTAGGTTAGCTGACACTGGGAGGTGAGAGTGACCCTCCCCTCCACGTCCTCTGTCACGTATAGATGGAGCATGAATTATTGACTGGGCTCTCAGTTCCCTTTCTAATCAGGGACAAGATGCCTGACATGCTTAAGTCACTTGTTTCACCCTGTGTACTTAGTGTCATGAGCTCTCCCCTTGTCCCCTTGTCCCCTTGTCGCCTTGTTCCCTCCCTCCCTGCCTGGCCAGGCCGTGTATGTGTTTGTGTGTGTTCTGCCATCAGGGCATTGTGGGATTGTGGACACCAGAGTTATTTTGCTGCAGTGGACGGGATGGGATGCCTGTTGGACTGGTGAAGGGCTCCCAGAGGGTATACTGTGACGGAAATAGCGCTCCCTCCCAAGGTCGGGTGTAGAGTTCACTCCCCCCTCCCCACGCTGTTCCCCCCACACTGCTCCCTCCAGCCGCCCTCCACCACCTGCCCACCCTCCGCCAACCCACGCAACACACTCTCAGCAGCTCCCAGTCAACAGAGGGCTCACATGACCCCATAGCCCCTCTTCCCCTGTCAGCAACACAATCTCTAGCAAATACCTTCAGGGGTATGCTCATTCCCATTATACCGCAAACACCAAGGCTGATAAGGAGAGCCTGTTCGGTTTGTGTCCCTGCTCCTCTCCTTTCAGCTCCTCTCAGTCCGGACGGGGTGGAAATCAATTGATATGGCCGGTCAGTGCATTTTTCAACCCCCGCCCCCAAGTCTGTATCCAGGATTTCAAATGACACCATGTTTTATTTTAGCCTTGTTTTGTGGCCCCCCACATTCATATAATATGATGGTCTCTGTGTCTCTCACTCTCTCTCTGACCACCAGATTGAGGAGCTCTCAGTGACCTGTGGTCTGGATGCCAGTACTGTCTGTGGAAAATCCCCTCTTACAAAATAAGCGCAATTCACTCAAGTGGTCCAGGGCTAAAACAGGATAGGCCATGTCAAACACAAATACTGGGGAGAAAAAAAGAGAGAGGAAGAGAGGAGCAGGCCTTACTGTGCTCCGAAAATGCCAAGAAGCAGATGAGAAATTACTGTTTATGTGAGAAAGCGAAGTGTCAAGACTTCACAATCGTATTATGCGTTGAGGAGCCAACGCTCGGCGTTGAATGCGCGGCTGCATCACACCTCACCTGCTGCCATCTCACCAACAGGGGTGTGAACGCATGCTCACAGATGTTTGGAAATGTACTGCTAAAGCAGAGAGACACACTAAAGGACTTTGTAATTCAACGTAATAACAAATTGTGTTTCTCTAACCGTCTTACTCACGCAATAAGCTTTACACCGGCTTTGGGAACAATGGGCAAAAAAAGCAAGCTGTGAAACGGCCACCATTCACAGACTTGAGATGAGTAAATATTTTCCCAGTTGTCAAGGATGAGCTAGTGAGCCAGCTATGCACCCGTTTTAATGACAGGGTTTGAACTGGGGAACTTAACCTAGTAACTTTTCCAGGCTCAACGTGGTCGGCGACTCAATCATGATATTGTACACCACTGCGCCTCAAACTGCCCTGAAATATTAGCGTCCAGAAAAATGGACCTGCAATTATTGACCTTTTTTAAGTAATCCCCCAGCAGTCTGCAAACCAGAAGGAAATAGCAGTGCAGAGCACACTTTAAACGGGAAAGGATTGTTTTTCTGGTGGAGAATCAATACCATTGAACACTCGTGTTCTCTCTCTCTCACTCTTTCTCTATCTTCACTCTCCACCTCTCTCTTTTTTTCTCTCTCTGTCTCTCTCTGTCTCTCTCTCTCTCTCTCTCGCTCTCTCTCTATCTCTTTCCTTCCCTCCCTGGGTTGTTGGAGAAGCTGGGTTGGTTCTCTCCGGCTAACTGAATCTGTCTCGCTCAGACACAGTGCACATCTGTTCTCCCACTTCACACACAGCTGGCCCAAGCAGCAAGGTAGAATCAGATTATTTTCAGCAAAATCTCCCCTCAAAATGTTCCCCCACAGTAAGCATTTGCACGGCAGACAGGGCTCTGAGAGCACTGCATTAAAGTGTTTAACAATGAGTTGCTTCTCTGTTTTCACTTAAATAAGGTCAGTCAGGAGCTAGTCGGTTTCAGCTGAGTCTGCAGATGTCCACAGCCCTCATCATCTTGTAATCGCTCACTTTCTTGCCCGAAGGTTTAAAAAACATCAAACACACTCAAATATCGATTATCCACTCTGACACTAGAGGAAGTGTCTCTGATGAGGGCCCTGCAGTCGGGGTGGCAGGGGGAGCAGCTCTGTGCCCCCTACGAGCCTCTTCAGCTCATCACCACTGTGTGTGTGTCCGTGACAGGACAGGCTGAGGCTCCATAGGCAGTGGCCAGGCCAGAGGTGATGAGAGCTGGGGTAGAGAGGCCCCACGGCTCACGGGCCTCCCGTGGAGGAGCTGTCAGCTGGACACCTGTCAACCATGAACACCTGTCACCTCCCTGCCTCTGCCCCCTAACATGCAGGCTGGGACAGTGCTGACACTCACAGGGCCTCTTCCAAAAATACCCAGCAGAGCCAAACACAGACCCCATGTTATGTTCTCTTGTACGATAGGGCTAAGAGTGGACCTCCCTCATTAGAATGGCCCCTCTGTGATCACATTAAGGAATTACTTTTATACTTTCATATCAGCTAATTAGCTCCATTTGAATAAATGGAGGTCCCATAATGATGTATATTATTTCTCAGAGTATCAGATGGATCTCTAATAGTGGCATCACACTTGTGTCTGATGGGCTATATTAAAAAGCTTCTTCATGCATCGAACAACAACATGCTCGTCTGTTTGACTGACTACCATCCAGACACATCAGCTGTGCGCATTTGCAGTTCACCTGCTATTTTAACAAGTCTGTTGGGATGCGCAACTCTTTCAGTGTAACTGTAGCAGACAGAGAACACTCTTAAAACCTCCTGACGCCCGGTGAAATTGGCCGCCTACTTGGTTTCGCGGCCAGGCTCATCTGCACTCCGAAACCCATTTCTGGAACCCTGAACCAAACACATTTCAGCAGATGTGAAAACGTTTGAGCGACGGCCAACGTCTCTTAAACCAAATAAGCAAGTCAAAGTTTACGGGGAGAGGCTTACTGCTGAGTAGCTAATGATGCCAGGTTATTTTTTTTCTGCACTCCTCTGCTACATTTCCCCATCCCCTCCCTCCTTTTTCCCCTCCACAATATGTTTGTGATATAAAGAACAGTTCATGGCAGCCCCACGAGGTCTCCGTGAAAAATGTTACACTATGTTTTATAGGCTCCTCTTGGTTTTATTGGCCTTCCCAGGAAGAGGATCTAAACAGGGAGACTTTCGAGAGAGGCATTGTTTTCCTTCAGCTTGAGAAGCTAGGCTTATCCTAATGTACATTTCAGGTGGGGTGGGTTTCTCTGTGGAGGGATAGGACGTTATTGGGGGTGGAGGGAGGAGATCTTATTTTTTTTATGACATGCACTTCTTGGCAGAATCTTGAAGGATATTGTCCGAGGCATGACAAACAGTACACAGAGGCTTCTGTTATGATGACTTACAACAGAGCAGAGTTTAAGATGTCCTGTGTTATACAAATTAAACAAGCAACAATCTCTCCCTCCTTATGCACTGAAAAATGACTGCATTTGACTTCGCCTCAACATCTAATTCGGTAAAGCATCATCAGCGTGAAGAAATGAAAGCTATCCTGTGACGCTAGAGCAGCAGCACAGCCGTTTGGTTCTCCCACTGGGGATTGGGTTTCTGTGTAATGTCTCCCATTAGGAAGGAGAATGATTGCACTGTATGGGAGCAGAACACTGGGTTCTGCTGGCATTCTTGATGTGATTATCATGTTATGACAGGCCGTCGTGGATGAATACTCCTGGCACCACTGTTAGGGCTGTTCTGCTGGCTCCCTGCCTGGCAGGGCTGCTCAGCGCTACCGTGGGCACGCTGGGTAGTGATGATGTGCTTAACTCTTCATGCCAGCTGAGGCCATGACCTTTGACCTAACCCTGAGGACAGGACAGGCCAGTTAGCAGAGGCCAGCACTGGGATGGAGGGATGAAATAGAAAGTGCAAGGGGGTGAAGGTCACCCTCTAGAGTGGTAGGGTTATAGACCACAGGCCCCTCAATACATAGATGGCACCTCTGACCTTGTGTTGTCATCACTATAGCCTCGAGCCAATCACAATTAGTTGTTTTGACCAACTGTCCTTACTGGGCATTAGTCAAAATGAAACTGACCCATTGTGTTCTCTGGAAGAACACAGGGGAGCTGAGTCATATAAGAACGTCTGCCTGCCTTTCTCTTATTCTTCACTTGTCTTCTCCTCCCTCTGCCATATCAGCCCCAACTGAGCAGGTCTTACATAAGACTAAGGTACAGTATGTCCTTAGTGAGATATTGGACACCTGCCAGTAATAACAGCCGATCCCATCTGTCACTTTCCAGTTTTTCTAGAAGGCTGCAGGTAGTTAGCGTGTAAAAGTTAACACTTACATGACTGTATAATGGCAGGCAGAGAAAACATCAACAAGCAGTGGAAGATCAAGCAAGCTGAGGTGAGTGTGGTTTGGGGTTGGTTGTTTCCATAGAGTGGACCAGTTACAGACATGCTCAGTCAGGTTATAGGACAGTGTTATGCATTCTCAAGTACCCTGGTGTATACTAAAGCACAATGATTGCACCCAGCTACCTTTAATACCTCCACTGGGACTACTAGACTTCTATCCAGAGAGATACATTGCTGTGCTGCCATCTCGGTCACACCGAACATCGTATATAAGAACTCCCCAAAGAAGAGTTACCTATCTACATTATGATATTACATAGGGAATTCAGTGGGACTGCCCTGAGTGATTGGTCTAGCCATCAGATAATGTGGGGAACACTAGGCCCTATAACAGGTCGAAATTATGTCAAGGTCAAAATGTAGGAGGACCCACAATTGCCTTTGATACCTGCAATAAAACGGTATCATGTAAGCCAATAAACGTTCATTCATGTAGCCATGTCCCAGGTAGCTACCTGGGCAATGCCCACCAGGGGGCAATCTTATTACAGCCACCTATCTCTTACCTGGACTGTACCTGTGATGTTTTATCAGTCCAAGACATAGGAAGCACCACAGAGTTTAGAACTTGAGTCTTGCCTTTAACGGAATGATTTAAGTGGGAGCTGCAGTGCTGTAACAATGGTAGAGTCTGGTTGACACTGGGCTACGCCTAGCTACGTCTTTCTCATTATGGATGGGGTGTTCGTCTCGTCTGTGCTTGCGTTCTTGAGGCTGCGCCAAAAACATCTCTGGATCCAAATGTACAGTATGGAATGAGAAGTGCATAAGAGTTCTGAAAACAGTCGACTTACACAAACACATATGTTTCTTATAGTACAAGTGTCTTCTCCTTGGTCTGGGTAATACCATTGGTTGAACTTAGACTGTGTGTTAACTCCAGAGATGTAGCTCCTCAGATGTTGGTAAACCAAACATGTCATTATCAAGAATGTGGACACCATTAGAGTGCATTGGAAGCCGCAATCATCCCAGCAGTATACTGGAGAGGACGTTGATCGATTGCAGCCATACTGACAGAGACCTCTACTTTCACAAGAGTTCCAGTAGGGACTGTAAAGACTGTTACTTTAAATGGCCATCTCCACCGTCCCACAATCTAAACAAACCCCAAAGTCACAGCAGGAGCTTACAGTTAGAGACAATCTTCTCCTCTGCAAAGGGCCCATTCCACATTTGTCTGTGGGCACTGCTATTTTCCACTCTTAATGACTGCCCGCAAATCCAGCACAAGGAATTGGACTGAAACGCCACAAACAGTTCAGACACAGTTTAGGAGGGCAGTCTGCAGAGTTTACAGCCTCTTCAGTCCAGTCGCTCTCTGTAAGACACTGTACTAACTTCAAAACTAAGAGACAGAGTCAGGGAGAAAATATAGCATTATACTGTATATAGAGATACACAGTTGGGAATAGAGTACCACAGTATGAGTCATAATACCCATAAAACCTAGCGGTCAAAGAAGGAAATGGTTCCAATCATTTTTCCACCACTCATTTTTCCCATAAGGATTTTAGAAGCACTTAAAATAAGGGCTGTGTTTCGTGTAGGCTTACCCTGGTGTGACATTTTGATAACTGTGTAAATCTCTCTAGGACATGGTGACTTTTATCAGTATATTCCCTGTATTTACCCTACCAAAATTCAATGCTAATTAGCTTCTAAAGTGGATATTTCTTTAAATGTACAATTCTGTGAACTGTCTTGTGCAAGTTTTAAATTAACACAATACCTGTTAGCAAAGGTGTCAGCTAGAAATGACATGCAGGAGCTTGCAGGGATTTGTAGTCTTTTTTTTTTTATACCCCTTTTTCTCCCCAATTTCGTGGTATCCAATTGGTAGTTACAGTCTTGTCCCATCGCTGCAACTCTGGTACGGACTCGGGAGAGGCGAAGGATGAGAGCCGTGCGTCCTCTGAAACACGACCCTGCCAAGCCGCACTGCTTCTTGACACTATGCCCACTTAACCCGGAAGCCAGCCGCACCAATGTGTCGGAGGAAACACCGTACACCTGGCGGCCGTGTCAGCGTGCACTGTGCCCAGCCCGCCACAGGAGTCGCTAGTGCGCGATGGGACAAGAACATCCCTGCTGGCCAAACCCTCCCCTAACTTGGACGACGCTGGGCCAATTCTGCACCGCCCAATGGGTCTCCCGGTGGCGGCCGGCTGCGACAGAGCCTGGACTCGAACCAGGATCTCTAGTGGCTAGCACTGCAATGCAGTGCCTTAGACCACTACGCCACTCGGGAGGCCATGACGTCTACTTTGATGCTAATTAGCATTTTCGGATTCTGAGAGTAAATAGAGCCGAATATATTGATAAAAGTAACCTTGTCTGAGAGAGATTTACATGGTTATCTAAATGTCACGCCAGGGTAAGCCTACACGAAGCACAGCCCTTATTTTAAGTGTTTCTAAAATCCCCTATGAATGCTGGAGAAACGATTGGAACCATTTCCCTGTTTGACCGCTACGTTTTATGGGTATTATGACACCTCCATTGTGGGGCTCTATGAGGAGGTGATATTGTTACAATCATTATTGGTACAACCATCTGTGATGAACACTTAAAAATAATCCAAATACATTTCCACTTTAGGTAAATAAATACACATGACAAAGGAAGATAGAGAGGGAACATACCAAAGTAAAAGAGAAGGGACATGAATAGTTGATGTGGGGGAATCAGAGGGCTGCTCTTGTGGAAAGGGTGCTGTGGTGTATCAAATTGTCCCCTGGCTTTACACTTGGCAGCGCCACTAAAGGCCTGGCTGAGACGTAGGGGGTATAATCAGTCATAAAGGCCCCAGCACACAATGAGGTTCATCTCAAGGCACAGTGTCATTTAAACGTCCCCTGAACTGACCTGCTGAATGAAATATAAGGCTGTCCTGACAGAGAGAGAGCGGGAGAGAGAGGCTTCCTTCGAACACCACAGGGGCCCAACAAGAATAGAATACCTCCAACTTGTCTGTTTCTCTCAATCTTCCACTTGTTTTGTCGGTTTCTGTCTCTCATTGTTATTGTGAACCAGGACATTGATAGCCAGCTGGCACCTTCCCTACATACGTATCCCTCTGGGTAAATGTAAGATGTTTACTTGCAGCATTGATGTGCGTTGAGCTGCTTTGAACCTGGACTGTTCGTGGTGAGAGATGTCTGGCATTAACATTACAGTCCAGAGACAGCCCTCTCTCGGCAGCCCACTAATTACATAGTGAAGATGTGGATTATTGTCGAAGCGAGTTTGACGCAGGTAAACTGCCTCCTGGCGGATCGTTGGAACTCTCACAGAGAACGCGCAACGCCTAACTGTTTAAGTGGCGATGAAGTGACTCTGCCCTAATTGTCACAGCCACATTAAGGGAGGCCTGTTAAGCTTGCCAAACATGCAGCACCGGGGTTTGACAACATCAAAACATGTGCTGAGGAAAACTGTTCCGTCTATTCTCGCTTTGGTGACAAATGCTCCAGAATTCACACTGGTTTATTTTCTCTGCCTTTGTGTATCTTCTTGAAGGCAAATCTCTTGATGGCAGATTTACACTTTCCATGGCACACTTTTGAAGTCACGTCTCTCTTTACTTCGTGAACTTGAAATTAATATTCAGGGGGGGGGATATTCTGCATAAATTAACAGAACGTTACTAGGGCATTCAGTGGGATATCATTTTGACAGTACTACATGCTGTACCAACAGCATAGTAATCAGAACACTCCTTACAGAGTCTATAAAACATGACTGTCTTCTCTTTGTGCATTCCCTGAATAACGTTATTTCTAGGTCTGTGTGCTGCAGTATACTGTGTCAGGGACTGTGTGAGGATGGTCTGTCATATCTCCCACGCTGAGGGAAAGGTGTGACTAGGTTTCTATCAACACCTCTCTCCCCTGCATCACTCTGTGTGAATCAAGGCTTCATTGTGTGGTAGACAGGGTGCAAAATACCTTTCGCCTGCCTTCCTCTCCTCTGTTACTTCCTGCTGCCTGCATATTTGAATCTTCAACCAGCAGCCCTGTGATATGCAGTGTGATGAGGAGATAGATATATAGGGCTGAACTAGGCCAGGCTCTCTTGCTCTGTAGTGAACTGTAATAGCAGTCACGGGCCAGGCCCTGCTGCCAAACAGTAACAGGGTCCGGTCACTCCCTCCTCACACAAAAGGGAGCGGGAGACAGTTGCCGTGGCAGCGGGGGTAAACAAACAAATGCGGTACCATGGAATGTGGCAAAATATTTATTATGGAGTAACTCTGCTGCTGCAGTTGTCACCAGTCCAGTGCTCAGCGCTCACATATCTGGAAGGTTTGCATATCATGAATTGTTTTCAGCTGTTGGACCCGTTGTGGTTTTTTCCTGGGGTCGGCCCTTAGCAACATGGCCCTGTGTAGCTCAGTTGGTAGAGCATGGCGCTTGCAACGCCAGGGTTGTGGGTTCGTTTCCCACGGGGGGCCAGTATGAAAAAATGTATGCACTCACTAACTGTAAGTCGCTCTGGATAAGAGCGTCTGCTAAATGACTAAAATGTAAATGTAGCAGGACTGGAGGCCAGGCCACTCTCTGTGAGTGTGTCTGTTCTGGGTTGAACAATCATGTGGACCAACATGATTGTTGAGGCGCTGGGTAACATCTCGTCCTGATTTGTAAACTCATAAGAGTCTTGATCTGTTTGTGTTTGATCCGAGCAATTGGGACTTGAATTGACCATAGCAACACAGATTCCAACACACACAACAAACAACACTCCTGACTGCTGTGGATATGGTTCAGGGTAATAAGCTTGAGGATATGAGACCGGCACTTTTGCATAGCGGCGCTAGAAAATGATGCGATTTATCTCTCACGTGATCCCCACTGAATGGAAAGATTGCATATCCATAGTTACAATCTAAACAAGGCTTTATTCCAAGGTTTGACTGAAAAATATATGCTGATATTCGGTAGTACGGCCCATTAAACACCAATTAATATCATCATTTGTAATGCTTTGGACATTTACATACACTTCAACCCAAATTGCTTACACATAATGTATTATTGCTTACAGAGTCTTTGTGAACAGTTATTGTTACATAGCAACCAGTCTGTGTACTATTATTGGTTGCTAGCCATGACACAGACTACTACATTATGTCGCATCCATCAAGACATCCATTGAGACTTATTTACCTTACATACACTGTCTATGCACACAGCTGGAGGCTTGATTCTTGTTGTAGGAATGGGATGTGATTGTGGACCCAAAAGACATGCAGCGCGCACACACACACACACACACACACACACACACACCGAACACAGCCATCATTCACCAGTCTCACCTGCTAGAATAACAAGCCTATCATGTAATTGTGCCAGCAGGAGGGCTTCAGTTCCACCTGATTGATATCAGCAGTTGAACAACCTCTTCCCATTGTTTTGACTGCTGACGTCAATATAACCATAGAGAAGGTTATTGAGGGGAACAAAATGTGCCTCGCTACTTGTCTGCTATTATAGGAAGCGTTTAGGCACCATTAGCTGCCCATTGTCCACTGTGACTAATGTCTGGGGCTCCAGATATGCTCTCAAATGTCTATTTATTTACTGAGTGGGTTCTTAAATAGAGATGGGAAAATGCTTATGGTCTATAATAAATACCTCAACTGGAGTAAATGTTCGTATTAACTGTGATAAATGATTTTGTTAAATGACAGATATGACCACATAGAAGTGTGGTAGGTGAAATAACATTTATCTTTGGGACTAAATAACATTTGTCTTTTGGGCAAAAATGTATGAATTTTTTACAAAAATGGGACAACATGGCACAACCATTATCTTATTCTTGCTCTTTTTAGACACCCTGTACTAGCCATACTGAATAATGTAACAGAGTAATGCTATGACAGGTCTGGGAACAGTATAGTAGACAGACAGTACTCACCATGCCGTGGTTGAGCCACTGGGGTATGAAGTTGTCCAGCAGTCTGGGGTACACCAGGTCTCTGTCATACAAGTACAGGGCCCAGAACATGGTCACCACAAACTGCAGAGAGACAGGGACATAGGCGACATAGTGAGGACATAGGATACATAGTGAGGACATAGGAGACATAGTGAGGACATAGGATATATAGTGAGGACATAGGAGACATAGGACTAATTCAAAGTTAAACTTCACTGCACTTGGCATAGATATATTTGTTGCAAGTTAATGTTTTGTGCTGGAAATACTAGGTTGGAATATTGCACAATGTGAGGTTGTGGTAGTCTATAAATATGTGACAGACATACCATTACACACCCAAACGTACAACACCTTGAGCCATGTCATAGGACACACCATCCAGCTATGTATGCCCTGTCATATATCACCCTGTGTCACAGAGAGAGCCAGGAGAAGCTATGGGCCCAGGGGGTCAAATAACCATGAATGTTTACATGCTGCCCATGTTATGCCAAGAAAATATAGTTCAACCTATCCAAAGGGGAGATGAAAAAATTATCTAAGTATGGTAAATTATGTTTTCAAATCTAGGTCTTCATATTATATTATCATGTCATATTTTTCAGACAAGATAAATATGTCCGTAATTTGAATGGCAATGCAATGGTCTATTTGTAACCTCCCTGTCTCACCCCCGATTTACACCCTCTGGATACGCAGTATACCTCAGGTCATTATATACCTAGGAAATCCCCTGGTTCTGTTGTGGCCCTTCTCTTCCCTGTCTCTCCCTGAGGTTTCCTAATTGGCCTGACCTGGCCCGGGTTGAGCTTGACCCAGCCGCCCCCACAGTCTGTTCCTCTGAGGACAGTCTTGGAGCACAGAGATATCAGCCTCTGACCTGAGCACTAGCTATCTCCTCTATCCATTCCTCCTTCAAAGGCAGGCTGCCTGGCACTCTCAGACTAACAACGAGGCGAGCTAGCTAAGCCCACCATGCCGCCGTGAGGTGAGGCGAAGCGACAGTTCTGGGGCTAATGTTTTCATATCAGCATACCATAATTAATCCCTAAGAGCTGACTTCTTCTCCGCTCCTTGTCTCTTATCCTGACGCTTCTCCACAAGCCCTGTATGCCCCCTGTAGGAAGGACAGTAGTAAGCTTGTAGAGGAGATCAAACGCACTGCAAAAACAAGCATGTTATTGTCAAGTGTACAGGCTTTGAAAGGGGCTATTTGAAGTTCCAGCTCCATGGAGTGGAGCAGCTTCCTCGGTGAACGAATTCCAGTTCTGCCCGTAATCTCTTTGATCCAGACAGTTCTAACTTCTACTGACCATACCGAACTACCCAACCTATTTGCATTAATCAACCTCGATTAGCGATGTGACAGAATCCTGTTTTGCTTCGTATTCTCACAGTATTTAGCTGGATCTACTTTTTCCAGTAAGTTTCCGATGGCCAAATGTAGCCAAATAAACATGCTGCGTTACAAGGCCACGGCAGGCAGGCCTGCTGAATGGAGAGCATTGACTCTGAGGGAGCAGCTTATTAAAGCCCCTCGAAAGCGAGAAACAGCATTTCTTATTTCCTCTCCAAGGTGCAGAGTGCGAGTAAATGGACTCGGTCTGAGACAGGTAGTTTATTTAGACATTTCACATTTCCACACCCTCAGCCTTTTTAGCTGCATGGGCTCCATGTCATCGGGCCCGTAGGGAAACCACACCTGGCCCCGTCAGGGGCCTTCAGGCCTGTCCAGGAGCCAAACCATCCACAGCCCAGTTAGGGGGATGGAATTACCTGGCCTACCATCTGCGCTTCAGACGGATGCATGTGAGATGCCCCCGATATTGTGCCCTGATGGAACACTCTCCTCTTTCATCGTGTGGCGAGGTGGGAAGAATGAAGAGGTGCGCTCGACCCTGCCAGGGATGCATTCATACCCGACCAATTCAGGGAGAATACACACACACACACACACACACACACACACACACACACACACACACACACTAGAGCATACACAGTCTAGAGATACACGTATATTATCATTACCAAGCATCACCATCGACTGGAGCTCGTTTTCCCGGCATTAGCCGCGACGCTAATGACATCCATTGTGTTGTGTGTAAACTGAACTGCATGGCCAACTCTCAGACAGGGGCTGGTGCCAAGTGGCTTATCATATAGCAGCCTGCACTGCTCTGTGACGATGACGCTAGCAACTGGTCCCTGGTTTTTAAGAGGACACCTAAGGAGCAGCGTGTGTTCTCTCTCTCGCTGCTCTGCTTCTCTGATGACTCATGTATTACAGCCTATTCTTTAAAAAAACACATGTGAAATCGCATTTTCACATGTGAAATAGCGGTTTTCACATGTTGAGCTTAAATTTCACGTGTTAAATTTAGAGTTCACATGTCAACACTCTTTTCACGTGAGAAGAAAAACATGTTTTCACCTCATGTGAAATTTGCGGTTTCACTTGTTAATCTTTCTTTGTGGAATTGCAAGTTCATATGTGAAATTGTGAAAATTAATCACATGAAAATATAATTTGCAGTTTCACATGTAAGAAACATCTGCGTTTGAAAATATAACTTTCACATATGGAATTGCAAGTTCACCTGTGGTGGTGAAATAGTGTCATGTGAAAAGATGGTGTTAACATGTTGCAGTAGTAGCAGTGTTTTCACATATAGATTTGCAAATTTCTTCAATGGCATTCTGTAACAAGGTAATTTAGCCTACCTGTTAAAATGTATGATTTTTTATTTCTGAGCCATCCATTTGGAGTGTTACTGCTGAAGGCGCACGCCTCTATTCTTCATACGTTGGTCAGTGACCGTTGGAAGAAGCCCAGTGAAAAGAACAGAGAAGCTAGCGCTCCATGGGACAAAAACATCCCGGCCGGCCAAACCCTCCCCTAACTGGGCCAATTGTGCACCACCTCATGGAGGCCGGCTGCGACACAGCCTGGGATCGAACCCGGGTCTGTAGTGATGCCTCTAGCACTGCGATGCCGTACCTTAGACCGCTGCGCCACTCGGGAGGCCTATTATCTATCCTTTTTAACATGTTAAAATTAGCGCTGTCAGAGTTGATCAGTTAACTCGAGTTAACCTGTTGTAATTTTAGTCTGAAAGCATTCAAAATATACTGAAAACATCCAAAATACATAATATATATAGCTAAAAACAACAATGAAATGTCAAAACAAGTTGACTTTGAGGTTAAAGAAAGTGTCTTTATCGATTTACCTGATTTTGCTAATATTCTTTTAATGCTTTTTGTATAAATAAATCTTAAATTACAGCTCAATTTGAGCAAATTATGAATTTGCAATGAATCGTGATTAATCACAGCAAATCCTGCGATAAACTCGATTACATTTTTTTATCGTTTGACAGTCCTAGTTGACATTTAAATGTGAAAATGCACATGTCAAAGTGTAGCGGACATGAATCGGTCATGGTTGCTCATGGTCACGTGATGAGGTAAGCCCCGCCTGCGACTTCAAAATTAGTGTTGGCCCTTTTGGTCGAATGTACGAAAACCACGTCTGACTGTCTGTTTTGTGTAAGGGTACCTATCCAGAAGAACACAGGATCAAACTCCGGTCACAGCACACATCACATGATCTATGGTAAACAGGGACTGTGATACATAGAACACACCTGTCCCTATTTCACTATAGACCATGTTAAAAATATATATCATGATGATGACATGACATGCGATGTTCTTCTTCCTTATTACACAGTGACTAGGCCAAAGTTAGTGAACATGAAATGATGCCCCTCTCTTTTGGCTCGAGGCCTGGAAAAACCAGCATATTGACAACCAGTATCTTCCCACTATATTTCAAATATTTATAAGGCCCAGTACCTTATAAATACACACCTCTGTACGAACCCCTCAACGCCTGCTGCCTGGGCACCCTGGCCCCTCGCCACCACCTCACTGTATGAAACTAAAACATCACCTCTTCCTGCAACAGAAAAAAGAGACTGCAGCAAAGATCCAATTGAAATATGTTCTGAGTAATTATCAGATGGCGATCACGGACACAAGGGCATATAAAAGCAAGACAAACACAGTTTCCTTTTTCTCCCAGGGCTCAGCCCTCTGGTCTGCCGCTTGTTGCCTTTCCGCTGTCTACCCGCTGCCTCCAAGGCCGTCACATGACACCTGTCCTGATAGATGACTTGGCATTTGCAAAGCGAATGGGCCGTGCTGCATCCAAGACAATGTGACTCGGTGTCCCTACATATGCAAATGCCCTCCCAGAGGCCAGTGCAGTCCAGATAGGCCACAGGCAGCAGTATGCACCAGGGAAAGGTGTCCACTGACTCAAACGGAAGGCTAGCTAGGGGACTTTTCCTTTCCGTCCGCCTTTCGGTTTCACCTGCGACAAGCCTGGATTTGGCTGACCTACATATAGACTAAAGACTAGCATGTGTCTGGCGACGTAGAAGAAAAACAGACACTTGTTTAGTATGTGGAGTTGTTGAGTTTCTGTTCTACTTCTCAGATACATCAGTGAAGCTGTAGTATTTTATGCCACACTGAGGATACTTGCAGGGAAGCGCATATTCTGGTGTATCAGCTGTTTCTTCAAATATCTTTCTTCTATCCATGAATGATGCTTGACAAGGGAACGAGAATGGAAGCATTTGGTTTTGTTGTGGATCTGTGGTTTCAAGCATCTAGACTGTCAGAGTAAGAAAGGTAGTTCTTAACAATGCAGAGCATTCACAGTGTCTTCTGCTTCTTTCTCAGTGAATTTGTGCTTCTTTGGCATACTGTAAAAGGGACACTATCATAGTCCCAGATCTAGTTGTGCTGTACAGTATAGTCTACTTCAATGGTTGTTGAGGTAGCGATACAACACAAACAGATCTGAGAGCAGATTCCAGTGGTCCAGGCCTAGTGTTGTGTCGTGACTATCGCTCACCACTCCAACGGGGAAGGCAAGCACAGCCATCATCCAGTCCCTCAGGCCAATGAGCTTCCTAAGCTGCCTGTCCTGCTCCTGGCTCTCACTGCCCTTGGTCAGCAGGCTGGACAGGTCTGTCAGCACACACACGCCAAAGAACACTGCCTGGATCACCTAGAGCAGGGGAGGAGAAGACACAAAGATGTGTACTTAAAGATAGAGCGGCCACAGCAGATTACACAATAGTTAGACATGATCCTGTCACACTTGCTTAGCAGTATAGCTGCTCCAGGAGTTGTGTCACAGGACAAATCATTTTACGGCACAATTTCAATCCGGGGAGGTGAACAGGAGATTATTTTTGGTCACAAAATCAGTGGAGTTCCTCATCTCTCAAGAGGACAGTAGCATTAAATATTAATATCACATTATATTCATGGAAAGCATATGAATCCAAAAAATATATCTATAAAACATTCATATGTATATCAAAAAGGAGTTCATTGAGTTGTCCTCTAAAACCCAACACATATTGCGATACATACATTTAAATAAAAAAGTATTTTATATAACAATAAAATAATTATATAACAATTACATAAACCTCATACTTTCAATGTCTATTCCCTTAAGCTAGCATATGTCATTTTATGTGGGTCTATGAGCAGTCAGTGGCAGCGGTGGGGATTATTTTTGCATTAGATTAAGAGCGAGAGAACATAACAGGGTGTCTTTATCTCCACAGCAAAAATCCAACAGACTGGAAAGTGTGACTTATATTCTCATTTAATTCACTGTTTCATTTAGGATTCCAGGAACCCGCATTATCTTTTCGGTCCGAAAATTGCCTTACAGAACTTGGTTCGAGGACAGGGTAGTGCCCAGCAACAGCATTAGTGTGACACCTAGCTAACACGCAAGACAGCTGTTTCATTTCTCAGGCGTTTTCACAGTCTTTATATCTTCTACTTCGTTTTTTGCCTCTGTAAGCAGCAGGTTTAGCCTGAGGCTATGCAAAAAACGAATGCCTTCCAGGTTCTTTTTCACTTATCTCAAATGCAACGGGTTTGTAAAACAGAGCTCTCACAGGGAATGAATGCCAAAAGCTAAGCATAAAACCCTTTACCATCTCTACAGGCTCTTTTCCCTGCCCTGTATCGCAGGCACTTAGGAGCAACCACAATAATTCCTGGACTGGAGCTCAGGTTATAAAGTGTTGCTCCACACAACTCAAACGTCTACAGCTGGGAGAGTGGAGGCCAGAGGGAGTCTGGGAAGGAGAATATGGAAGCTGCATGAACAAGAGAGATACAGATATAACTAGTTTAGCAGTTGAACAGCTATAGGAGTGATGACGTACATACTACAGCATAATGTAATTACAAGCCTGAACATTTGTATTTGTATTTATTATGGATCCCCATTAGTTCCTGCCAAGGCAGCAGCTACTCTTCCTGGGGTCCAGCAAAATTAAGGCAGTTATAAATTTTAAAAACATTACAATACATTCATAACAGATTTCACGTGTGTGCCCTCAGGCCTCTACTCTACTACCACATATCTATAACACAAAATGTGTATATAGTGCGTATGTTATTGTGTGTTTGTATGCATGTGTCTATGTTTGTGTTGCTTCACAGTCCCCGCTGTTCCATAAGGTGTATTTTTATCTGTATTTTTTAAATCTAATTTTACTGCTGGCATGAGTTACTTGATGTAGAATAGAGTTCCATGTAGTCATGGCTCTATGTAGTACTGTGCGCCTCCCATAGTCTGTTCTTGACTTGGGCACTGTGAAGAGACCTCTGGTGGCATGTCTTGTGGGGATGTAGCTTAGTTGGTAGAGCATGGCGTTTGCAATGCCAGGGTTGTGGGTTCGATTCCCACGGGGGGCCAGTATGAAAAAAATAATAATGTATGCACTCACTAACTGTAAGTCGCTCTGGATAAGAGCGTCTGCTAAATGACTAAAATGTAAATGGGAATGCACGGGTGTCCGAGCTGTGTGCCAGTAGTTCAAACTGACAGCTCGGTTCATTCAACATGTCATTACCTCTCACAAATACAAGTAGTGATGAAGTCAATTTCTCCTCCACTTTGAGCCAGGAGAGATTGACATGCATATTATTATTGTTAGCTCTCTGTGTAGATCCAAGTGCCAGCCGTGCTGCCCTGTTCTGAGCCAATTGCAATTTTCCTAAGTCCCTCTTTGTGGCACTTGACCACATGACTGAACAATAGTCCAGGTGCGACAAAACTAGGGCCTGTAGGACCTGCCTTGTTGATAGTGCTGTTAAGAATGCAGAGCAGCGCTTTATTATAGACAGACTTCTCCCCATCCTAGCTACTGTTGTATAAATATGTTTTGACCATGACAGTTTACAATCCAGGGTTACTCCAAGCAATTTAGTCTCCTCAACTTGCTCAATTTCCACATTATTCATTACAAGATTTAGTTGAGGTTTAGGGTTTAGTAAATGATTTGTCCCAAATACAATGCTTTTAGTTTTTGAAATATTACTAACTTATTCCATACCACCCATTCTGAAACTAACTGCAGCTCTTTGTTAAGTGTTGCTGTCATTTCAGTTGCTGTGGTAGCTGACGTGTATAGTGTTGAGTCATCCACATACATAGACATAGCTTTACTCAAAGCCAGTGGCATGTCGTTAGTAAAGATTGAAAAAAGTAAGGGGCCTAGACAGCTGCCCTGGGGAATTCCTGATTCTACCTGGATGTTGTTGGAGAGGCTTCCATTAAAGAACACCCTCTGTGTTCTGTTAGACAGGTAACTCTTTATCCACAATATAGCAGGGGGTGTAAAGTCATAACACATACGTTTTTCCAGCAACAGACTATGATCGATAATGTCAAAAGTCGCACTGAAGTCTAACAAAACAGCCCCCACAATCTTTTTATCATCAATTTCTCTCAGCCAATCATCAGTCATTTGTGTAAGTGCTGTGCTTGTTTTTTTTTTGTTGTTGTTTTTGAATATTTAAAACATACAATATACAGTTGAAGTCAAAAGTTTACAGGGTAGTGCCCAGCAAGCCAAATACATTTAAACTCAGTTTTTCACAATTCCTGACATTTAATCCTAGTAAGAATTCCCTGTTTTAGGTCAGTTAGGATCACCACTTTATTTTAAGAATGTGAAATGTCAGAATAATAGTAGAGAGCATTATTTATTTCAGCTTTTATTTATTTCATCACATTCCCAGTGGGTCAGAAGTTTACATTTACATTTACATTTACGTCATTTAGCAGACGCTCTTATCCAGAGCGACTTACAAATAGGTGCATTCACCTTATAGCCAGTGGGATAACCACTTTACAATGTTTTTATTTATTATAAAAAAATTTTTTGGGGGGGTTGGAGTAAAGGGGGGGGGGGGTGGGGGTAGAAGGATTACTTTATCCTATCCCAGGTATTCCTTAAAGAGGTGGGGTTTCAAATGTCTCCGGAAGGTGGTGAGTGACTCCGCTGTCCTGGCGTCGTGAGGGAGCTTGTTCCACCATTGGGGTGCCAGAGCAGCGAACAGTTTTGACTGGGCTGAGCGGGAACTATGCTTCCGCAGAGGTAGGGGAGCCAGCAGGCCAAAGGTGGATGAACGCAGTGCCCTTGTTTGGGTGTAGGGACTGATCAGAGCCTGAAGGTACGGAGGTGCCGTTCCCTTCACAGCTCCGTAGGCAAGCACCATGGTCTTGTAGCAGATGCGAGCTTCAACTGGAAGCCAGTGGAGTGTGCGGAGGAGCGGGGTGACGTGAGAGAACTTGGGAAGGTTGAACACCAGATGGGCTGCGGCATTCTGGATGAGTTGTAGGGGTTTAATGGCACAGGCAGGGAGCCCAGCCAACAGCGAGTTGCAGTAATCCAGACGGGAGATGACAAGTGCCTGGATTAGGACCTGTGCCGCTTCCTGTGTAAGGCAGGGTCGTACTCTCCGAATGTTGTAGAGCATGAACCTACAGGATCGGGTCACCGCCTTGATGTTAGCGGAGAACGACAGGGTGTTGTCCAGGGTCACGCCAAGGCTCTTCGCACTCTGGGAGGAGGACACAACGGATGGCGAGATCATGGAACGGGCAGACCTTCCCCGGGAGGAAGAGAAGCTCCGTCTTGCTGAGGTTCAGCTTGAGGTGGTGATCCGTCATCCATACTGATATGTCTGCCAGACATGCAGAGATGCGATTCGCCACCTGGTTATCAGAAGGGGGAAAGGAGAAGATTAGTTGTGTGTCGTCAGCGTAGCAATGATAGGAGAGGTCATGTGAGGATATGACAGTGCCAAGTGACTTGGTGTATAGCGAGAATAGGAGAGGGCCTAGAACTGAGCCCTGTGGGACACCAGTGGTGAGAGCACGTGGTGCGGAGACAGCTTCTCGCCACGCCACTTGGTAGGAGCGACCGGTCAGGTAGGACGCAATCCAAGAGTGAGCCGTGCCGGAGATGCCCAGCTCGGAGAGGGTGGAGAGGAGGATCTGATGGTTCACAGTATCAAAGGCAGCAGACAGGTCTAGAAGGACAAGAGCAGAGGAGAGAGAGTTAGCTTTAGCAGTGCGGAGAGCCTCCGTGACACAGAGAAGAGCAGTCTCAGTTGAATGACCAGTCTTGAAACCTGACTGGTTTGGATCAAGAAGGTCATTCTGAGAGAGATAGCAAGAGAGTTGGCTAAAGACGGCACGCTCAATAGTTTTGGAGAGAAAAGAATGAAGGGATACTGGTCTGTAGTTGTTGACATCAGAGGGATCGAGTGTTGGTTTTTTGAGAAGGGGTGCAACTCTCGCTCTCTTGAAGACGGAAGGGACATAGCCAGCGGTCAAGGATGAGTTGATCAGCGAGGTGAGGTAAGGGAGAAGGTCACCGGAGCCCTGTTCTGTGAGCTCGCAATGAGTCATCAAGCCACGGAGCTGGAGGGGAGGACCGAGCCGGCCGGGAGGATAGGGGACATAGAGAGTCAAAGGATGCAGAAAGGGAGGAGAGGAGGGTTGAGGAGGCAGAATCAGGAGATTGGAGGGAGAAGGATTGAGCAGAGGGAAGAGATGATAGGATGGAAGAGGAGAGAGTAGCGGGAGAGAGAGAGCGAAGGTTGCGACGGCGCATTACCATCTGTGTAGGGGCAGAGTGAGTAGTGTTGGAGGAGAGGGAGAGAGAAAAGGATACAAAGTAGTGGTCGGAGACTTGGAGGGGAGTTGCAGTGAGATTAGTAGAAGAACAGCATCTAGTGAAGATGAGGTCAAGCGTATTGCCTGCCTTGTGAGTAGGGGGGGACGGTGAGAGGGTGAGGTCAAAAGAGGAGAGGAGTGGAAAGAAGGAGGCAGAGAGAAATAAGTCAAATGTAGACGTAGGGAGGTTGAAATCCCCCAGAACTGTGAGGGGTGAGCCATCCTCAGGAAAGGAACTTATCAAGGCGTCAAGCTCATTGATGAACTCTCCAAGGGAACCTGGAGGGCGATAGATGACAAGAATATTAAGCTTAAATGGGCTAGTGACTGTGACAGCATGGAATTCAAATGAGGAGATAGACAGATGGGTCAGGGGAAAAATTGAGAATGTCCACTTGGGAGAGATGAGGATTCCTGTGCCACCACCCCGCTGACCAGATGCTCTCGGGGTATGCGAGAACACATGGTCAGACGAGGAGAGAGCAGCAGGTGTAGCAGTGTTTTCAGTGGTAATCCATGTTTCCGTCAGCGCCAAGAAGTCGAGGGACTGGAGGGTAGCATAGGCTGAGATGAACTCTGCCTTGTTGGCAGCAGAACGGCAGTTCCAGAGGCTGCCTGAGACCTGGAACTCCACGTGGGTTGTGCGTGCAGGGACCACCAGGTTAGAGAGGCAGCAGCCACGCGGTGTGAGGCGTTTGTGTAGCCTGTGCGGAGAGGAGAGAACAGGGATAGGCAGAGGCATAGTTGACAGGCTGCAGCAGATGGCTACAATAATGCAGAGGAGATCGGAATGAAATGAACTAAACATCTGGGAAAGGAGAGAGCGGGGCCTCCCTCACCACAACTCCCAAATATAACTCTCCCAACTTCCACCTCAGAAACTATAATTGTTGTAAACTACAGCGGTTCAATGTTTTCTAGGAATAGACTAACTTAGTTTATTCAGCTAGCTAACTAGGTGCAGTATTATTCCGTGAAAAACGTCTGGGCACCTCGTCATAAGACGCCACAGCCAGCTAGCATGCCGGTCTCCAACAACACGGTTTAGCGCCAATACTCAGCCACAACAAACCACCAGTGTATCAACACGCAAGCAGATCGTTCGTGTCCGTGTCTAACGTTGTGGGTTAGTCCTGACAGCTTGAGCGAGTCCGTCGTCAACTTATTCAGCCAGTTAGTTAGCTAGGATAGTTAGCAAACTAGCTAGCCATTGCTTTCAGACAAAGAAGAACCCCTCCTTTCACGGCACGAACACAAAGAGAGCCAAACTAACGTTAACTAGTCACCCATGTCCCGAATTCCTTGAACGACCCGGGCTATCAATATGTAAAGAACAAAACACAAGTGTAGGTTATGACTTACCCCTAGCAGCTACTGTTAGCTAGCCAAGTGCAAAGCTAGCCACTGAATTGACTCAGCCAGTTTGCGTCTGTTCGCTCGGTCGTTCCAGCTATTGTTTACTAGTCGCTATCCAGGTAGCAACAAGCTAGCTAAATTTCAAGCACAGTAGCCACTTGCTACCTAACGTTAACGGTTCAGACAATGAGGTTAGAAAACAGCTGAATGGTAGGCAGTTCTTGTATGTAATCATTGTAGGCAGCCAGCTGGCGTAATTACAAGCACTCTCAGGCGTGAGACAACTATACCGTTGCTAATAGCTACTCGCCAGCTAGTCCAGGTGGTGAGTTAGCTAGCTAGCTAGCTTCGTGCTACACCCGGCACCGCCGAATACAGTACTAACCTACAATAATTACATACAACAACCCACGATACCTACCTACAATACCTAACTACAATCTAAATACATAGTTTAAGCCTTACTCGACAAAGCCCAAGCTATGTATAAAGCCAAACTTACCCGACGCCAAGCTTACCCGACGACCATGTTCACAAAGTGGTATGTAATTGATCATAGTATGTGACTCCTGATGGAGGCATACGACCAGACAATCAGTAGTAAGGTCAGTTTACATACACTCAATTAGTATTTGGTAGCATTGCCTTTAAATTGTTTAACTTGGGTCAAACGTTTCGGGTAGCCTTCCACAAGCTTCCCACAATAAGTTGGGTGAATTTTGGCCCATTCCTCCTGACAGAGCTGGTGTAACTGAGTCAGGTTTGTAGGCCTCCTTGCTCGCACACGCTTTTTCAGTTCTGACCACAAATGTTCTATAGGATTATGGTCAGGGCTTTGTGATGGCCACTCCAATACCTTGACTTTGTTGTCCTTAAGCCATTTTGCCACAACTTTGGAAGTATGCTTGGGGTCATTGTCCATTTGGAAGACCCATTTGCGAACAAGTTTAACTTACTGACTTATGTCTTGAGATGTTGCTTCAATATATCCATATAATTTTCCTTCGTCATGATGCCATCTATTTTGTGAAGTGCACCAGTCCCTCCTGCAGCAAAGCACCCCCACAGCATGATGCTGCCACCCCGTGCTTCACGGTTGGGATTGTGTTCTTCGGCTTGCAAGCAACCCCCTTTTTCCTCCAAACATAACGATGGTCATTATGGACAAAAAGTTATATTTTTGTTTCATCAGACCAGAGGACATTTCTCCAAAAAGTACGATCTTTGTCCCCATGTGCAGTTGCAAACCGTAGTCTGGTTTTTTTATGGTGGTTTTGGAGCAGTGGCTTCTTCCTTGCTGAGCGGCCTTTTAGGTTATGTCGATTTAGGACTCGTTTTACTGTGGATATAGATACTTTTGTACCTGTTTCCTCCAGCATCTTCACAAGGTCCTTTGCTGTTTTTCTGGGATTGATTTGCACTTTTCGCACCAAAGTACGTTCATCTCTAGGAGTCAGAACGCGTCTCCTTCCTGAGCGGTATGACGGCTGCGTGGTCCCATGGTGTTGAACGTGGTACCTTCAGGCGTTTGGAAATTGCTCCCAAGGATGAACCAAACTTGTGGAGGTCTACAATTATTTTTCTGAGGTCTTGGCTGATTTATTTTGATTTTCCCATGATGTTAAGCAAAGAGGCACTGAGTTTGAAGGTAGGCCTTGAAATACATCCACAGGTACACCTCCAATTGACTCAAATTATGTGAATTAGCCTATCAGAAGCTTCTAAAGCCATGACATCATTTTCTGGAATTTTCCAAGCTCTTTAAAGGCACAGTCAACTTAGTGTATGTAAATTCTGACCCACTGGAATTGTGATACAGTGAATTATAAGTGAAAAATCTGTCTGTAAACAATTGTTGGAAAAATTACTTGTGTCATGCACAAAGTAGATGTCCTAACCGACTTGCCAAAACTAGAGTTTGTTAACAAGAAATTTGTGGAGTGGTTGAAAAACGAGTTTTAATAACTCCAACCTAAGTGTATGTAAACTTCCGACTTCAACTGTGCTTGCAGTGAAGCCACTCAACAACTGCATCACATTAGTCATCTAACAGACTCCCATCCAGAGCGACACACAGAAGCAACCAGGGTCAACGCCCTGCTCAAGGGCACGTCGACAGAAACGGGGACCCGAACCAGCCATCCATCAGCCACCGGCTCAAGCTCCCAACCGCCAGGCCACCAGCCCTCCAAGATCCCCCCCACAGTTCCCCAAGAGCTGCCCCTCAACCATCTGAGTTGGTATGGCACTATTTACATATGTGTGTGTGTGTGTCCGTGTATGTGCACATGTGTGCATTTGAATGAGAGTGTGTGTATATGCATGTGTACAAGCAACTGCACGGCATCAGCCTCAGGAAAACAGGCATTAGCTGTAATAACACTGCCCCTCAGTGTCATTCAAACTATTTTTTTAACTTTTTTTTACTTTAATCTTTAACCGTCATTCTATCCCCGCCCAGCAACTTCACTCCCACTTGTCTCCAATTCCACATCCCAACCCTCAGCTTCCCTCAGCCCATCCCACCTATCTCTGCTGGCCACCCGCTTCAGATTTCTACACACCATATATCTTTCAACTATGCTGGGATGTTTAACAAACAATTTCAATCTATCTAATCAAATAGAATCCACAGATTGCGAGTTGAAGATACATACTTTTACTAAGAGTATTAGTATATTAGTAATTGACTGACCCGGTCTCTCCAGATCTCCCAACAGTACTATTTCTAGGGTCAATTTTAGATCAATGTTATGCATTTTCAGCCATTCCTGAACCTGAGACCAGAAACAGGCTACCTGAGGGCAATACCAAAATAAATGGTCTATTGATTCTGTATCCTCACAATAAAATGTGCAGTGCTTCGATGATTGTATGCCCCAAATATTCAACAATTTGTTGGTGGCAAGAATTCTATATAATCATTTTAGCTGAAAAGCACGAAGTCTTGAATCTTGCGTCATTTTATCTATCAACTCATAAACCCTGTACCATGGAATCGGTACATCAACAATCTCTTTCCAACTATTTTGCAATCTGTATGGCACAGCTGTCAACATCCTGGTCCTCAAATTAAACTGGTATACTTTCCTATTTATGCTATTTTTATTCGTCCGCCAGTTTGGATCCTTTATATTGGGCAGACAGACCAGTTCCCTACCTCCTCCCACTGCCACCTGCCTCCATCCATTTTTGGGGTAATGCTGTAGTCAATTGGTTGTAATCTTAGATTGAGCAGACCTTCCCATACAATTCTGATAACTCCATGAAAGACATAACTCTACCATTCCAATTTACAATATAATTTAAAAACAAAATACCCTTTTCAAACATAAATACAGGTCTTTTATCAACCAGCACATTTGAGTTCAGCCATAATATTTGTTGTAATATTTGTTCTATCTTTTCAGGGGGATGAAATTGAAATTGTAGTGTCACGGATTCAGCCGAGGCTGCTCCTCCTCCTTGCTCGGGCAGGCTTCGGCGTTCGTCGTCCCCGGAGTACTAGCTACTACCGATCGATGTTTCGGTGTTTGTCTTGTTTGGTCTTTATTGTTTACACCTGTTTCCCATTATGTTACATTGTATTCCATTTAAGTACCCCTGTCTCTCATTGTTTGTTGTGTGTGATTGTTTTCCGTGAGGTCGGCAGTTGCTGTTTGTATGAGCGTATTGTTCCTCCCTGTTAGGAGGTTTTGTTTTGTATGTTCCTTTACTGTGCTAGCAAAGTATGTCTGCCAGTAGCTCGGTGTCCTGCGCTTGACTTCGTTCACCTCATACATGTCACCTTGACAGAATCACACACCACACATGGAGTCAGCAGGAGCGGCGGTGCCAGCTGGATCAATGGAAGAACGCGTCGAACAACAAGCGGCCATGATCCAGGCTCTCGGCACCGCCATGGAACGGGTGGTGAGCACTATGGAGCGATGGGAAAGAGGGGGTCTGCCTACACCTCCTCCGACGATACCACCACCATCGGCGATCCCCATCGCTTCACCTCCGGGGTCCAGTGGGATTCGGCTCTCGCTCCCGAGGGCTTATGATGGCACAGCTGCCGGGTGTCAGGGTTTCCTGCTCCAGGTTGAACTCTACCTGGCAACCATCCACCCGGTGCCCTCGGGATACGAGAGCGTGTCCGCCCTCATCTCCTGTCTGTCCGGCAAGGCGCTGGAGTGGGCCAATGCCGAGTGGGGGGGGATAGACGCCGCTACTGTCAACTATGCAGAGTTCACCCGCCGCTTCAGGGCAGTATTCGATCATCCACCAGAGGGCAAAGCGGCGGGTGAGCGTCTATTCCACCTCAGACAGGGGAGGAGGAGCGCACAGGAGTTCGCACTGGACTTCCGGACGCTGGCTGCCAACGCGGGATGGAATGAGAGGGCCCTCATCGACCACTACAGATGTAGCCTGAGGGAGGACGTGCGTCGGGAATTGGCCTGCAGGGACACCAACCTCAGCTTCGACCAACTGGTGGACAATTCTCCTGGATACCCTGTTGGCTACCCGCGTACGTCTGGATTCAGGGCCGTCCATTCCATCCCCCAGCACTTCCGAGCCGACCGCTATAGAGCTCGGAGGTGCTGGTGCTAGGGAGACCAGGAGAGAGACCAGGAGAGAGGCCGTCCCCTGCACCAACTGTGGCCGCAGAGGACACACTGCTGGTCGGTGCTGGGGAGGGTCTCCTAGGAATCGAGGCAGTAGGCAGCGCACTGATGAGTCATTCCAGGTGAGTAGGCACCCAACTCACCCAGAGCTCTCTGTTGCGCATATGTGTATTAAAGTTGTGTTTCCCAAGGTTTCTCCTCACTCCCAGCATAAGGCGCTAGTAGATTCAGGCGCAGCTGGGAATTTTATCGATCGCCAGTTCACCTATAAGTTAGGGATTCCTATTGTACCCGTTGATGTGCCCTTCCCCATCCATGCCCTAGATAGCCGCCCTTTGGGGTCAGGATTGATTAGGGAAGTCACAGCGCCTCTCAGGATGAAAACGCAGGAGGGCCATGAGGAGATAATTTGTTTGTATTTGATTGATTCTCCTGCGTTTCCCGTGGTGTTGGGGCTTCCCTGGTTAACATCTCATGACCCCAACATTTCATGGCAACAGAAGGCTCTCAAGGGATGGTCTGATCAGTGTTTCGGGCGGTGTGTAGGTGTTTCCGTAGGGGCAACGACGGTGGAAAGCCCGAACCAAGTTCCCACCATGCACATTCCACCTGAGTATGCCGATTTGGCACTCGCCTTCTGTAAAAAGAAGGCGACTCAATTACCACCTCATCGACAGGGGGATTGTGCGATAGACCTCCAAGTAGGCGCTGCGCTTCCTCGTAGTCATGTGTATCCTCTGTCTCAGGAGGAGACGGCGGCTATGGAGACATATGTCACCGAATCTCTGAGACAGGGATACATACGGCCGTCCACTTCCCCTGCGTCATCGAGTTTCTTTTTTGTGAAGAAGAAGGATGGGGGTTTACGCCCGTGTATTGATTACCGTGGTCTCAATCAGATCACAATCAAATACAGCTATCCTCTCCCTCTGATTGCTAGTTTGACGGAGTCATTACACGGGGCGCGATTCTTCACAACCTGGTGCACATTAGGGAGGGAGATGAGTGGAAGACAGCATTCAGCACCACCTCGGGTCACTATGAGTACCTCGTCATGGAGCGCGTACAACCTGGTGCACATTAGGGAGGGAGATGAGTGGAAGACAGCATTCAGCACCACCTCGGGTCACTATGAGTACCTCGTCATGCCATACGGTTTAATGAATGCTCCTTCAGTCTTCCAATCGTTTGTGGACGAGATTTTCCGGGACTTGCATGGACAGGTTGTAGTGGTGTATATTGATGACATTCTAATATACTCCGCTACACGAGCCGAGCATGTGTCCCTGGTGCGTCGGGTGCTTGGTAGACTGTTGGAGCATGACCTGTATGCGAAGGCGGAGAATGTCTGTTCTTCCAGGATTCCATCTCCTTCCTGGGACATCGGTTGTCCGCGTCAGGGGTGGAGATTGAGATTGACCGCGTTTCAGCCGTGCGTAATTGGCAGACTCCCACCACGGTGAAGGAAGTGCAGCGGTTCTTGGGTTTTGCCAATTACTACCGGAGGTTTATCCAGGGCTTTGGACAGGTAGCAGCTCCCATTACCTCCCTGCTAAAGGGGGGTCCGGTGCATCTGCAGTGGTCGGCTGAGGCGGACAGGGCTTTTAGACATCTGAAGGACCTGTTTACCTCGGCTCCAGTGCTGGCACATCCGGATCCCTCTTTGGCGTTCCAAGTGGAAGTGGATGCGTCCGAGGCTGGGATCGGTGCTGTACTGTCTCAGCACTCGGATACGCCACCAAAACTCCGCCCCTGTGCTTTCTATTCTAAGAAGCTCAGTCCGGCGGAGCGCAATTATGACGTGGGGGACAGGGAGCTGTTAGCTGTGGTTCAAGCCCTGAAGGTGTGGAGGCATTGGCTTGAGGGGGCTAAACACCCTTTTCTCATTCTGACTGACCATCGTAACCTGGAGTACATCCGGGCAGCGAGGAGGCTGAACCCTCGCCAGGCAAGGTGGGCTATGTTTTTTACCCAATTTGTATTTAAGCTCACCTATAGACCAGGGTCACAGAACGCTAAGGCAGACACCCTGTCCCGACTATATGACACAGAGGAGAGGTCCATTGAGCCCACTCCCATACTTCCGGAGTCTTGTCTGGTGGCACCGGTGGTGTGGGAGGTTGATGCGGACATCGAGTGGGCGTTACGTACAGATCCTACTCCCCCACAGTGTCCAGAGGGTCGGAAGTACGTGCCGCTCGAGGTTCGTGATCGATTGATATATTGGGCTCACATGTCACCCTCCTCTGGTCATCCTGGTATTGGTCGGACAGTGCACTGCCTTAGTGGGAAGTACTGGTGGCCCACTTTAGCTAAGGACGTGAGGGTTTATGTTTCCTCCTGCTCGGTGTGCGCCCAGTGTAAGGCGCCTAGACACCTGCCCAGAGGGAAGTTACAACCCCTACCCGTTCCACAACAGCCGTGGTCTCACCTATCGGTGGATTTTGTCACGGACCTTCCCCCTTCCCAGGGGAACACGACGATCTTGGTCGTTGTGGATCGGTTTTCGAAGGCCTGCCGCCTCATTCCTATGCCAGGTCTCCCTACAGCCCTACAAACTGCTGACGCCCTGTTTACACACGTCTTCCGGCACTACGGGGTACCTGAGGATATAGTGTCTGATCGGGGTCCCCAGTTCACCTCTAGAGTCTGGAGTGCGTTTATGGAGCGTCTGGGGGTCTCGATTAGCCTTACCTCAGGTTTTCACCCCGAGAGTAATGGGCAGGTGGAGAGAGTGAACCAGGATGTGGGTAGGTTTCTGAGGTCATATTGCCAGGACCGGCAGGGGGAGTGGTCGGGATATATCCCCGGGGCAGAGATAGCCCAAAACTCACTCCGCCACTCCTCCACTAACCTTACGCCTTTTCAGTGTGTGCTAGGGTATCAGCCGGTCCTGGCACCTTGGCATCAGAGCCAGATCGAAGCCCCTGCGGTGGACGAGTGGTTTCGGCGCGCGGAACAAACCTGGAACGCTGCGCATGTCCATCTGCAACGGGCTATCAGGCGGCAAAAGGCGAGCGCCGACCGCCACCGCAGTGAGGCTCCAGTGTATGCACCGGGAGATCGGGTCTGGCTCTCGACCCGAAACCTGCCCCACCGACTGCCCTGCCGGAAGCTGGGTCAGCCGTTTGTGGGGCCATTTAAAGTCCTGAAGAGATTGAACAAGGTATGTTATAGGTTACAACTGCCCATTCATTACCGCATTGACCCCTCGTTCCATGTGTCTCTCCTCAGGCCGGTAGTCGCTGGTCCACTCCAGGAGAGTGAGGTACGAGAGGCTCCTCCGCCCCCACTGGACATCGAGGGGGCTCCGGCGTACTCAGTCCGGTCCATCTTGGATTCGAGGCGTCGGATGGGGGGCCTGCAGTATCTCGTGGAGTGGGAGGGGTACGGTCCGGAGGAACGGTGCTGGGTCCCTAGGAGGGACATCCTAGATCCCTCCATGTTGAGGGATTTCCACCGGAGTCATCCGACTCGCCCTGCTCCGCGTCCTCCTGGCCGAACCCCGAGGCCGGGGTCGGCGCACGGCTGGAGCCGCGTGTCAAGGGGGGGGGTACTGTCACGGATTCAGCCGAAGCTGCTCCTCCTCCTTGCTCGGGCAGGCTTCGGCGTTCGTCGTCCCCGGAGTACTAGCTACTACCGATCGATGTTTCGGTGTTTGTCTTGTTTGGTCTTTATTGTTTACACCTGTTTCCCATTATGTTACATTGTATTCCCTTTAAGTACCCCTGTCTCTCATTGTTTGTTGTGTGTGATTGTTTTCCGTGAGGTCGGCAGTTGCTGTTTGTATGAGCGTATTGTTCCTCCCTGTTAGGAGGTTTTGTTTTGTATGTTCCTTTACTGTGCTAGTAAAGTACGTCTGCCAGTAGCTCGGTGTCCTGCGCTTGACTTCGTTCACCGCATACACGTCACCTTGACATGTAGCCAGCTCTGCAATGCTTGTTTGAAAAAGAGAGATACTTTGAAAACAATATCATTTTCAATTAATCGAAAATGAGACATGGCAATCTGCACAAAGGCAAAAGGGCCATTTTTAAACAATGGATGAGCTTTTCTTAGTAATCTACTTGAGAACCATTTAGGGTTCAAGTAAAACGTTTGAATAAGTGATGCTTTTAGAGAGAGGTTTAGTGCTTTTATATTTAATAATATCAACCCACCCAATTCATATTCATTATATAGATAGGCACGCTTTATCTTGTCTGGTTTAGCATCCCAGATAAAACTGTACTTGTTGAATGTCCTTCCCTATAAGTGTGCTGAAAGTCTGTTGTCAATTTGTTTACTGTGAAATTGTATTTTATCTGGTCAAACACAATTTTTTCCAAAGGTTTACTAAGGGTTGGTAACAGGCTGATTGGTCAATTTTGCCCAAAATTTAATTTAAGGTGCTCCAAAGCTTTTTACTATAATTCTTGATGTAATTTATCTTTGTTTCATGGTGTAGTTTCTTCTTCTTTTTATTCAGTTTAGTCACATGATTTCTCAATTTGCAGTATGTTTGCCAATCGGTTGTACAGCCAGACCTATTTGCCATATATTTTGCCTCATCCCTCTCAACCATACCCTTTTTCCAATTCCTCATCAATCCACAGGGATTTAACAGTTTTTACAGTCATTTTCTTAATGGGTGCATGCTTATTAGTAACTGGGATAAGCAATTTCATAAATGTGTCAAGTGCAGCGTCTGGTTGCTCATCATTACACATCACAAACCAACACATATTATTCACATCATTTACATTACATTTACATTTTAGTCATTTAGCAGACGCTCTTATCCAGAGCGACTTACATGAGCAATTAGGGTTAAGTGCCTTGCTTAAGGGCACATCGACAGATTTTTCACCTAGTCGGCTCGGGGATTAGAACCAGCGACCTTTCGGTTACTGGCACAACGCTCTTACCCACTAAGCTACCTACATCAACAACATAGGAATCACTACAGAACTTCTTGTATGACCTCTTATACACAATATTAGACCCAGCCTTTGGAACTTTGGTTTTCCTAGATATGGCTACTATATTGTGATCACTACATCCGATGGATTTGGATACTGCTTTCAAACAAATTTATGCAGCATTAGTAAAGATATGATCAATACATGTTGATGATTTCATTCCTGTACTGTTTGTAACTACCCTGGTAGGTTGATTGATAACCTGAACCAGGTTGCAGGCACTAGTTACAGTTTGAAGCTTTCTTTTGAGTGGGCAGCCTGATGAAAGCCAGTCAGTATATTTAAATCACCCAGAAAGGATACCGCTCTATTGATATCACATATATTATCAAGCATTTCACACATGTTATCCAGATACTGACTGTTAGCATTTGGTGGTCTATAGCAGCTTCCCACTAGAATGGGCTTTAGGTGAGGCAGGTGAACCTGTAGCCATATTACTTAAACAGTATTTAACATGAGATCTTCTCTAAGCTTTACAGGAATGTGGTTCTGAATATAGACCGCAGCACCGCCCCCATTGGCATTTCTGTAAATGTTATAACCTTCTATTGCTACCACTGTATCATCTAAGGTATTATCTAAGTGAGTTTCAGAGATTGACAGAATATGAATGCCATCTGTTACTAGCAAATTATTGATTTCATGAACCTTGTTTCTTAAGATACATATGTTAACTTGAGCTATTTTTAACACTTTTTTTTACATATCCAACATGTATTGCCCTATATAGACTAATGGGAAGCAATGTAATGTCTAGGAACCTAATTACCACCACAGTTAGCAGAGGCTGACAGGAGAGTAGAGTAATGGATCATTTCTTACTTAGCAAAGACATTAGGCACTGTCCTACACTCCCCCTACCCCTCTTTACATGTGCTGTGTAATGTGCTGGCCAGGTGAAGAGAGGGGAACAGGACTGGGTAGTCTAGGGACAGGGACACGCATCATATGGACAGGGACACGCATCATACAGTATGTAAAGCCAGACAGAATATCTCTCTGTCCACACCTGCCCCCTCTGGGCATCATCTGACACTCTGTGGCAGAGGGGATCTGCGCTCTGGCGCTGCAGCTATGCGACTTACATAATGTGTGTGTGTGTGTGTGCGCGTGTGACATATAACATAAAATAGATGATACATGCTCTATATGGTTACTTATTTGGCTTAAAGTCTCTATGCAGCTGTTTTTATCACAATATCAAATTGTTTCTGAGTAAAAATTAAGTACCTTACTGTAATAGTTTTCCATTAAAATTGTCAAATAGAAACAAAAATATCCTTTTAGCAAAAAATATTTCTCAAGCAAGAATTTTGCCTAATTGAAGGGGCCTAATAGGATGGATATGTAACCTGAAAACTAGCTGTTATTGGCAGAGAGGTTTGGAACGCTCTTTGTTATTTATCTATTGTGACGTCACCAGGCAAGAACAACTTTACCCATGTAAAACCTGCTGATTAGAAGGTCCTGTGTAAATTGTATTTTCAATCAGCAACTATCTGGAAATAACTCTGATCACATTTAATTTAATATTTAATATGCCATTTAGCAGACGCTTTTATCCAAAGCGACTGCATACATTTGTACGTATGGGTGGTCCCGGGGATCGAACCCACTACCCTGGCGTTACAAGCGCCATGCTCTACCAATTGAGCTACAGAGGACCACAATTTTACAGTGTTAGTAGTTTCATCAGCTTTTGAACAATATGATACAAAACACAGGAAAAACTGAGTTGTTACTGTATTGGGCCTTTAAAACTGATTAATTTAACAAACAACTTGAAAGTGAGAGAACATTTTACACCAAAAGTATGACCCAAACAAACGTTCAGTTTCACAATCTGTCTGCTAGGTGCCTCATATTTTATTTGAAGAGGCACTATGTTAAACCACAACAAAATGTTTCAGATCATATGATATGATTCCTCCAAACACAGGGGTTAGACGTTTTGTTCTGCCTATTGATTAATGTGGACAAAGGCCAGCTCTCACTGGTGGTATCATCCCACTGGACGGCCCTGTGTTCTGCTCCTCATGTATCCCAGATGGAAACCCACATCTGAACCCCACACTCAATAATGGATGACTGAGTCCCAATGAAAACATATCTACAGGCTAAAATCACAGCTAGGCAGCCAAGGTCCTAAACCAAGTGAAGTGTAACGGAATTAGTGTAGACAGACAGAGGCGTGGAAGTTAGGCCTGGCTACTATGGATGGTTTCTAGAGTTTTCTGCTAGACTTTCTATCCCATTCCCCCTGAGTAAGGTCTGATTCTAAAGCCTGCGAATGAGTGGCATCTCTTTCTGTGGATAGAGATTATCTTTTGCTGTGATAACATTTCTTTGTTGTCTGCTCTAATAATAACTGCTCCATATAGCAACAATGATTGTAAGATGACTCAATCATGATGAAAACGTATAGAATAAAACGAAAGCAGTTATTCAAAAGGCCCAGCTGTTTCATGTCAAACTGAATCCATATCAACCTCACATCATGTTACCTTCATTTCTTTGTGCCCCTATTTGTGTGAGCTAAAACAGAGCATACACTACCCACTACTAGTGTTCCACTGGGCAAAACAATTGTTGAATCAATGTTGTTTCCACGTCATTTAAAAGAAAAAAGTCAATGTGATGATGTTGAATCAACATGGAAAACGGATTGGATTTGCAAAGAGTCATCAACGTAAGGAAAACGTTCTTTCCTTCACCTAACTTTTAACCTAAATCCAATGACATGGTGACGCTTTCTGTTGATTTCACGTTGAATTCACATTAGTTGACAACTCAACCAAATGTAAATCAAAACTAGATGTTGAACAGGACTGGGTAGTCTAGGGACAGGGACTGTCCCTAGACTACCCAGCTAACAGTGATAACAATAAAACTGATAAGCACCAGAATGAGAGAATACATCATAATAGTAGGACATTGCACATTTCATTACAGTAAATTGGGAGCTAAATCTAAGTACTGTTCCTGGGGTTAGCATATTGACATCACATTGGTGTGATGGCATTAATTCATGACTAAAGGCCAAATATTAAACACACACAGATGCACACACATGCATGCGACACACACACACTTTGTTGTCAGGATTTATATGATAGGCTTAAACTAGATGTTGTTATGCACAATAACAAAACATGTTTATTGCTGTTATTGCATTTAGCGCCATTGCCATAAAAGTAGTAGTAAAATGGTTCAGCAGTGGGCTTCTAATGTGGAAAACATGAGTCATCTGTTGAAAAACGGACAGAACATCAGGACCTAAATATGTGTGCTGTGTGTGTGTGTGACTGTGTGTGACTGTGTGTGTGTGTGTGTGTACATATACTTATACAGTATGCGAAATTTGAAAATTATTTTCAGAAAACAAGGGTGCAACTGCTCCTTGAAAAAAGAAAAAGAAAGACACAGGAAGAGAGATCCTGGGTGTTTTCATTTAACGTTTTTTACTATCCAAACCAGATTCTCTTAAAATGAAGGCTGTGTGATCTAACAGGGGAATAATTTGAGCTCGAGACATCGTTATCCTAATAACATCATCTTGGGTACCCACCGGCCACGGCTGGCTCCTTAATAATTGTGATTCATGATGTGATTCCAATGTTGCAACGAAGGCAACTGGCTTGCGCGCATCAGCAGCCGAGAAGAGGGGGAGTCTTTTTAGTGGGTGTGAGCTTTTAATGACTGTAACACGTGCCCAAAAAATGTAGGAATCCGTACAACGCTGGAAGAAACAAAACGTATTGTAGCCGACAGCATAATAACACAGCAGGCCCGTTTCGCAACTGAGGGTGGGCGGTGTCAACAACTGGAGGTAGGACACTGACCGTCTGTAGCATTCCATACCATTACGTGCTAGCATTTCTGAATGACCAGGCGCCGGTCTAGAGAACAATATTACACTTACCAGGTCTATGAATGTTAAAAACTTCCAGCTACCGCCATATGTTTGATGCGCGGGCATGTCAATTGCTTTATAATTGCAGAGGATTGAGAAATAGGACAGGAGGATGGCTACCCTTAGCACCTGAGATGGGATGAGCGCCATGTTTTTTTATCCGTTTCCTTGTCTCGTCTCCTGCGATATCCTCCTGTCAGATTGATGCTGCGGGTCTCGTACGGTGCAGGGGGGTCGTTGCCTTGGAGAAGGGATTCAGACAGGGAGGAGGTTGCGTACGAGATGTAAACGTGAGGAAAGGGAGGAGGAGGAGGAGGGGTGTTACCATAGAAACAGAACGAAGCCTCTCCAAGAGGAGGAGGAGCAGAACACTGTGTGATGCTCTGCATGCATACAGAGGCTCCTTCAATTATGTCTTTATAGTCTGGTCAATGGTTTTGGCTAGTCTAGTATAATAGGGAAATAATGCAAATGTATTCAACATTTCAACTGAGGCCGTTGCGTCTTTGCAGATGCATATACAGTTGAAGTCGGAAGTTTACATACACTTAGGTTGGAGTCATTAAAACTCGTTTTTCAACCACTCCACAAATTTCTTGTTAAACTATAATTTTGGCAAGTCGGTTAGGACATCTACTTTGTGCATGACACAAGTCATTTTTACAACAATTATTTACAGACAGATTATTTCACTTATAATTAACTGTATCACAATTCCAGTGGGTCAGAAGTTTACATACAGTAAGTTGACTGTGCCTTTAAACAGCTTGGAAAATTCCAGAAAATGATGTCATGGCTCATTTAAGTCAATTGGAGGTGTACCTGTGGATGTATTTCAAGGCCTACCTTCAAACTCAGTGCCTCTTTGCTTGACATCATGGGAAAATCAAAAGAAATCAGCCAAGACCTCAGAAAATTAATTGTAGACCTCCACAAGTCTGGTTCATCCTTGGTAGCAATTTCCAAACGCCTGAAGGTACCACGTTCATCTGTACAAACAATAGTACGCAAGTACAGTGGGGAAAAAAGTATTTAGTCAGCCACCAATTGTGCAAGTTCTCCCACTTAAAAAGATGAGAGAGGCCTGTAATTTTCATCATAGGTACACGTCAACTATGACAGACAAAATGAGAATTATTTTTCCAGAAAATCACATTGTAGGATTTTTTATGAATTTATTTGCAAATTATGGTGGAAAATAAGTATTTGGTCACCTACAAACAAGCAAGATTTCTGGCTCTCACAGACCTGTAACTTCTTCTTTAAGAGGCTCCTCTGTCCTCCACTCGTTAGCTGTATTAATGGCACCTGTTTGAACTTGTTATCAGTATAAAAGACACCTGTCCACAACCTCAAACAGTCACACTCCAAACTCCACTATGTCCAAGACCAAAGAGCTGTCAAAGGACACCAGAAACAAAATTGTAGACCTGCACCAGGCTGGGAAGACTGAATCTGCAATAGGTAAGCAGCTTGGTTTGAAGAAATCAACTGTGGGAGCAATTATTAGGAAATGGAAGACATACAAGACCACTGATAATCTCCCTCGATCTGGGGCTCCACGCAAGATCTCACCCCGTGGGGTCAAAATGATCACAAGAACGGTGAGCAAAAATCCCAGAACCACATGGGGGGACCTAGAGAATGACCTGCAGAGAGCTGGGACCAAAGTAACAAAGCCTACCATCAGTAACACACTCAAATCCTGCAGTGCCAGACGTGTCCCCCTGCTTAAGCCAGTACGTGTCCAGGCCCGTCTGAAGTTTGCTAGAGTGCATTTGGATGATCCAGAAGAGGATTGGGAGAATGTCATATGGTCAGATGAAACCAAAATATAACGTTTTGGTAAAAACTCAACTCGTCGTGTTTGGAGGACAAAGAATGCTGAGTTGCATCCAAAGAACATCATACCTACTGTGAAGCATGGGGGTGGAAACATCATGCTTTGGGGCTGTTTTTCTGCAAAGGGACCAGGACGACTGATGCGTGTAAAGGAAAGAATGAATGGGGCCATGTATCGTGAGATTTTGAGTGAAAACCTCCTTCCATCAGCAAGGGCATTGAAGATGAAATGTGGCTGGGTCTTTCAGCATGACAATGATCCCAAACACACCGCCCGGGCAACGAAGGAAGCATTTCAAGGTCCTGGAGTGGCCTAGCCAGTCTCCAGATCTCAACCCCATAAAAAATCTTTGGAGGGAGTTGAAAGTCCGTGTTGCCCAGCGACAGCCCCAAAACATCACTGCTCTAGAGGAGATCTGCATGGAGGAATGGGCCAAAATACCAGCAACAGTGTGTGAAAACCTTGTGAAGACTTACAGAAAACGTTTGACCTGTGTCATTGCCAACAAAGGGTATATAACAAAGTATTGAGAAACTTTTGTTATTGACCAAATACTTATTTTCCACCATAATTTGCAAATAAATTCATTAAAAATCCTACAATGTGATCTTCTGGATTTTTATTCCTCATTTTGTCTGTCATATAGAGACGTGTACCTATGATGAAAATTACAGGCCTCTCTCATCTTTTTAAGTGGGAGAACTTGCACAATTGGTGGCTGACTAAATACTTTTTTCCCCCACTGTATAAACACCATGGGACCACGCAACCGTCATGTAGCACTAACTCCAAAAAGTTTTGGGACACTGTAAAGTCCATGGAGAATAAGAGCACCTCCTCCCAGCTGCCCACTGCACTGAGGCTAAGAAACACTGTCACCACCGATAAATCTACAATAATCGAGAATTTCAACAAGCATTTTGCTACGGCTGGCCATGCTTTCCACCTGGCTACCCCTACCCCGGCCACCAGCTCTGCACCCTCTGCTGCAACTTGCCCATGCCCCCCCGCCCCCGCTTCTCCTTCACCCAAATTCAGACAGCTGATGTTCTGAAAGAGCTACAAAATCTGGACCCCTACAAATCAGCTGGGCTAGACAATCTGGACCCTTTCTTTCTAAAAATTAGCCACCGAAATTGTCGCAACCCCTATTACCAGCCTGTTCAACCTCTCTTTCGTATCGTCTGAGATCCCCAGAGATTGGAAAGCTGTCGCGGTCATCCCCCTCTTCAAAGGGGGTGACACTCTAGATCCAAACTGTTACAGACCTATATCCATCCTGCCCTGCCTTTCGAAAGTTTTTGAAAGCCAAGTGAACAAACAGATCACTGACCTTTTCGAATCCCACCGTACCTTCTCCGCTATGCAATCTGGTTTCCGAGCTGGTCATCAGTGCACCTCAGCCACGCTCAAGGTCCTAAACAATATTATAACCGCGATCGATAAAAGACAGTACTGTGCAGCCGTCTTTATCGACCTGGCCAAGGCTATTGAATCTGTCAATCACCGCATTCTTATTGGCAGACTAAATAGCCTTGGTTTCTCAAATGACTGCCTCGCCTGGTTCACCAACTACTTCTCAGATAGAGTTCAATGTGTCAAATCGGAGGGCCTGTTGTCTGGACCTCTGGCAGTCTCTATGGGGGTGCCACAGGGTTCAATTCTCGGGCTGACTCTATTCTCTGTGTATATCAATGATGTCGCTCTTGCTGCTGGTGACTCTCAGATCCACCTCTACGCAGACGACACCATTTTGTATACATCTGGCCCTTCATTGGACACTGTGTAAACAAACCTCCAAACAAGCTTCAATGCCATACAACACTCCTTCCGTAGCCTCCAACTGCTCTTAAACGCTAGTAAAACTAAATGCATGCTCTTCAATCGAACGCTGCTTGCACCCGCCCGCCCGACTAGAATCACTACTCTCGCCGGGTCTGACTTAGAATATGTGGACAACTACAAATACCTAGGTGTCTGGTTAGACTGTAAATTCTCCTTCCAGACTCACATTAAGCATCTCCAATCCAAAGTTAAATCTAGAATCGGCTTCCTATTTCGCAACAAAGCCTCCTTCTGCCAAACATGCCCTCGTAAAACGGACTATCCTACCGATCCTTGACTTCGGCGATGTCATTTACAAAATAGCCTCCAACACTCTACTCAGCAAATTGGATGTAGTCTATCACAGTGCCATCCATTTTGTCACCAAAGCCCCATATACTACCCACCATTGTGACCTGTACGCTCTCGTTGGCTGGCCCTCACTACATATTCGTCGCCAAACCCACTGGCTCCAGGTCATCTATATATCCCTGCTAGGCAAATCCCTGCCTTACTCATTGGTCACCATAGCAACACCCACCCGTAGTATGCATTCCAGCAGGTATATCTCACTGGTCATCCCCAAAGCCAACACCTCCTTTGGCCGTCATTCCTTCCAGTTCTCTGCTGCCAATGATTGGAACGAACTGCAAAAATCTCTGAAGCTGGAGACTCTTATCTCCCTCACTAACTTTAAGCATCAGTTGTCAGAGCAGCTTACCGATCACTGCACCTGTACACAGCCCATCTGTAATTAGCCCACCCAACTACCTCATCCCCATATTGTTATTTATTTTTGCTCATTTGCACCCCAGTATCTCTATTTGCACATCATCTTCTGCACATCTATCACTCCAGTGTTAATACTAAATTGTAATTATTTTGCACTATGGCCTATTTATTGCCTTACCTCTATAACTTACTACATTTGCACACACTTTATTTAGATTTTCTATTTTTCTATTGTGTTTTTAACTGTATGTTTTGTTTATCACATATGTAACTCCGTGTTGTTGTTTTTTTTATCGCATTGCTTTCCTTTATCTTGGCCATGTTGCAGTTGTAAATGAGAACTTGTTCTCAACTGGCTTACCTGGTTAAATAAAGGTTAAATAAAAATAAAATACCGCTCAGGAAGGAGACGTGTTCTGTCTCCTAGAGATGAATGTACTTTGGTGCGAAAAGTGCAAATCAATCCCAGAACAACAGCAAAGGACCTTGTGAAGATGCTGGAGGAAACAGGTACAAAAGTATCTATATCCACAGTAAAATGAGTCCTATATCGACATAACCTGAAAGGCCGCTCAGCAAGGAAGAAGCCACTGCTCCAAAACCGCCATAAAAAACCAGACTACGGTTTGCAACTGCACATGGGGATAAAGATCGTACTTTTTGGAGAAATGTCCTCTGGTCTTGATGAAATAAAAATAGAACTGTTTGGCCATAATGACCATTGTTGTGTTTGGAGGAAAAAGGGGGTTGCTTGCAAGCCGAAGAACACCATCCCAACCGTGAAGCACGGGGGTGGCAGCATCATGCTGTGGGGGTGCTTTGCTGCAGGAGGGACTGGTGCACTTCACAAAATAGATGGCATCATGAGGAAGGAAAATTATGTGGATATATTGAAGCAAAATCTCAAGACATCAGTCAGGAAGTTAAAGCTTGGTCGCAAATGGGTCTTCCAAATGGACAATGACCCAAGGATACTTCCAAAGTTGTGACAAAATGGCTTAAGGACAACAAAGTCAAGGTATTGGAGTGGCCATCACAAAGCCCTGACTTCAATCCTATAGAAAATGTGTGGGCAGAACTGAAAAAGCGTGTGCGAGCAAAGAGGCCTACAAACCTGACTCAGTTACACCAGCTCTGTCAGGAGGATTGGGCCAGAATTCACCCAACTTATTGTGGGAAGCTTGAGGAAGGCTACCCAAAACGTTTGACCCAAGTTAAACAATTTAAAGACAATGCTACCAAATACTAATTGAGTGTATGTAAACTTCT
Source organism: Coregonus lavaretus (assembly GCF_964263955.1). Classification (NCBI taxonomy): domain Eukaryota; kingdom Metazoa; phylum Chordata; class Actinopteri; order Salmoniformes; family Salmonidae; genus Coregonus; species Coregonus lavaretus. The sequence goes on along the minus strand of NC_140020.1, from coordinate 17,435,217 downwards.
GACCCACTGGGAATGTGATGAAAGAAATAAAAGCTGAAATAAATAATTCTCTCTACTATTATTCTGACATTTCACATTCTTAAAATAAAGTGGTGATCCTAACTGACCTAAGACAGGGAATGTGTACTAGGATTAAATGTCAGGAATTGTGGAAAACTGAGTTTAAATGTATTTGGCTAAGGTGTATGTAAACTTCCAACTTCAACTGTAGCTAAAATGTGCACAACAATTTATTGTAACCAAATATGTATGTATTTTTTTTATTTGGGGGCTTTTAAGCAATAGTTGGGCCTACCAGATTGTGGCAACACAAAATTAACATTGTGTTCTAATGCGAGACAGTGCTTGTCCCTCCACTTGAATAAAAAACAGCGTCTTCCTTCTGACATACTTCCATTCTGTTTCAGGATAGAGACAGTTACAGGTTTATGTTTGTTGTTCCAGCCGAGACATTCTGATATGTTATAATTAACTGCATTTGGCAGATAGCTTACTATCACTAGAAGCGTTTTACAACTCTACAATGGTCTTTAGGACACAATGCCAACTGATGGTGCTTAGATTATATCTGTTTACTACTTTATTGGCATTCTTCAGGATCCCAAGGCTATTATAAGTTAGATATTGTGTTATTAATGCCGTCACTGGGTTTTCATATTTTATTGATCCCGTAAAAGTACAGTACTTTAACCAAAGCAAAGCACAATTTAGGGACTGAGGGAATGACCAGAAGAACATCAAAATGCTGCATGGCTCTTCAGAGCTAAGAGAATAGGCCTGGGAAATATCAGGAGGGCATCAAGTACATCAGATCAGACACCATTCCGGAACAGAAAAACACCTAGGTTTTTCCCACTGACACATTGACTGCGTCATACAGTATTACTGTAATCTATAATTGCCAGCTCCAGTCTCAAAGCTTTTTGAGCGATGTCAGGCTGCGGCAGACTAACTCTCCCCCCTGTTAAAATCAGTATTAAGTTACGATAAGGCAGCCAAAGAGGTTTATTCTATAAAAAATCCCTCACAAGAGACAGACAAATGGTTTCCAATCCCAGCTATTAAGAGGATATAGAACTGGGGATTACAGGTTCTGGCCTCTATCCCCCCCAAAGTCAGCACAAGATTGGAAGGCTGACGAAGGGACTTGGGCAGGCAGAGATGGTATGGATGGATGGCCTATCCTGGTATAACCCTGGTGAGAGGCTTTGTGGGTCTGAATTTGAGTCCTGCCTCATTCGGCAACACAAAAGCTCCCAACTACCATAAATGCATAATTTCTACATTTTGGATCTAATACACTGTGTTACTCAAACATTCTGTCATGTACATTAACTTCATGTAGAGTGCAGAAAGTCTTCTGAATTGCTCTGCAAGTGTTCTTGGTCTGCTGGAGTGCATGCACTGGCTTTTGACGGTTTGTGGTTAGCTGTGGGGTGTTTGCTTGAGAGTTTCCAGTGTCACCGCCTGCTTAAAGTAGAGGAGCTGATTCGCAGCTAGCTACTGCACACTCCAGTTTGCTGTGCACTCTCAGTGCACTTGGTGGCTACAGCAGAAATCAGCCCTCTTCTCACTGGGATGTATTGGCTAGTGAGAGGCTTCTGTGGCCTGTGCTGGGTGAACACAGCATGGGCTCCCTCTCAGGTTTGGATATGATCTACGAGTATAACCATTGACATGTTAAAGCAGTGTAACAGTTTTGAGTATTGTTTTATGTCGGGCCTATAAAGGCCAGTAGGTGAGGATTTAGCAACAACCTGTCAAGACTCCAGACTCTGTCTATCCCTTCCACATACTGTGGCCTTTCTGTCTCTGTTATTTCTCCTTGAATATGTTGTTCATTCTATGTTGACTGTAGATACCCAACCCAACACGTTACATGAACCAAACTGGGATAATGCCATAGATGTTGTGCAGCCTAAATGTGGCTGTCACAAATTCCCATCGGGTTAACTAGGGAATTTCAGTCCTTAATCCACTCGACGTCTGTCCTCATCCAACCATCCGTCTTTAATGACTCCCCCTCGACTCAGATAAAGCTCCACAAACAACACATGAGAGGGTGTCCATCTCATCCAAGTCATCTTTCATTATCCCCCACTAGCTGAGCTGTGTAGGAAAGGTCGAGCTAATCCTCTGGCAGCCAGGGCAAGGCTGTGTCTTGACTGGCGCTACACAGGACATAAACTCTCACTCACCTCTCCTCTTGCTATGGCCCCATAGATTTCAACACACACTTATACAACATGCCAGTGACTTAGTTCACTCTCTCTCTGTGAGCTGGCTGGCTGGCTAGCTGGCACGTCATGTCAAGGGCCTAAAAATAGGCCTCCAAGCCTCATTAAGGCCCTAAGTTTGTTTGCCTCGGTATAATGCCCATACACAAACGCTGGCATGTTTGTGTATGTTTGCAAACATCAAAGTCTGGCCAATCAATCTAATGATGAGAATGAGGACACACATCTGTTCTCTCGTGCCTCTCTCTTACCTTTATCCTCATTTTTGCAATTAGAGGTCCCCATGCTAAAACCACTGCTTTAATCCAGATTGGTAATGATAAATATGTATTTATTTATCTATTTAGTCGGGGGCAAATGCTTCCAGATTTAAACAAGGGTGGGTCACATAATAAGACACCCCCTCTGACAGTTTGCTGAGGAAACATGGGTGATGAATTAGTCATCTAAGTGGAGGGGCTATAGCCCAGCCCAATGTGGAACATCTTCCATGTGGACACGCTGCACGTTTGGTTGGTTTATTACTGAATTACAATCCTGTAGGTGGGTGAGTGTTTTTAGATTTTTTAACGGATTATGTTTTTTATGGTTTTAGCCTTTGACGTTGATCATGGCTTTCATGTCTGTCTTTCTGTATTTTGCACCCTAGTGATATTAGTGTCACTAACCTTGTGGTGGTAGGATTAGTGATGAAGAGCACTGCCAAGGGTCTCCCTGCCTGCCTCATGCATTCTGGTTAGAATGGCTCATTTGATTGGACAAAGATGTCATGAGAGGCGCGGCAGAGCAGAACGCTAATTGTCCCCAAGCCTCTGACTGGCCTGAATGGAAGTGTTGCATGTTGTTCTTACTTCTGTCTGCTTTCAGCATCGTTCTGATGACAGTGTTTAAAGGATGTGGTTTCTGAATAAAGCTCACTGTATCATGTTCCTGGACCCATAGTCATGCCACAATTTCCATGTTTAGTTTTTTTCTTTATAGAACATCGTCAGTGAAACTAGAGGAGAGGGGCCTCAGCCATGCACCTGTCGTGAGGAAAGGAGAGAGGCAACAACAGAGGATTTTAGCCTAGGATTTTGATGTAGAGGTGTGAAAAGGCCGTAGGGTACCGATATGAAGGTAAACACATGTGTTTGCGCAGGAGAATGGCTGATGATGCAAGAGCACCACAAAAAGAAAGTGTAGCTTGTACAAACACCAGGCTGTAAAAGCAAACAAAGGTGACACGTAATGGGCCACAACGAGACACTGACAGGTGAGGGTTGAATGGAAATAGCATTCTCTTAAACTGCCTGTTAAATCAAACGTTCTGTGGTGTGTGTTTGTCTGTATGACGACAGAACCTTATCTTTTATCTAGTGGCGCTGGACTGGGCTGGCTCTCTATCTGTTCAATTACTAGGCTACTAGTATGGCCTCTCCTTATTTTAACACGACAAAGTTCCTAATAAAACCGGGGAATTGCTCAAATGGAAAGAGCGATCACTTTGTGGAAAATATTATTCACAGCGATAGGGTGATATTAATTTAGAAAATATGTATTTTGTCTGTCAGGGCTATCACTCTACAACCACAATATGACATTATAGCACATTTACGAATCCCATCTGGATAATAAACAGAGCGATCTCATTAGCTAAAAGTACACTGGCCGCTGTTGCCGGTTATGAGCTGCCGTTCTTGCCATCAGGAAGGGTCGTCTGCAGTGCACACAATTTTACTACGCATAGATTAAAACAATTAAATGTGTCCTGCTCCTGCTGGAGCTCAGGGAAAATATATGTCTGTGTTGAAAGGTGTAGAGATTAAACTGGCATGTCACTGTGTCTGTCAGCTATATGCCAGCAAGCTTAATCACCACCTGTAAAACATCTCAGCCTGGAATTGGTTCTGCTCAGTCTGCAATTAACATTGTCTTTGGAAGTGACTTTAAAGCATTGCAGTATCATGCTTTACATGCACACTGAGAGGATTGCAACGATGAGTGCCATGTTCAATTATTTTGTCTAGACTAAATCACATAAATGATCTAAGAGGGTCCTATTGCCTAGACTGTTCTGGTTTCATAGCAGCCACATTGAAGCTTGTGTATCATATGTGAAGAGATCAGGGTGTTAAAACCAGATATGAGAAAATGTAATATTCATACTGTTGAATATTACCTATAGACCGATACCTATAGATCTGAAGGGTGTTTAACACAGTGTAGAGGCAGACTATATGTTATACAAACTAAATGTATTGTAGATTAAGGTTAAACAATCCTAAGTAGAAGAGGTGGAAACTCTGTTCAGGGACTATTTGACAGAAAATAGATATAATAAGGAGATCAGTGACCTGGCTGATCCCAGGCAAGCAGAACAAGCTGCCAAGTCCTAGGTGGAAAGCATCCCTCTGCCAGGCTGCTATGTTTTACCACTTTCTGTCAGTTTCCTACTTCAAACACAGCAAAGTCCCAGGAGTTTAAGAGGCGCTGGCAGTAGCCTGGCTTTTTATCTCCCGAACTGTGGGAAACTTTGCCTAAGCACCAGAGCCCCAGTGTCCGAAGGTTGTGAATAAAAAACGAGATGCGGCCCGTTTCCGAGGAAGAGGGGGTACACTGGCTCCCAGAACAGGAGTGGGTGTCTCTGACCTCACAACCTTGATGGGTACGTCAAAACATTTCCCCACTCAAACAAACAACAAGGAAAGAATAGCCAAGAGCATAGTTTGATTTATAGGTAGTTTGATTCTCGGAGCGCTAGAACTTTAGTAAGTGAACAGAAGTGAACAGCTATCAACCTATCAACAAATTATGAGGTGATTGTTTTATTTCTGATGTTTTAAGTCATAGCAGGATAAATCAGATCAGGCATGCTGACACGCTTGGGATTGCTCTAGTAACACATACTGTCTGCTCTGTACCTATTTTGAACTTCAATCTACAGGAACTCTTAAATTCAGAGTCAGTATTCTAGTTTGACCACCAGGGGTCTTGGTTTAGTTCTGTAAGGTAAAAGATTGAAGACATTACAGTTACCTAGCTGAGAGGCTTTCAACAGGCCTTCTATCAAACTACATACAAACGTAGGGCACTCTAAGTGTAGGGCACTTTTGTTAACATTTTCCATTTGGTTTGCTATTTCATGACTCAACACAATGATGCAACTGCCATTCAAACAATAGGGTTGAATAAACTGACAACTCTTGGTATCCAAAAGTGAAAGTACTACCCCATTGGATAATAACAATTTAATTGAATTGAATATGTTTCATATGTGTTTGTGTCTATCCTCTCAATGAGAAGTGTTGTCCCTTTCTCAGGTATGTCTGAAACCTGGGTTGTTTGATCATAGTCACCTGTCTGCCTGGTGCAGTTTTTACAGGCTGTTTTACAGCCTGGGAGCGGGAGATGAAAGCAGCTCTTTGTTGAGGATTCACCAGTGGCCACCAGTCATGCTACGTTAGCGCCCTGCCTTATCACTCACACAAACTGACCTTTGTCATAGTTTAGCACATATACAGTATATCCTTATGTAATTTCCTGGCAGCGAGAGAGAGAGAGAGAGAGAGAGAGAGAGAGAGAGCGAGAGCGAGAGAGGTGAAGCTGGGATTCCAGGGAATGCGTGATGCAGCGCTGACTGTTAATCAGAGGAACTTGCACAATAGCAGCAGATTATTGCTGGGTACAACTAGGTGTGGAGCCTGAGAGGGGGGTGGCCATGCCAAGTGAGTAAGCACTGGCAATCCATCAGCTGTCAAGACCTCATTGTGTCCCAGAGGCATCGGTTACAGCCACGGGACATGTGCCTGAGGGGAAGAATGTGCATGTGCATCGTTCTCAGGAACATTATCATGCTTTCGATGATACTGCCGCAGGACAACAGGCATGGAAATGGTCTCCAGTGCCTCTGTATGCTTCAGGAAGTGGCTTGTTTAATGACTGTGTACAATATGTTGTGTTTGGAGTGGACAGGCCTTCAATGGACAAACTGTGTTCTATCTAAACCATTACACAGCGAAGAAGCCTTTCAAGGGGCTTGTCTCAGGATCTATCTGAGAGAGGATCAGTTGACAATGAGCATTATGAGTAGGAGCTCAAAGTATGTATGGTAAAGGCCATAGTATCATCATTTGATGAGGTTATGTATAAAAAACATGGGTTTACAACTTAACATATTTTAGACATTCATAATAGAATCAGGCAACCTGATTTACGGTGTGTTAACAACTATCATCACCTGCTTGGTTCTTGGGCCATTACGTTTCAGTGACTAAGTCAGAGTACAAAAAACTTGATCTGTGGGAATACCCTCAGGTGTCCTTGGATAAATTAGTCAAAATATGAGACTCTTGCCGATACTCGTACCAGCAGCCTTGATCTCACCATCTAGGAATACTGTACCAACTATGCTAGATAACCCAGCGGAAAGACACTGTTCTAACATGCCCTTTGTGGTCAAGAGGACAGGTTCTTTGTTGTTGTCATGTTGTGTTTCTGCCATGCTATGTTGTTGTCTTAGGTCTCTCATTATGTAGTGTTGTGGTGTCTCTCTTGTCATGATGTGTGTTTTGTCCTATATTTTTTATTTTTAACCCCAGCCCCCATCCCCGCAGGAGGCCTTTTGCCTTTTGGTAGGCCGTCATTGTAAATAAGAATTTGTTCTTACAGTGAGGGAAAAAAGTATTTGATCCCCTGCTGATTTTGTACATTTGCCCACTGACAAAGAAATGATCAGTCTATAATTTTAATGGTAGGTTTATTTGAACAGTGAGAGACAGAATAACAACAAAAAAATCCAGAAAAACGCATGTTAAAAATGTTATAAATTGATTTGCATTTTAATGAGGGAAATAAGTATTTGACCCCCTCTCAATCAGAAAGATTTCTGGCTCCCAGGTGTCTTATATATAGGTAACGAGCTGAGATTAGGAGCACACTCTTAAAGGGAGTGCTCCTAATCTCAGTTTGTTACCTGTATAAAAGACACCTGTCCACAGAAGCAATCAATCAATCAGATTACAAACTCTCCACCATGGCCAAGACCAAAGAGCTCTCCAAGGATGTCAGGGACAAGATTGAAGACCTACACAAGGCTGGAATGGGCTACAAGACCATCGCCAAGCAGCTTAGTGAGAAGTTGACAACAGTTGGTGCGATTATTCGCAAATGGTAAAAACACAAAAGAACTGTCAATCTCCCTCAGCCTGGGGCTCCATACAAGATCTCACCTCGTGGAGTTACAATGATCATGAGAACAGTGAGGAATCAGCCCAGAACTACACGGGAGGATCTTGTCAATGATCTCAAGGCAGCTGGGACCATAGTCACCAAGAAAACAATTGGTAACACACTACGCTGCGAAGGACTGAAATCCTGCAGCGCCTGCAAGGTCCCCCTGCTCAAGAAAGCACATATACAGGCCCGTCTGAAGTTTGCCAATGAACATCTGAATGATTCAGAGGAGAACTGGGTGAAAGTGTTGTGGTCAGATGAGACCAAAATGGAGCTCTTTGGCATCAACTCAACTCGCCGTGTTTGGAGGAGGAGGAATGCTGCCTATGACCCCAAGAACACCATCCCCACCGTCAAACATGGAGGTGGAAACATTATGCTTTGGGGGGGGTTTTCTGCTAAGGGGACAGGACAACATCACCGCATCAAAGGGACGATGGACGGGGCCACGTACCGTCAAATCATGGGTGAGAACCTCCTTCCCTCAGCCAGGGCATTGAAAATGGGTCGTGGATGGGTATTCCAGCATGACAATGACCCAAAACACACGGCCAAGGCAACAAAGGAGTGGCTCAAGAAGAAGCACATTAAGGTCCTGGAGTGGCCTAGCCAGTCTCTAGACCTTAATCCCACAGAAAATCTGTGGCGGGAGCTGAAGGTTCGAGTTGCCAAACGTCAGCCTCAAAACCTTAATGACTTGGAGAAGATCTTCAAAGAGGAGTGGGACAAAATCCCTCCTGAGATGTGTGCAAACCTGGTGGCCAACTACAAGAAACGTCTGACCTCTGTGATTGCTAACAAGGGTTTTGCCACCAAGTACTAAGTCATGTTTTGCAGAGGGGTCAAATACTTATTTCCCTCATTAAAATGCAAATCAATTAATAACATTTTTTACATGCGTTTTTCTGGATTTTTTTGTTGTTATTCTGTCTCTCACTGTTCAAATAAACCAACCATTAAAATTATAGACTGATCATGTCTTTGTCAGTGGGCAAACATACAAAATCAGCAGGGGATCAAATACTTTTTTCCCTCAGTGTAACTGACTTGCCTAGTTAAATAAAGGTTAAAGAAAAATACAAATTATTTATCTTGGTGTTGTTTCTCCAGAGATAGTTTAAGGGGGTTTAGTAGCAGTGTTGGATAACTTTTAAAAATGTTATGTTGGATATCGTTTTGCTTTTTAATGTATCATTTATTTATGCGTGTGAGTCCCATTGACATTTAGGTACAGTATCTCTTACTAGGCAGCGCTTGAGCAGTATGACAATATTACTCCAAGAAGACCAGCCATGATTTAAAGACAGTTAGTTTAGGGCCATGGGAGCTGATCTCCCTTGGGAATGGCTTTCCTAAAGATTAGAGAGAGGAGGTCTCTATGGGGACTCCCAGGTCACCGCTGATATGATATGGCCATGAGCTACCAGAGACTATAAGCCACTCTTGTTCTAGCTGATAATCCACTTAACTCTCTATACGTCACACACACTGGACCAGGGCCCATGCCAAAGAAAGCATAGGCAGTATTAGACACACTCACTTTCACTCACTTTCATTGAGGAGTTGTGTTACCTCGCTCCTAGGGACTGACTCATGTGTTTACCAAAAGCGGATGAGTTTACTGGATGTCTCATGATGGCTGTTGTGGTAGAAGAGGTGGTCTGCTTATTTATAGACATTCACTCTTGAGATAATTTCTAGAATCAAATCAACAATTTTGTGTTTGAATAATTATGGCTATTAAAATGACTGGAATACCCTGTGTGAGGACTTTTGCCAACAAGGCTATGTCCCTAATACTTACGTTACACTTACCTTTGTAACTACCATGTGATTGTATTGGGTTTTAGCTCCAGATAATGTAGGGTGACCCTATTGTTGTTCTATTGATGCACATGCAGTCTAACATAGCCTACATACAGTGGGGGAAAAAAGTATTTAGTCAACCACCAATTGTGCAAGTTCTCCCACTTAAAAAGATGAGAGAGGCCTGTAATTTTCATCATAGGTACACGTCAACTATGACAGACAAAATGAAAAAATAAAATCCAGAAAATCACATTGTAGGATTTTTTATGAATTTATTTGCAAATTATGGTGGAAAAATTCGTATTTGGTCAATAACAAAAGTTTCTCAATACTTTGTTATATACCCTTTGTTGGCAATGACACAGGTCAAACGTTTTCTGTAAGTCTTCACAAGGTTTTCACACACTGTTGCTGGTATTTTGGCCCATTCCTCCATGCAGATCTCCTCTAGAGCAGTGATGTTTTGGGGCTGTCGCTGGGCAACACGGACTTTCAACTCCCTCCAAAGATTTTCTATAGGGTTGAGATCTGGAGACTGGCTAGGCCACTCCAGGACCTTGAAATGCTTCTTACGAAGCCACTCCTTCGTTGCCCGGGCGGTGTGTTTGGGATCATTGTCATGCTGAAAGACCCAGCCACGTTTCATCTTCAATGCCCTTGCTGATGGAAGGAGGTTTTCACTCAAAATCTCACGATACATGGCCCCATTCATTCTTTCCTTTACACGGATCAGTCGTCCTGGTCCCTTTGCAGAAAAACAGCCCCAAAGCATGATGTTTCCACCCCCATGCTTCACAGTAGGTATGGTGTTCTTTGGATGCAACTCAGCATTCTTTGTCCTCCAAACACGACGAGTTGAGTTTTTACCAAAAAGTTATATTTTGGTTTCATCTGACCATATGACATTCTCCCAATCCTCTTCTGGATCATCCAAATGCACTCTAGCAAACTTTAGACGGGCCTGGACATGTACTGGCTTAAGCAGGGGGACACGTCTGGCACTGCAGGATTTGAGTCCCTGGCGGCGTAGTGTGTTACTGATGGTAGGCTTTGTTACTTTGGTCCCAGCTCTCTGCAGGTCATTCACTAGGTCCCCCCGTGTGGTTCTGGGATTTTTGCTCACCGTTCTTGTGATCATTTTGACCCCACGGGGTGAGATCTTGCGTGGAGCCCCAGATCGAGGGAGATTATCAGTGGTCTTGTATGTCTTCCATTTCCTAATAATTGCTCCCACAGTTGATTTCTTCAAACCAAGCTGCTTACCTATTGCAGATTCAGTCTTCCCAGCCTGGTGCAGGTCTACAATTTTGTTTCTGGTGTCCTTTGACAGCTCTTTGGTCTTGGCCATAGTGGAGTTTGGAGTGTGACTGTTTAAGGTTGTGGACAGGTGTCTTTTATACTGATAACAAGTTCAAACAGGTGCCATTAATACAGGTAACGAGTGGAGGACAGAGGAGCCTCTTAAAGAAGAAGTTACAGGTCTGTGAGAGCCAGAAATCTTGCTTGTTTGTAGGTGACCAAATACTTATTTTCCACCATAATTTGCAAATAAATTCATTAAAAATCCTACAATGTGATTTTCTGGATTTTTTTTCTTCTCAATTTGTCTGTCATAGTTGACGTGTACCTATGATGAAAATTACAGGCCTCTCTCATCTTTTTAAGTGGGAGAACTTGCACAATTGGTGGCTGACTAAATACTTTTTTCCCCCACTGTACCTTTGTAACTACCATGTGATTGTATTGGGTTTAAGCTCCAGATAATTTAGGGTGACCCTATTGTTGTTCTATTGATGCACATGCAGTCTAACATAGCCTACATAAGTAGCATCAGGTGTTATTCTATTTTGATAATGCATGGTGACCGTAGTCTCATACAGATGAAACCATTAGCACCCATAGGCCTTTTCAATTCCCTTCACTTTGTTTTTTGCTTCTGAACTACCAATGGACTGCTGTAGACTGTTGATAATGAATGCAATTGTCATTTTAGTAGCCTAACTCATTTTGTAATTATTTAGGGAATTGCTGAAGTATACAGCTCAAAGAACAGCATGTAATCTCATGTAGAGAATAATTTTCACTGGAATAGATGAAGAGGCAGAAACGGGTTGCCTATTGTACCCTGAGAATAAAGAGTGTTTACACCATTATTGAATTACATTCACTGTGGCAACAGTGTTTACACCATTATTGAATTACATTCACTGTGGCACAGTAATTACACCATGGTATTTTATAGAGGCTAGAATAAATGAGTGCAAATACATCAAATTGGGCCTGGCATGAAATGTACCCTGTCTGTTTGCGTGTCACATCCCCGGACGCGCCGCTGAGGGAGTTCCCTTTGTACAGAGCTCCGTTGAGAGGGAAACGGGGCCGGATTCTCCCTGTCCCTCTCCCTCCTACACGGCTTCGCTCCATGGCTTCTGCCTCTCTCTCTGGGCCGAGCTGGGGGATCCGATGACGTCACGCACCAAACACTGTCACATACTTCCTCGCTCTCTACCTCTGTCTCTCGCTCTCCCCCCTCTCCCTCTCTCAGATGTTCTATTCTGGGAAGTGGTGCCAGGAATAATAGCTTCGGCGTCTTCCTCACAAACTGAAAAATCGTGTCGAAGAGGATGTTTTACTCACAACTTGTCTTCATTTAGTAGCAGCATAAGGCTTTAGAATAGTCATACAGAAGTCGATCTTTTTTTTGTGCTAAATCCTGTTTAATTTTTCACTCGGAGTCTTGGACGGTTTTATCCGACAATTAGCGAAGTGTCAAGAGAGTTGTCATAGGTTGTAATTTCTCTGGGATTTTACTGGACGTGAGTTTTTGCACGGCACCTCAAGTGTGACACGGTAAGTGACTAAATAGAAGCTGTCAATTGACTTCCAGTGTACAATTTTGTTGTTTTGTAACGAAAAATCTATCGTGTTTTGTTCCGTTTATTATGATAGCTATGTGGGGAATACCCAGTGCTTGCATGCAGATTAGGAATGTTGCGTAATATCTTAAGGAATTTGCAGGGCCAGTGCAAACGGCTTGTAAACCTAGCTATGAAGCTGGATTCATGGCAGGAAGATCGTGTTTCTCTCTCTCTGCAGAACAGTCAAGGCCATGTACATCTCTCTGTCATTGTCACCTATCTGTATATAGTGTTATATCCGTGTTGACTGTTGTTGTCTGTAATTATATGTACGTCGTATGTTTCTGTGTGCTTGAATGTGTGTGTCTGTGAGAGGGATGGTGGGTGGTACACTGGCCCGTTCCGGGAATGTTCCATGACGTGTTCGCCGTCAAGATCGGGGCCCATCAAGGGGGTTCTCGGCCGCTGATCGTCTCCCTCTATCTGGCGAAAATACAATATTAACATGAAAAAAAAAGAGATTTTAATTATGTTTCATAAGTAAGACTTGGGGCGTATTAATTACACATATATTACGCATGAACTACGCATGGGTTGATTATGTGTCATATTACCCAACTTTAGCCAATGCACAGAGCTAGTGATGTTAAAAGTTATAATTTTCTCATTTGCTTGTTTATTTTGTTCCGTAGCCTAAATGTTATTTCCTCCCAACCATTTGCTCAACATGCATTTCTAACATCTTATTTTCCTCATAGAAAGCAAATATTTCAAAGGCTTTTTATGTGCATACAGTATCAGTCTATAAGATTATACAGTACCAGTCAAAGGTTTGGACACACCTACTCATTCAAGGGTTTTTCTTTATTTTTACTATTTTTTATATTGTAGAATAATAGTGAAGACATCACAACTATGAAATAACACATATGGAATCATGTAGTAACCAAAAAAGTGTTCAATCAAAATATATTTTATATTTTATATTCTTCAAATAGCCATCCTTTGCTTTGATGACAGCTTTGCACACTCTTGGCATTCTCTCAACCAGCTTCATGAGGTATTCACCTGGAATGCATTTCAATTAACAGGTGTGCCTTCTTAAAAGTTAATTTGTGGAATTTCTTTCCTTCTAATGTGTTTGAGCCAATTAGTTGTGTTGTTACAAGGTATACAGAAGATAGCCCTATTTGGTAAACGTCCAAGTCCATATTACGGCAAGAACAGCTCAAATAAGCAAAGAAAAACGATAGTCCATCATTACTTTATGATATGAAGGTCAGTCAATATGGAACATTTCAAGAACTTTGAAAGTTTCTTCAAGTACAGTCGCAAAAACCATCAAGCGCTATGATGAAACTGGCTCTCATGAGGACCACCACAGGAATGGAAGAGCCAGAGTTACCTCTGCTGCAGAGTTACCAGCCTCAGAAATTGCAGCCCAAATAAATGCTTCACAGAGTTCAAGTCACAGACACATCTCAACATCAACTGTTCAGAGGGGACTGTGTGAATCAGGCCTTCATGGTCGAATTGCTGCAAAGAAACGACTACTAAAGGACACCAATAAGAAGAAGAGACCTGCTTGGGCCAAGAAACACGACCAATGGACATTAGACCAGTGGACATTTTTGGTTCCAACCACCGTGGCTTTGGGAGACGCAATGCGGGTGAACGGGTGATCTTCTACACCTGCATTACTAGCTGTTTGGGGTTTTAGGCTGGGTTTCTGTACAGCACTTCGAGATATTAGCTGATGTAAGAAGGGCTATATAAAATAAAATTGATTGATTGATTGATTGATCTCCGCATGTGTATTTCCCACTGTAAAGCATGGAGGAGGAGTTGTTATGGTGTGGGGGTGCTTTGCTGGTGACACTGTCTGTGATTTATTTAGAATTCAAGGTACACTTAACCAGCATGGCTACCACAGCATTCTGCAGCGATACGCCATCCCATCTGGTTTGGGCTTAGTGGGACTATCATTTGTTTTTCACAGGACAATGACCCAACACACCTCCAGGCTGTGTAAGGGCTATTTGACCAAGAAGGAGAGTGATGGAGTGCTGCATCAGATGACCTGGCCTCCACAATCACCCGACCTCAATCCAATTGAGATGGTTTGGGATGAGTTGGTGTGACACTCTGGCTCCATGGACTTTATTATTGAGCCAGGGTTGTTCATTTTCCTTGGTTGGGTGTATTTCTATGTTGGGTATTCTGGTTGTTTCATTTCTATGTGTGGTGATTGTTCGTGTTTATTCAGGTGACTCCCAATCGGAGGTAACGAGTGACAGCTGTCGGCTCGTTATCTCTGATTGGGAGCCATATTTATACTGTGGGGTTTCACCTTGGTTTGGTGGGTTTTTGTTTCCTTGTTACATGTTCCGTGTGTCAGTATTTTGTAACTTGAGGACTTCACGTATCGTCTTTTGTTTTGTTTTCGTGAGTACGTTATTTAATAAATATCATGTTCACTCGCAACGCTGCGCATTGGTCTCCTGTTTTAGACGATCTTGACAGTTGGACTGCAGAGTGAAGGAAAAGCAGCCAACAAGTGCTCAGCATATGTGGGAACTCCTTCAAGGCTGTTGGAAAAGCATTCCAGGTGAAGCTGGTTGAGAGAATGCCAAGAGTGTGCAAAGCTGTCATCAAGGCAAAGGGTGGCTACTTTGAAGAATCTCAAATATAACATATATTTTGATTTGTTTAACACTTTTTTGGTTACTACATGATTCCATATGTGTTATTTCATAGTTTTGACGTGTCACTTTTATTCTACAATGTAGAAAATAGTAAAAATATAGAGAAACCCTTGAATGAATAGGTGTGTCCAAACCTTTGACTGATACTATACATTTTTATGTTTAACATCCCTCCTCGCTGTTGTTATGCTTGAACCAATTGAACCCATTTACCTGGCAGGTCCTCAAACTGTACATATTGTCACTACATATTTCAGTCCGTCATCATGACAGTGACCGGTGAATGACTGATCGTTTTTTTTCATCATCACAGCAAAACTATCCATCAAAATGCAACAGGTTCTCCCATGAGACAATCATTTCAATGGATGTGCTCAAAGCATTTGCCTCCATGGTAACAGCCTATTAACATGGTACCACAATTGAAGCCTATACCACCCGGTGGTAGATTTTAATCTGTTTCTCCTACAATACCTTAATGTAGATATTCTACATTGCTTAAATGAAGATACAGCTATAACATCATTGTAATTCACCTTTGTTGAGCATGATATGACTCTGAACGGATATAATTCAGGTTAGCCACCCCCAGCCAAAGGCAGGGAGCAGTAGAGTGACACTGTGGATATCCATCAAGCACTGGGAATTAATTCTAAAAGACCAACCTACATACTGTACCATCTGTCCCACAGCAGCCTTGTAGGAGAGGAATGGGATATCTTTTTTCATACTGCACACACATTGTAGTGTGTCTTCCGCTGTACCAGCAACCTGATTGTGAGAGGAGGATGGTGAGGTTGTGAGCCTGGAATACAGAACGTAAGCTGTATGATATTGCACAATTTTACAATAGTCACTTAGCAGTGGATGAAGAACTCTACACATCTCTTTGTCTATGGACGTTTTCTGTATTGTGCCTCTGGTTAGGGAACTGGCCTACTGTAGATTCACCAGTCACAATATACCCATACGAGGCTTTCCTGTACTGTGCAGAGACACTGTGGATCATTTGGCACTAGCAGGTTAATGATACCGTCACACCTTCTGTGGTGGGGTAAATAAATAGTTGGCTACTATCCCTCTCTGCCTTTGAGCTACGGCCCTGAATACACACAGAACACAGAACACACACAGCCTGGAAAGAGGAGGTCCACTTTGCACCTTTGTCATTGTGGAAGATTCACTCTCATGTCTTAGTCTCAAAGAACAATCCATGCAACACATTTAATGACTTGATATTCCAGAGAGGGAATGGAAGACCATGATATCTATACCTTACTTTTACTAGTGGTTCTGCATGTATTACCTGTAGTGTATAGCTCAGGAGACTGGGGTGCTAGGTTATTACTGAGCATCCTAAGTATCTTGGCCTCTATGTCACCCTTCAGTGATGGGAAGATGACAGTGACTCACACTTGAGCGGTGTCTGGCCTCCTCTAAATCCTCTGAGTAATCTTTCTGTCTAACGCTCTAACCTCTGTTTGTTGTCCCCCATCCCGATCTACATGGGGATTCCCACATAATCAAATCAAATCAAATCGTATTTGTCACATGCGCTGAATACAAAAGGTGTAGACCTTACAATGAAATGCTTACTTACGAGCCCTTAACCAAAAATGCGGTTTTAAGAAATATAAGTGTTAAGAAAGTATTTACTAAAATAAACTGAAGTTTAAAAAAATTATAAAAAATATAAAAGAAATAAAAGAAGAAAAGAAAAAAGAAGAAAATAGAACAATACAAATAATTAAAGAGCAACAATATCTCAAGTAGGATTATGTGAGTTATATTATAGAACTGTTTGTTAGTGTTTGTGTGTGTGTGTGTGTGTGTGTTTATATGTGTGTGAGGAAGAGATGGTGTTCTGATTACTATAATAATTATTTCAAGTTGTACCAATGAGTCATGATGACTCAAAGGGTCAAGCACCTGAATGACCTTCAGACTAGTCGGTCCCTTTGATCTCACAGTTTTTCATTGTGGATCCAAACAACGTCTTCAAATGTATGAGATAGTCAGATGGGTCAAATGGTTAGAGATGGGTCATTGCGACTGTATGGTTGTACGATGTGTACATTTTTAGACTGTTTATCCAGGGTCTATTCCAATCGGTGTGTAGGTCTGTGGTGTGGCTTGCTAGAAATGTGTTCACATAACAATCAACAATCATAACACTCAGACACCTGCATCCTACATCTGATGCCATGGAAATGTCTGTAACGGAAAATAGCACCGTTGCACACACAGGAGCCTGACTTTGGCTTGATATCTTCACAATCATGTGATCACAATAACAACAACAGCACTGAAACAGGTGACTGTGTTCAGGTTCCCCCTCTACACTACAGTATCTCTATGTAAGGCGTGTGTGTGTGTGTGTCTATGTAATCCCCAGCAGTGTGTATGTGATAAGGTAATAGGGCCACCTGTGACTGGCCCTTTGAATTATTCAACCTGAGCTGTGGCCGTGTCACCGGCACCGTGCTCCCTGCACCGCACACACTTAATGGGCCGACGGGGTTCAGTGGCTCACCCTGCTAAACACTCAACCTGCTCTGTGGTTTCCTCTATTAGCTGTACATGTGCACCTGCGGAGCCAGGAGGCAGGGGAGAGGAGGGAGGAGGAAGGAGGGGGTAGTATGTGGTGCTGACTACAGCTCCCTGGAGCAGCAGTGGAAGGAGGAGGAAACGACACTGGTAACCAAGGCGACTCTGTCACTCTACAAGGATGCTTTGTTGAGCTAGCGCTGGGCTAACAGAATGTGCCTTCTGTTGCCTTCCTCTAGTGTCATATGGGCCATGTTTGCGTAGGGGCTGCCGGGCCGGGCATCTGGAGAAAATGACCGTCAGGTGGCTTGATATTAGTGGTGGAGGGAAATAGCAACATTATAAGGCTAGATAACAGCTGTACCTTTGCTCCGTGGCTGTAGCCCAGTGTAAAGTGATAGCAAGCTGTTCAAGGCTAATGGACGAGAGAAGACCTTTAAAAGAGAGAGACAATTACTAAAAAAATATGCCTACTAGTTTTATTCTTCCTCTTGTGTCTTGTGAGAAACTTTCCTTAAACGAAAAAGGGAAAGCCCTGCACACATCTAATTGTAGATTCTTGTCGTATTTGCTTTCTTTAAATGACAGCGTTTTCTCTGATTAAAGTAGTGATTTATAGCGCTGGGAATTGACAGGGACCTCACGATAAAATATTATCATGGTACTTCAGTGCCGATACGATATGTATTGCGATTCGATACTGTGATTTTATTGAGATTCAATGTTCCAAACATATTGCTCACCATGTCTGCTGCAGAGGGACAAGAGAGAGCCAAGTTTTGATCAGTCATGGAAAAAGTGCTGAAAACAAATTGGTTCCTTATTTAAAAAGAAGATGTAGAACAAGCTATGAAGGAAAAATACTGGAGTTTTGGTGCCTTTGGAAAGTATTCAGACCCCTTTATTTTTTCCACATTTTGTTACGTTACAGCCTTATTCTAAAATTGACTAAATTAATGTTTTTCCTCATCAATCTACACACAATACCCCATAATGACAAAGCGCAAACAGATTTTTAGAAATTTCTGCAAATGTATTTAAAAAAAAACGGAAATACCTTATTTACATAAGTATTCAGCCCCTTTGCTATGAGACTCAGAATTGTGATCAGGTGCATCCTGTTTCCATTGATCATCCTTGAGATGTTTCTACAACTTGATTGGAGTCCACCTGTGGTAAATTCAATTGATTGGACATGATTTGGAAAAGCACACACCTGTCCCACAGTTGGCAGTGCGTGTCAGAGCAAAAACCAAGCCATGAGGTCAAAGGAATTGTCTGTACAGCTCCGAGACAGGATTGTGTCGAGACACAGATCAGGGAAAGGGTACTCAAAAATGTCTGCAGCATTGAAGGTCCCCAAGAACACAGTGGCCTCCATCATTCTTAAATGGAAGTAGTTTGGAACCACCAAGACTCTTCCTAGAGCTGGCCTCCCGGCCAAACTGAGCAATCGGGGGAGAAGGGCCTTGGTCAGGGAGGTGACCAAGAACCCAATGGTCACTTTGACAGAGCTCCAGAGTTCCTCTGTGGAGATGGGAGAACCTTCCAGAAGGACAACCATCTTTGCAGCACTCCACCAATCAGGCCTTTATGTGGTCCACTGTAGCTCAGCTGGTAGAGCACGGCGCTTGTAACGCCAAGGTAGTGGGTTCGATCCCCGGGACCACCCATACACAAAAATGTATGCGCGCACGACTGTAAGTCGCTTTGGATAAAAGCGTCTGCTAAATGGCATATTATTTATTTTATTTATTTATGGTAGAGTGGCCAGACGGAAGCCACTCCTCAGTAAAAGGCACATGACAGCCCACTTGGAGTATGCCAAAAGGCACCTAAAGACTCTCAGACCATGAGAAACAAGATTCTTTGGTCTGATGAAACCAAGATTGAACTCTTTGGCCTGAATGCCAAGCGTCACGTCTGGAGGAAACTTGGCACCATCCCTGCTGTGAAGCATGGTGGTGGCAGCATAATGCTGTGGGGATGTTTTTCAGAGGCAGGGACTGGGAGACTAGTCAGGATCGATGCAAAGATGAACGGAGCAAAGTACAGAGAGATCCTTGATGAAAACCTGCTCCAGAGCGCTCAGGACCTCAGACTGGGGCGAAGGTTCACCTTCCAACAGGACAATGACCCTAAGCACACAGCCAAGACAACGCAGGAGTGGCTTCAGGACAAGTCTCTGAATGTCCTTGAGTGGCCCAGCCAGAGCCCGGACTTGAACCTGATCAAACATCTCTGGAGAGACCTAAAAATAGCTGTACAGCGACGCTCCCCATCCAACCTGACAGAGCTTGAGAGGATCTGCAGAGAAGAATGGGAGAAGCTCCCCAAATATACAGTACCAGTCAAAAGGTTAGACACACCTACTCATTCCAGGGTTTTTCTTTATTTGTACTATTTTCTACATTATAGAATAATAGTGAAGACATCAAAACAATGAAATAACACACATGGAATCATGTAGTAACCAAAAAAGTGTTATTCAATTCAAAATATATTTTGTATTTGAGATTCTACAAAGTAGCCACCCTTTGCATTGATGACAGCTTTGCACACTCTTGACATTCTCTCAAACAGGTTCATGAGGTAGTCACCTGGAATGCATTTCAATTAACAGGTGTGCCTTGTTAAAAGTTAAACTAAATGCGTTTGAGCCAATCAGTTGTGTTGTGACAAGGTAGGGGTGGTATACAGAAGATAGCCCTATTTGATAAAAGTCCATATTATGGCAAGAACAGCTCAAATAAGCAAAGAGAAACGACAGTCCATCATTACTTTAAGACACGAAGGTCAGTCAATCCGGATAATGTCAAGAACTTTGAACTTTTCTTCAAGTGCAGTCGAAAAAACGATCAAGCGCTATGATGAAACTGGCTCTCATGAGGACCACCACAGGAAAGAAAGACCCAGAGTTACCTCTGCTGCAGAGGATAAGTTCATTAGAGTTACCAGCCTCAGAAATTGCAGCCCAAATAAATGCTTCACAGTGTTCAAGTGACAGACGGGGCTGTAGTGGAACAGGTTGAGAGCTTCAAGTTCCTTGGTGTCCACATCACCAACGAACTATCATGGTCCAAACACACCAAGACAGTCGTGAAGAGGGCACGACAAAGCCTATTCCCCCTCAGGAGACTAAAAAGATTTGGCATGGGTCCTCAGATCCTCAAAAAATTATACAGCTGCACCATCGAGAGCATCCTGACTGGTTGCATCACCGCCTGGTATGGCAACTGCTTGGCCTCCGACCGCAAGGCACTACAGAGGGTAGTGCGTACGGCCCAGTACATCACTGGGGCAAAGCTTCCTGCCATCCAGGACCTCTATACCAGGCGGTGTCAGAGGAAGGCCCTCAAAATTGTCAAAGACTCCAGCCACCCTAGTCATAGACTGTTACTACACGATTCCATATGTGTTATTTCAGAGTTTTGATGTCTTCACTATTATTCTACAATGTAGAAAATAGTAAAAATAAAAATGAGTAGGTGTGTCCAAACTTTTGACTGGTACTGTAGGTGTGCCAAGATTGTAGCATCATACCCAAGAAGACTCAAGGCTGTAATCACTGCCAAAGGGGCTTCAACAAAGTACTTAGTAAAGGGTCTGAATACTTATGTAAATGTGATATTTCCGGTTTGTTAAAAAAATAAATTTGCACAAATTTCTAAAAACCTTTTTTTGCTTTGTCATTATGTAGATTGTGTGTAGATTGATGATGAAAAAACAAACAATTTAATCAATTTTAGAATAAGGCTTTAATGTAACAAAATGTGGAAAAAGTCAAGGGGTCTGACTACTTTCCGAATGCACTGTATATCGTCAAAAATAATATCCAGATATGTAACTGTGTCGTTTTATCCCCCCCCCATCACTAGTGATTTACAGTGTAATTGGCGCCTAGCTGGGTATCAGTGCAGACAGGCGTAGGGTGGCCGGATGGGGATATTCACAGCTGAGTAATGACACTCAGATGCTGTCAGGGACCTGGGAGAGGCACACATCAACACGCACCCACATAATGGATCACTGTGACACATATGCACATGTACCCACACACAGGGCTATGTGTCTAAATGTGAACCCCTGTCAATGGAGCAGGACATGGGCACGTAGGAAACAGAGGGGCAGCAGAGGAGGCACATCCAGAAGGCGAGGTCAGTACAGGTGCATCAAAGCTGGGACAGCTTCTATCTCAAGGCCATCAGACTGTTAAATAGCCATCACTAGCCGGCCTCCACCCAGTACCCTGCCCTGAACTTAGTCAATGTCACTAGCCGGCTACACCCAGTTACTCAACCCTAGACCTTAGAGGCTGCTGCCCTATGTACATAGACGTGGAACACTGGTCACTTTAATAACGTTTGTATACTGTTTTACTCATTTCATATGTATATACTGTATTCTAGTCAATGCTATCCTATTCAACTATTGCTGTATATATCCTACGTATTGTACAGATATACTAAATATTCTATCCACATAATGTCCATAATGTATATATATATTTATACTCCGGACTCCGACATTGCTCGTCCTAATATTTATATATTTCTTAATTCCATTATTTTACTTTTAGATCTGTGTGTGTTGTTGTGAATTGTTAGAAATTACTGCACTGTTGGAGCTAGGAACACAAGCATTTCGCTTCACCCGCAATAACATCTGCTAAATATGTGTATGCGACCAATAAAATATGATTTGATTTGTGACTGAGAGTAAACACACGGAGTAGTCTTTGTGTTGTTCTCGTCCTGATCCTTCTCCTGCTCCTCCTCCTTTTCTGGGTGTCTGAAAGGAGTGTATTTCCTCGGCCGGCTGTGCCGATGCCCTGGAGGAGTGTGAACGCTGTGTGACGTCCTCGCTAGTTGCTCGCCTTGGCTGCACAACAGGAAACACTTGTGGCCTCCCTCCTTCCTGCGCTCAGAAAGAGGAAGTCTCTTTCTCCCTCTACCTCTCTTTCTTTCTTTTCTTTCGCTTTCTGTACCGGTAGAACCAGCTGAGACCTACTTTTATGTCCGCACTCTGCCAGCAGCCACTGCTGGAGTGTCGCTGGCTCGATTGATGCCTCCTCCGCTCCCATCCAGCCAATCAGACCACAGCTGTTTATGCTGAAGAAATATGATCGCTTTTTGTCCCGCTCTGCTCCAGCCTCTGAGCAGCGAGCAGTGCTAGAAGCAGAGAGAGAGAGAGAGAGAGAGAGAGAGAGAGCGCAGGCGGGCTAGAGAAAGAGGGAGGGCTGCAGACAGTAGAAGGGAATAAGCTCCTCTTAGAGCCGTGTGAGCGGCGCTTGAAGAGTCTTGTGAGACTCGGACGGTGAGGCTGTGATTTCTACCCCCCACCCCTCTCCCCCAAGACTCCCCATCGCTGGAGGGATGCAGAGGACACCGTGTTAGGTGGGCTGCTGGGTGGGGGCTTGGCTCTGGAATACTGCTGAATAATGTCGGGAGAGACAGAGATGAAGGGAGCGAGATAAAGAGAGATATAGGGAGTGGGTGATACAGAGAGCGAGAGAGCTCTTGTCAGAGTGTCTCGCTGCTGCTCGTGTCACCTGCCTGGTCAGTGTAGGGGGTGAGGTGACATCAGAGGACAGCGAGGGTCTCTCACGCATGGTGGTAGAGGCTCCACCGCGCCACCCAAAGGAGAAAGAGGAGCGTGGCAGTCTTACAGACACAGAGGAACAGTGTGGAGAGCAAGTTCACTGTTCACTTTGTGCAGAATATACATGCCAACCAATACCTTTTAGTTGTCATTTTATTTAACACTTTCACAGTGTTGTCTTTGTGCATGATCATGCACGTTTAGCCACTAGTCTGTATGTTCCTGACAGCTCCGTATCTCTATCTCCCGATCACAGGGCATGTGAAGAGGGTGGGTGCCTGGATAGGCTTGCCAGGACTGCCAGGGAGAAGAAGTCTGTCAAATCCCAGAGGTACGTTCCCGTACTGTACTCTACTGTATCTCTACTGTACTGTACTATATCTATACTGTACTCTACTGTATTCTACTGTATCTATACTCTACTATATCTATACTGTACTCTACTGTATTCTACTGTATCTATACTGTACTCTACTGTATCTATATTGCACTCTACTGTATTCTACTGTATCTATACTGTACTCTACTGTATTCTACTGTATCTATACTCTACTATATCTATACTGTACTCTACTCTACTGTATCTATACTGTACTCTACTGTATCTATATTGCACTCTACTGTACTCTACTGTATCTATACTGTACTCTACTCTACTCTACTGTATCTCTACTGTACTCAACTGTATCTATACTGTATCTCTACTGTATCTCTACTGTACTGTACTGTATCTATACTGTATCTCTACAGTACTAGACTATTTGAATGTACTGTGTTTACTCTATACAGTACAACGCTGTTCAGCCATTTCTATCTCTCATTCTTTACACAGTACTGTAGCTACATCATGCTTGGAGAGCCGGAAGGGGCAGCTAGCTAACGTGTGAATTTCTGTCTAAAAGAGAGATTATTAACAGATCCAATGAAGCCATTTCTCTTTTTTTGCATAATACCCATCATTAGGGGCTAAAATGTCAGTTCCTTTGTCTGTGTCTGATAGATAGGGTTGAATGAGGCGTAATGTAGTCATTTTGTATAATTATTCTCAATGTCGGCGCTGAATACCATGCTAACCAAATGACTCAGTTATAATCTTTTGCCAAGGGTATAATATCCAAAATGTTAAATGTTTTTTTTGTGTGTGCTTTTTTCCCCGTTAACCCTTATGTTCCTGTAACTAGACTAATTAAGATGCAAATATTTCCATGCAATGGGCTTGATAAAAGAAACAGCTTGTGTCAGATGATGTGTGCTGTTGACGACGTGCAGCAATGTAGCCTTTAAAGGTTTAAAGAGCCTTCTGTCACTAGAGTCACCCGTGTCATATCCTGTTCCTGTGTGACAGACTGGCTCTGTGAAGGACAACTTTAACTATCTTTTCCTCTGACACCCCTCTCTCTCTCTCTCTCTCTCTCTCGCTCTCTCTGGCTCTCTCTCTCTTGCTCTCTCTCGCTCTCTCTCTCGCTCGCACTCGCTCTCTCTCGCTCTCTCGCTCTCTCTCGCCCTCTCTCGCTCTCTCTCTCCCTCCCACTGCCCTTTGTACCTAGTTGTGTGTTGTTGTGGAGGTGGTGTGTGTTCCGGATGCGCCTCAGCTTTTTGACTGATAGAGGCGTGTGGTGTGGCTGCAGACAGAAATAAACATGTAAAACACTGATAACTTTCACAACCTGATGAGAGAGTGTGCATGTGTGTGTGCCCCCCACACGGCCGTCAGCGTTAGTGTGTGAATGTCAGCGTCTCGTCACACAGAGGAAGTGGGAGTGAGAGTGTAGGGGGTGCGTCAGTGCTGCTGTGGCTGCGAACCGGGGTGACAAGCCTGGCAATACCAGAGTAGGTGGGTAACGGGTGCACAGCCGGGGATGATTGTCACTAATTGCACAACGTCGTGTGGCAAGCTGCTCAACAACAAAAGGAAGAGATTTCTTGTTGAAAAGGAGAGCTTTCCACTTCTTAAAATTATTATTTTTATTGAAAACTTATCAACTACTATATTTTCAATACAATTTGACACAGTTTATTAGTTGAACATTTTTTTTTCTATTTTTGAGGACCGATGGTTTTGTTTTGTTCTGTAGTGTGTAGTAAACTCTGGTTTGGTTACTGTTTACACACATTACAGGAGGTTAAAAGGAATTTGTAATCTTGTCTCTCTCTGACTTGGGATCTGTCATGATGCAGAGTTTATGTGCTGCTGAGCTCCATTTATCTAACATGACAGGAGAGTACTGTAGTAGAGCCCTCCGGTTGTTGTTTCATCTGCTAATTGGAGACGCATGCAACCCCCTTGAAAACTGTGAGATCCAAAATGGCTGCCAGTGAGTCAGCTGAGCAGCAGTAGCTGTCAAAAGCCGGGAGAGGTTAGCATGGGCGCGTCAAAGTTTAATATCGCGAATATTGGTGGTGCAACTGAAGCTGTTGGTGGAGTGGGATGCATGGGGTTTTGGGAGGGAAGACATGGGAGAGAGGACGTCAGTCGGGAACAGGTTATGGAGGCTCTCTGTATTTAGGTCATGTCCTGTCCAATGGAAAATAGTTTCCATGGGTCTTCAGTGTAGACAGACCGACAGGGATGTATGATTTATACAATCTTGCCTGCGGGTGTGTAGCGCCATAACCCCTCCCTCCCACAGAGCACCAATGGACTCTCACACAGAAGTGTGTTGAACTTAATGCGTTATAATTTATGAATAGTGGCTTGATACATGGTAACATTCATATTATTATGCCAAATGATTATCCATGCCTATGTCCATTATCCATGCCTATGTCCATTATCCATGCCTATGTCCATTATCCATGCCTATGTCCATTATCCATGCCTATGTCTATTGTCCAGTGACTTCTTGTTTTCAAGCAGTAAGAGTTAACCACTAAGTTATATTTACTCACAGACAGTGGTTGCATTGTACTAGTGACAGTCGGGTCTTGAAGAACCATCCTACCGTCCACAGCTTCTTGTTCCCAGTGGAACTGCCTGCTATATGCTTACAAGTCAACCATAGCCACTCTGGCCCTGAGGTCACCTCAGCCCAGCCAGCCAGCCACGCACCCAGGAGGCTCATGGGAGGGAGGATCTAAGTCACACTGGTGCTTGCTGGGTAGTCAACAGGAAACACCCCACCCCCCATGTATGTAGACTAGAGTCTATCTTCTGTGAAGTTGAATCCCCATAGGAGAGTGGCTACTGTAGCAGAAGGTCAGACTACCATGCGCTGGGTCAGATAGGGCCTCTCTGCTCTACATTTGACATTGTGTATGTGTGCCTTTCTCCGGTGCCGTGCAGGCATACAGAGGTGGAGGTGGCTCAGCTCACTGGCCAGTCACGCGATGCCCTTGAGTTCTGTGCTGTCACTGTGAGTCACGCTGCATGGGCCCAGCCAGCTCAGCTACCTCTGAAAGCAGTGGGGTTCTGTCAGCAGCACCATCTTCAGCCCTCGGCTCGGGCCGGGGAAAGGTCAATGCTGCCAGGGAAAGCTGAGGCTGGATTCTTCCCAACGTGCTGGGGCTCAGGCACACTCACACCTGGCAGGGCTAGCTCACATACAGAGAAAGATCTGGAGCTACACTGCCCCCCCCCAACCAGGGCTAAATTCAGCCCCATAATGAGCCGTCAGCTCCCTACAAGCTCAGATCATCTCCCCTCTCCCTGAAGCAAACACATCTAGGTACATCGTGTTGGGTTGGTGTGATTTAACAATCCATACACGTAGACTTTCTAGGGAAGTAGGTGTGGGTAAGGCAAATAGGGTAAGACATTAGACCTCTGGCGTAGTTGGAGTCTAATGTCTGTGTGTTTGTTTGTGTGTGTGTGTATGCCTGTGTGTGTGGTTGTGCCTGTGTGTGTAAGAGCTCCAGGCATGGAAGCGCTGGTAAGCTGCAGTGTCCCCTCTGACCGTATGGTGATGAGGAGCCCCTGCAGGAGAGGAGAACAGGCAGAATAGCACAGCCATGACGTGACCAGGCACAACTACAGCAACCCACTTACTCAGTACTGAGCCCCCACGGCCCTCCCTGGCCTCCACTGGACAGCCAAGCCTAGCAGGAATCTAGCCAGCACAAAGCTGAGCTGTCGTTAGGGTTTCACTCTACAGATAGCTTGGAGCAGCATCACTGCAATACACCTAAACAACCATCTATCTCCCTAATCATCCAAAATGAAAGGGTCCACTCCAAGAGAAACACACAGCCATATTCGTAAGTGGCGAAAGAAAATGGCTGGCCACTTTATGAACCACAGCAGGGATTCCAAAAGCTTGTCATGGACAGTGGAGATGAGTGGAGAGAAAAATAAATGAGCACTGTTGGTCAGCCTGGAGTTCGCTTTGATTCAAGCTGCCAGCGTGGTAGACAATAGACAGAAAGAGAGCCCTAAAGTAGAAACACATATTCTGTTACTATGGGAACCATCGGCGCTCTGCGCGCCGCTTTGTCCTTAAATGAATCAGATTGAGAGTGTAACAGTATGGACGGCACTGAACGAGGGAGGAGAAGAGAAACAGCTGTGGCCAAATGCTCTCCCCCGGGGGGATCTAAATATGGCTGATAAGAATAAAGGCACACATGATTGCCCGCCCACTTAGCCTGTGTGTGCACGGCGGCCGCGTCTCATGTAGGTACTCACAACCGCAACATGTCCTCTTTCTCTTAAAGGACTGAGGGCTCAATCATGTGCTGAGAAGAAAAGGGATAACCTTCTAGAAGGAGGACAGACAGACAGACAGACAGACAGACAGAAAGGAAGTGGTGACAATGGAAGGTGGGTGTCAGTCAGCAGCCCCAGAGTATGGCAAACCTACCGTCATACAAATCTCACTGGGCAGAAAACTGTTTTTTTTCTCTCTCATGTCTGAAATTGGTCACCTGCTGATCTCTCCTTCTCTCTTTCGCTCTCTCTCTCTCTCCATATCTCCCTCTGTCTCTCTCTCTCTCCCTCTCCCCCGCTCTCTCGCTCTCTCCATATCTCCCTCTGTCTGTCTGTCTCTCTCTCCCTCTCCCCCGCTCTCTCTCTCCCTCCCTCCCTTTGTCTGTCTCTCTCTCCCTCTCTCTCTCTCCCTCCCTCCCTCTGTCGGTCTCCCCCCCCCCCTCTCTCTCTTTCTCATTCTACCTCTCTATTGATTGGAGACATTAAGAATTGATATGGCTACATCCAGGAGTCAGGAGCAGTGGCCAGACTGATGGCTGTGCTACTGTGAGGAGGTTGTAGCTGGATCCTGGCTGCTGCTGCTGACTAATTGTGTTGTGTGTTGATGAAGGTGAAACCCAGACAGGGAATAGGTGAGCGAGTCAATATGTTGTAGCACAGCGCTAGCTGTTGTTTGCGTGTTCATGCTGGTGTACACGGGGGCAGCAGCATGCCAAAACGCTGCGCCTGCATCGGTGTAGGCTTTCTCAATTAGAACAATAGCTCTGCTTTAGTCTACGGAGTGTGTGCAGGTGTCTCGTCAGATCCGGAGCGGAACACACACACACACACAACCATGCACACATTTAGGGGCAAAATCATAACCATACAGAATCATGCTCACATAGACTCATATGTAGGTCATTTAACTGTGTGTGTAAACATACACTTAAAAGTCACATTTATTCCCAAGCCCTCACATTAACACTATCTCTGCTTTCAAGCAATTGGTTTCACAAAAAAATACTCTTCACATCAATACAGCTCCACACCCATTCACCCACACAAACCCATAACTCTAGGTTGTATTGTGTTACCCTCGTTTTGTCCTTCCTCTCTGTGTCCAGTGATCAGACAGAGAAAGACAGACAGACCGAGAAAGACAGACAGACAGATAGAGAAAGACACACAGACAGACAGACAGAGAAAGACAGACAGACAGAGAAAGACACACACACGGTGGTCCATTTCTCTTTGGTGCTGGGGAAATAACAGAGCATTTGAATTTGAATAGAATGGATTGAAGCATCGCTGAGCACCGGTTTGTTTGCTCCCATTTTCTGTAAATACCCAGAAGTCCTTGGGCAGGCTTTGTGTCCGTAGTCAAAGCACATGGAAAGCAGCGTTTGGGGCTCAGTACAGTAAAGGCATAATGAGGCGCTGTTTCGTTTCCTCTTCCTCTTCATCGCACATGCAAATGATGCGCTCGCAAACTCACGTCTGCAGCCACGCGTACTTCCTGTTTCGGGAAGCGTGCAGTCATGGCCAATGGTGTGGGTCAGTCGGTCCTGATGAGAGAGGGAGGGGAGGTTAATTAGGGCTGGAGTGATTGCACCCAGGAACACAGACCTGCCCCCTGCCTCCCCCTTACCTCCCCCTTACCTCCCCTACATCATTAGTGCAGTACACTACAGTTCTACCATAAGCCACCGCTACAGCCTGGCCAGTCTGGGTGGTACAGTCCCATGGTGTGACTGACTGGGCCAAAGAGGGATGATGAGCTACAGTAGGCTGGCTCAGGGGATCATGACACCAGCCAGGGTTAGGGATGATGCATGGCCCTCTGCGCTCCGCGGGCTTTGTTCCCCCCAGTCAGTCAGTCAGTCAGTCAGTCCCACCCTTAAGCCCCCTTCTCTCTGTCCCCCTGTCCCCCTGCCTGCCTGCCTGCCACGTAGAGGACACAAAGGGATCCCCTTCTCACACCTGTTCCTCCCTGTAACCCTGTGCTCCAACCTCCCTCTCTTGGTCCTCCTCCAATAGCCTGACTGCACGGAGCTGCATGCCAAAGATCAAGATGGCACGGTCACAGATAGTATGTGGGACTTACTGTAGACAGATAGGAATTAGACTAGGGTGGTTTCACTGCTCTGTCATACAATGTCCCCCCGGGTTTATTGTAGCGGTTAGCATCACTTCCTGACAAACATGAGAGGTGAATGTGGAGACAGGCTGGTGGAGGAAGCTGCCCCGGTAATAAACGGGTTGTCTCTGGAAGAGAGAAAAGGAAGCAAGGGAGGGTGGAGGGGGTTAGGCTCTCTCTTCTCTCTCTCCCCCCCCCCCCCCTTCCCCTTCTCATTTGCCATGGCAGAACAGGTGGTGAGCTTGCTGAAGCACCAGTTGGTCGCCCCGGAGCCCGCAGCTGTGCCAGGCGGTGACTAAAGCGCTCCTTCACTACGCCCACGCTCTGAAAAGAGCAAATGGCAGGAGTGTCACTAGCTTGCTCGCTCTGCTTGCTGCGTGCCGACGGATGTCTGGGGACCAAGAGGGAGGGGAGGGGGTGCGGGCGGGCGGAAGTAGGAGGAAGAGAGAAGGGGTGGGGGACTGACAGAGTTATATGATTTGAGAGAGAGAGAGAGAGAGAGAGAGAGAGAGAGAGAGAAGGAGAGATCCGCAGGTGACCAATTTCAGACATGAGAGAGAAAAAAACAGTTTTCTGCCCAGTATGATGGTAGGTTTGCCATACTCTTGGGCTAGTGACTGACACCCACCTTCCATTGTCACCACTTCCTGTCTGTCTGTCTGTCTGTCTGTCTGTCTGTCTGTCTGTCTGTCTGTCTGTCTGTCTGTCTGTCTGTCTGTCTGTCTGTCTGTCTGTCTGTCTGTCTGTCTGTCTGTCTGTCTGTCTGTCTGTCTGTCTGTCTGTCCGTCCGTCCGTCCGTCCGTCCGTCCGTCCGTCTGTCCTTCTGGAAGGCTATCCTTTTCTTCTCAGCACATGATTGAGCCCTTAGTCCTTTACATGGACACATGGAGTGTGTCAGGCCACCCATGTGCCATGTGTGCGTATGTGAATGTGTGTGTGCGCATGTGTTTATGATTGTATGTGTGTGTGTGCGTGCATGTGTGAGAGCCCTACACAGTGGTGCTGCCTGCTGAGGAGATGGATAGAGCCCCTCTGACATTACCATATTGTCACTTCCTCTCCCTCCATCTCTTAATCTGGCCTGTCTGCCATTAGCGGACCCCTTGCTGTTCATCCTCATTCAGATTGCTTTTCACTGCATTAACCAGAGAAGGGAGAGAGTAGAGAGACATGAAAGCCGGACAGACATTGTCTCTTCTCTTTATTGACTCCAATGATGGGACGATGGGGTGACGGTGATGACACTCATCCACTCTGCAATCAGAGGCAGGACCGATGGATGCATCACAGTATTTGATTAGCCAGAGTTGGCCACTCAGCCTGAAGCACTCCTTACAGACCAAGATGTTTGTTTTCATTTGGGGGGAAGTGAAAAGAGGTCAATAGCTAGGAAGATGTGAGGTAGCTAACAAGCAGATTGACACTACAGTCTGAAGATGGTACACTTACTGTAAGTAATTGAATGACATCATCAGAAGTTGACGGACAGGTCTCAGTCTTATGAGATCGAAAAATACAATGTTTTGTTCTCAGATAGATAGAGCTGTCTCTCACCTTGCAGCGTTTTGTCACAATGTTTACAACCTTGTCTGTATCCATCCAGGCAGCACTGCGCTGAAAGACAACCGATGTCCTGAGATTGATGTCTGAGGTGAGGCACATCAGCCCAGTCACAAGTCCTTCACAACTTTTTCTTCTTACAAATGTATCTTTAAGGATGTTGGAAAAGGACCCATAAGTAAGCATTTCACTGTTAGTCTATACCTGTAGTCTACGAAGCATGTGACAAATAAAACTTCCTCAATGGAGCATAAATACTGTAGCAGCCATGCTAAGACAGTGAGAGCTAAAACATCCTGAAACTCAGGGCCTGGTTTAGCTCACATGGCAACAACACGTCAAACCTTATAAAGTGCTAGCAGAGAAGTTAGCCAGTGTACAGACCCAGCAGAATCATCCCTCTGCTCTTTCCGTGTGTGCCTGCTTGCATGTGTGTGTGCAAGTGTGTATGTGTGTATACATGCTCTCTCATACTCTCTCCCCCAGCCTCCAGCCTCTTTTTCTGGCTCTAATATAGTACCCTCTTCAACCCACAGCGGAGCTCCTCATATTGACGTGTGGGATGAGTGTGGCAGGGGATTGGGTTTCTCCATTAGCCCTCAGGATTAGCCAGTGCTAGCTAGCGACCAGCGACCAGCTCCAATCACAGGCAGCCAGGTTATTAAAGAGAAATCCCTTCAGCACCAAAGTCGTAATGAATTTGTAATGACCCCCAAATTGTTTTTTGAATGCTGAATTTTGATGTTCAAACATTACGCAAACAGACAACAAGAATTGACTAAGTGGGCCAATATTATAACTTTTATTAGTGAAATCCCAAAGTTAATCTCGATGGGTGCTTTTGATAAGTTATATGTAAGATATGTGTGTCTTTGCATGTGATTATAGCTGAGTCTCCCTCTAGCCTGGAGAGGTTGCTTTGCCGCCAGTGTGTGTGTGTGTGTGTGTGTGTGTGTGTGTGTGTGTGTGTGTGTGCGTGTGTGTTACCATCCATCCAGAGCCAGGCCCTTGATCACAGGGCTGGCAGTCTTCAGACGTCTTCAGCACCGAGTCTGCTGTGAAACGCAGTGTCAGAGGTCTTGATGAATACAACCCATCCCTCCCTCCCCTTCAAAGCCCTAGCGATCTGTCTGTAAACATTGATCCTCTTCCTCATCCTGTCAGCGCGCAGCGACTCCACAAAGACAATATTAGCTTAAAGAAAATGGTTGATTTTCTCTGCACGTGTCAGAATGTCTAGCTCCGCTCTCAGGCTCTTCTTTGTGTCCTCGATCCTTTT
Organism: Coregonus lavaretus; assembly: GCF_964263955.1. Taxonomy (NCBI): domain Eukaryota; kingdom Metazoa; phylum Chordata; class Actinopteri; order Salmoniformes; family Salmonidae; genus Coregonus; species Coregonus lavaretus. The sequence goes on along the minus strand of NC_140020.1, from coordinate 17,402,646 downwards.
AACTGGTGAGGCGAGAAAACATCTAAAAGAGTGTTGTGATGTATTTGTTTAAATGCTCTTCACTGTGTTCCCGTTTGACATAGTAAAAATAGTGGCGTTTTGTTGCCACCTGAAATCCGATCAGCGCAGTCTGACAAGGGTACTACGCGTGGCAGTAACACTTTACGAACACAGATACTATTTCACTGAGAGCTCCAGACAACACCATCAGCCTGATATTCAACCTCTTTTTGAGCATGAACTAGATATGAACATGAAAGCCAGGCAGCTATCAGTGTATACGGTGTCTGTGTGTTTTTAGCGCGCTTTGTTTGTCAAGTCTTGTTTAGCATTGAAGTCATTAGCACTCTGTTCTGTCTTGGTGAGTACCATTCAGACAGGCATGTCACCACACATTTTCTGACATGTACTGTATGTTTTCTTGGCTGTCAGATGCTATGAGGCCCAGATATGGGGGCCTATGTTTTTCATAGTGTATTTATAAACTAGTCTGGGCATTAGTATTGAACCTGCACTTCAATGGAGATGTTATAGCTTAAATTCCCTTTCTATCTAAATAGGTTGAATAGTGCAAGGGACATATTCGGACAGTTGTGGAAATCATCACTTCCTCCCAACCAGTCACCTGCCTCCAGTGACGACCGTGCTGCCAGTGCTGCACCCTGCTCCTCTCTAAACAGACACATGAATGCACACCCCACAACACACACACTCTCACATCTTATTTAGGTGGGCTGAAGAAGGGAAGTGTGAGCTGCCTCTGTGTCAGGTCTCTAGTGCTCCCAGCAGTTCACGCTGCGTATGGTTAGCAACCTGGCAGTGCCGACACCCTGCTCTACACACCACCACCTCTCCCCTCCTGTCTCCTCCTCTCCCCTCCTGTCTCCTCCTCTCCCTTCCTGTATCCTCCTCTCCCCTCCTGTCTCCTCCTCTACCCTCCTGTCTTCTCCTCACTCCTCCTGTATCCTCCTCTCCCTTCCTGTCTCCTCCTCTCCCCTCCTGCATCCTCTCTCCCCTCCTGTATCCTCCTCTCCCCGCCTGTATTCTCCTCAACCCTCCTGTATCATCCTCTCCCCTCCTGTCTTCTCCTCTCCCTTCCTGTCTCCTCCTCTCCCCTCCTGTATTCTCCTCAACCCTCCTGTATCATCCTCTCCCCTCCTGTCTTCTCCTCTCCCTTCCTGTCTTCTCCTCTCCCTTCCTGTCTTCTCATCTCCCCTCCTGTCTTCTCCTCTCCCCTCCTGTATCCTCCTCTCCCCTCCTGTCTTCTCCTCTCCAGTCTGAGCCCACTGCACGACACAGCAGAATAAATCAGGGAATAAGCACACCTATGGAGGGAAGAAAGATAATATTTGTGGAACCTCTAAATATTTGTTTTACCACCACTTATTCTGAGCACGTCTCAAATAAAACATAGTGTTGCAAATGCATCACTCAATCTACACCAGTGCATGCATGCACGCACACACACACACACACACAAACACACACACATTCACACACCCTACAACTTGGCCACAGCAAGCAGGTTGTGTGTCTGCGATTTCAAAACATTTCCAATAAAAGTAGCTCACATAGCTACTAGTCGTGTAGGGACTGTGTAGGGGCTGTGTAGTGGCTGTGTCTTGGCAGGCAGGTATGCACCGGTAGCTAAGCAGGAAGTTTATATTTTATCTGATTTCTGTCAGTTTGCAGATCCACAGAAGCTGACATTGTTACTCAACTCCTAAGCATCTAATTTAAGCATTCTCTCTGACTGAAGGCTCAAGACTGCAGTTCTGTCTTCTATGCTGTGGCATGCTACACACTTCTCGCCGAGCTAACGGCTCTGTCTGTAGTGACATGCTAGTTCATACACAATGCCGACTGATGGGAGGTGCAATACTGAGGAGTAACATGTTTTACAGTACAGCGCCCGGGCTCGTGTGCATGGCATGGATAAGAAGAATGCCCTTCATCTCTCTGTGCTGTGCTCCTCAGTTTACCCCTCCCTCCATAGAATGACTATCAAAGTCAGGAGACAGGGAACTAGTCAGTTCATCCCTGGGAATACCTGTGTCACTGACAGCTACTGTAGAATGAATAGTGCTGGGATCAGCTCTGTTCTAAGTCAATGAGGAGTAATTGAGGTCAACAGTGAGGCCTGAGTATCCATGCCTACTGGGTAGCATAGCGCTGGAAAGATGCTGTACTACTGAACGTATGAGCGGCCCCACTGAATTTGCTACTTTCCAGTTGCGAAATAAGTCTGTACAGTATATTGGTGTACTATATAGTATGAAGTAGGCCAATGTATTATTTTACTTGCTAAAATAATAAAAGTTCTAGTTTTTTTGCATTTGAAATATTGCAATGTAAAAAGTACTGTAAAAAGATTATGCAGAGAGAGTTTGAAAATAAACAATGTTTTACAGTGTGTTACATCTAGAGGACTGCATAAATATTATTTGGTTTTGAAAGGGAGTCCCTGTAGTTTCATTTTATAGCATAGGTGTTTGATGTGCCACTGTATGGAAAGCAATCATTTCGGGGGGTTTTCTCTCCCGAGCAGAGACCCAAAAAGCTGCTCTGGCAAGTTTGTGGGATGTATAAATATTGAAGCAGTGCATTCCGATGCTAATCGAGACTGTAGTCCTGTGAAAGGTTGCCACATTTATTCTCTGGCTTTTTTTAGGCAACATACATTTATTTATGCTGGGACTGCCTGTCTGAGAGATTGTGGTCAGCCTCTCACACAGACTAGCACCGCTGTTGAGCTACAGCCAGGCTGTTGAGACCTTGTTAAAGATAGGGTTGAGAGAGTGAGGGGTGAGAGTGGGGCCGGATGCTTGCCAATCCGCCAGTTGAATTGAACAGTGTTTAAATGTCATTGTTCAGCGACACCCCAAGAGAAGGATCTAGCCGGAGGCATGTGTCCTTCATCCTTCTTTAGTACTCCTCACATATGCCTGTTTTCCCCAGCCTCTCCCCATCTCTCTTTCTGACTGCTCTTGTCTCCACACAAACCGCTCCATGTTCGTTGCATAATAATGTTTCCGCTCTGTTAGCTCCCACACATGACTTCTCCTTAATTTCTGGCCTTGTGGGGTGATTTACTTCTACACTAGCCTTGAGTATGAGGCTGATACCACTATGTGTTTCTACTGTATAGGTGACTAACTGTTGGAGTTGAAGATGTTATGTTAGTGTTGAACTTATTAGGTTACACCAGTGAACCAGCTGAGGAGGAGGGAAGGATCCGCTCCAGGATACAGATGAGGGAATCAGTGTGGCTGCCTGGCTGGTGTTACCCATGTGGTTCGGTGCTTGCAGAGGACTCTATCAATGTTAGTGATCTTAATAAACACACAGCCGATCTGAGGAAGGCCCAGCAGCAGGCAGGGAGGCCAGAGAGGCAGATTGATTTCATTTGCTGGGACTGACCTGGGACAGATCTGGGCTCTCCGCTGATGAAACCTGGGTCTGCCTGCTCTGTTGTACTGGGGACCTACTAGCTTTCTCTCTTGCTCTCCCTCCCCCTCTGGTCTTGCTGACAGAAACCTTCCAGGGAGGCTGTTTCTCTCGGTTTTCACTATTGGCACACGAGAGAGGGAGAAAGAGAGAGGGGTGTGACTGTGTGTGCAAACTGACAAGTATTGGAGGGGCTGCACAGGGCTGGAAGTGTGTTGGTACTAATCATGTGACCTCATGGATGCTGCTCTCTGTGTGACTCTGTGACTGAGTTTGTGACTGTGTGAAGCTGGCTGGGGTGCCAGTGTCTCCTCTTCTCCTCTCTCCCCCTCCTGACAGGTCTTTGTTTCACTCCCACTCTCACTCTGACTGATGTCATATGGGCTTTTTAGCGAACCCCACCCGCCTCCTCTCCCCCATCCTCCCTTCTCTCCCATCTCTCCCATCTCTCCCCCATCCACCCGCATCTCCCCCGCCTTCGAGCCACTTGGTTGCGTTAGCTCCGGAGCCTCCCGCTGCTTCCCAGCCTCCTGTTTCTCAGATGGGCTCAGGGAAGGACCTAAAATTAGCAGCTCCCCCTGCTCTGTTTTGCTTTGCGCGGATCGCTTAATTAGCTGTAGAACACAGCATGGCTGAGCCCAGACTTTGCCCATTGATGCATTATATAAGGGTTGCATATTTTATGCTGAATATTGCAGCGAGAGTGCTGCTTTATGGTGGTGCCCCGCTCGTAGACCTGCGCTGTCAAGTCAGATAGGAGGCAAAAGGTCAACTCTGCTTCCAGAGTTTGACAGGGAGGGGAGAAGTTACTTTACCTGGGGTCATTTATAGAGGCAGCGTCTCAGAGACTGGGGTGCTAATGGTGTCTAGTGCAGTATTCTCTACAGGCAGTATGTTTAGGGTGCTATTGATAGATTGTATAAATGTGGGATGATTGCAGTATATGTAATCCTCCTGCTGTAAAGATGATGAAAGAAGGTTACCATATTTGAATGTTGTTATCTATTATTTGAATGTTGTTGTCTATTATTTGAATGTTGTTGTCTATTATTTGAATGTACTGTATCTATTTGTAGCACCACCTTTTCTTTGCAAATTCATTTGTGTCCCACCTTATCCATGTTCATCATCGAGAATACATTCATATACGTACTAAATTCACGTAGAAAAAGGTTTTGTAGTATTGTTGTCCTCCACTGTGAATAAGCTACATTATGTTGTGGAAATTGTGCTCTCTACAAATACATTGCCAGAGGCTCTAGGTGTTCTTTGCACAGGCCTGTGTTAATTTTTTTGCTTTGAAATGAAGAAAATAATCTTGAGTTATTTTATAGTTTCTGGTCTTTATAAAACATGTCTTACTGTGACCATGGTGATATGTGTTATTATTGTACCATCTGCATTGTTTTTTCATTACAGTTGATGGGATGACCCTGCCAATACAATAGCCCCTTCAACAATGCAATGGCATCCATGTTTTTTATTTAACTAGGCAAGTCAGTTAAGAACAAATTCTTATTTACAATGACGGCCTACCCCGGCCGACACTGGGCCAATTGTGCGCCGCCCTATTGGACTCCCAATCACGGCCGGTTGTGATACAGCCTGGAATCGAACCAGGGTCTGTAGTGACGCCTCTAGCACTGAGATGCAGTGCCTTAGATCACTGTGCCACTCGGGAGCACGACAAGGTTGTAAATAGTCACACACCATTCTTTACACTGGCCAGGATTACACACACTCTCTTTGCTGTTATATAGGAATTGGTAATATACACAGATCAAATCACAACATCAACAGTCACAGATATCTAGCCGCTCCCATAGTTTAATAGAACTCTATAAATCCTCCCATTATAGGTGTTGTTGTTTGCCAGCCAGGATAAGCTCACAAAGCTTGTTGATTTGTCTGAGAAATTCCTAAATAAATTAGTGAGTCATGTTACTTCCCGAAACAATACATTTTTACAACCGGGGCTAAGGGCCCGGTGCCTGCCTTGGCAGTGCACAGTGAGCGGGAAAAAGCAGGCAGGACCTCATTAGGAGTGTGTGGGAAAAGTGAGGAAAAGGGATCACATCCAGAATCGACAGGTCATTTTGTTCCGAGGTGAGAAGATTCCCACAGAGGCTTCCTAAATTAGGATTAGGTTAGTTCTTTCTCCCAAAGAATTCTAATGGGGATTTATCCTTGAGGTGACATTGGGGCCAAACACTTCCCTCAAGTCAATGTCATTGATGTTGATCAGCTTGTTGGATGGCTGTAGAGACAAAGAGGAACGTGTGGGCTGGAAGTTGATGCCATGTACTGGGATTCCATTATCAGACCAGTTAGATACAGGATGTTGTAGCTCAACTCATTGACTGTGTCTCCTTTATTCAGCATGGCACTCCATTTATGTTAGCTAACAGCTCTGTTTACACATCCATCAGACAGCCATGGGATCAATCACTGGGCTGGGAGCTAATTGTTTCATTCAGTGTATTACAATTGAACTGCTTGGTCATATTGGTCCTGCAGTATCGACATTTCTGATGGTGGATCATGCTCTTCAGTCATCAAGTCTTTATGCTCCAATATGATGTGTGTTGAGAGCATGCACAGCAGTACATGTGTTCATCGAATATAGTGTGTGTAGTGTGCTGGCTGGCCGGCTGGCTTCCTGGCCTGCCACGAGAGAGAGAGAGAGTGAGAGAGAGAGAGAGAGAGAGAGAGAGAGAGAGAGAGAGAGAGCGAGAGAGAGAGAGAGAGAGAGAGAGATAGAGAGAGCCAGCCAGCCAGCGGTTGCCCTCTAGGTTACAGAGAGCTGGTAGTGCGACTCAGGGGTATACTAATTTGCCTTCCCAATATGCCCCCCTAGACACAACTACAACAAAACAACCAAAAAAAAACGGGTCACAACTCCTGCTGTTCTGTCTCACGCTGGGTCTGTACATAGTCAATGGTAGGCTTCGAGGGGACTCCTACGGTAGGTACACCTATAGCTAATCTCTTGGCAGTAGTACTGTAGACTACTTTATCACCAACCTCAACCCACAGTCTATAAGTGTAAACTTAGCAGTAGGAAGCCTGAACAGTATATTTGACCTATCAGCTAACATATCAAACATATCAAGCAGCAAACCTAAGAAAATGAACAACAATGAGAAATGGTTTAGCTTACGCCTTCACTATGGGGAAACACTAAAACAATACAGAAATACACTAAGAAAAAAGAAGGAACAGCATGTCAGAAAACAGCTCAATGTGATTGAAGAATCCATAGAATCAGAAATGGAGAAACTTCTATCCAGAAATGGAGATGTGTGGATAAACCACTTCTCCATTCTTTTTGGCCATATAACAAAGAACCAAGAACACAAACATATACAGTGGGGGAAAAAAGTATTTAGTCAGTTTAAACACTAGTCACTTTAATAATGTTTACATATCTTGCACTACTCATCTCATATGTATATACTGTATTCTATTCTATAATATTCTACTGTATCTTAGTCCATGCCGCTCTGTCATTGCTTGTCCGTATACAGTGGATATAAAAAGTCTACACACCCCTGTTAAAATGCCAGGTTTTTGTGATGTAAAAGCATGAGACAAAGATAAATCATGTCAGAACTTTTTCCACTGTTAATGTGACCTATAATGTGAACAGTTCAATTGAAAAACAAACTGAAATCTTTGAGGGGGAAAAATGAAAAATAAAAATCTTACAATAACCTGGTTGCATAAATGTGCACACCCTCTTATACAGTGGGGGAAAAAAAGTATTTAGTCAGCCACCAATTGTGCAAGTTCTCCCACTTAAAAAGATGAGAGAGGCCTGTAATTTTCATCATAGGTACACGTCAACTATGACAGACAAAATGAGAAAATGTTTTCCAGAAAATCACATTGTAGGATTTTTAATGAATTTATTTGCAAATTATGGTGGAAAATAAGTATTTGGTCAATAACAAAAGTTTCTCAATACTTTGTTATATACCCTTTGTTGGCAATGACACAGGTCAAATGTCTTCACAAGGTTTTCACACACTGTTGCTGGTATTTTGGCCCATTCCTCCATGCAGATCTCCTCTAGAGCAGTGATGTTTTGGGGCTGTCGCTGGGCAACACGGACTTTCAACTCCCTCCAAAGATTTTCTATGGGGTTGAGATCTGGAGACTGGCTAGGCCACTCCAGGACCTTGAAATGCTTCTTACGAAGCCACTCCTTCGTTGCCCTGGCGGTGTGTTTGGGATCATTGTCATGCTGAAAGACCCAGCCACGTTTCATCTTCAATGCCCTTGCTGATGGAAGGAGGTTTTCACTCAAAATCTCACGATACATGGCCCCATTCATTCTTTCCTTTACACGGATCAGTCATCCTGGTCCATTTGCAGAAAAACAGCCCCAAAGCATGATGTTTCCACCCCCATTCTTCACAGTAGGTATGGCGTTTTTTTGATGCAACTCAGCATTCTTTGTCCTCCAAACACGACGAGTTGAGTTTTTACCAAAAAGTTCTATTTTGGTTTCATCTGACCATATGACATTCTCCCAATCCTCTTCTGGATCATCCAAATGCACTCTAGCAAACTTCAGACGGGCCTGGACATGTACTGGCTTAAGCAGGGGGACACGTCTGGCACTGCAGGATTTGAGTCGCTGGCGGCGTAGTGTGTTACTGATGGTAGGCTTTGTTACTTTGGTCCCAGCTCTCTGCAGGTCATTCACTAGGTCCCCCCGTCTGGTTCTGGGATTTTTGCTCACCGTTCTTGTGATCATTTTGACCCCACGGGGTGAGATCTTGCGTGGAGCCCCAGATCAAGGGAGATTATCAGTGGTCTTGTATGTCTTCCATTTCCTAATAATTGCTCCCACAGTTGATTTCTTCAAACCAAGCTGCTTACCTATTGCAGATTCAGTCTTCCCAGCCTGGTGCAGGTCTACAATTTTGTTTCTGGTGTCCTTTGACAGCTCTTTGGTCTTGGCCATAGTGGAGTTTGGAGTGTGACTGTTTGAGGTTGTGGACAGGTGTCTTTTATACTGATAACAAGTTCAAACAGGTGCCATTAATACAGGTAACGAGTGGAGGACAGAGGAGCCTCTTAAAGAAGAAGTTACAGGTCTGTGAGAGCCAGAAATCTTGCTAATTTGCAAATAAATTCATTAAAAATCCTACAATGTGATTTTTTGGATTTTTTCCCCTCAATTTGTCTGTCTTAGTTGACGTGTACCTATGATGAAAATTACAGGCCTCTCTCATCTTTTTAAGTGGGAGAACATGCACAATTGGTGGCTGACTAAATACTTTTTTTCCCCCACTGTATAAGAGGGTGTGCACATTTATGCAACCAGGTTATTGTAAGATTTTTATTTTTCATTTTTCCCCCTCAAAGATTTCAGTTTGTTTTTCAATTGAACTGTTCACATTATAGGTCACATTAACAGTGGAAAAAGTTCTGACATGATTTATCTTTGTCTCATGCTTTTACATCACAAAAACCTGGCATTTTAACAGGGGTGTGTAGACTTTTTATATCCACTGTATACGGACAAGCAATGACAGAGCGGCATGGACTAAGATACAGTAGAATATTATAGAATAGAATACAGTATATACATATGAGATGAGTAGTGCAAGATATGTAAACATTATTAAAGTGACTAGTGTTCCATTTCTTAAAGTGGCCAGTGATTTCAATAGGCAGCAGCAGCCTCTAATGTGCTAGTGATGCCTATTTAAAAGTCTGATGGCCTTGAGATAGAAGCTGTTTTTCATTCTCTCGGTCCCAGCTTTGATGCACCTGTACTGACCTCGCCTTCTGGATGATAGCAGGGTGAACAGGCAGTGGCTCGGGTGGTTGATGTCCTTAATGATCTTTTTGGCCTTCCTGTGACATTGGGTGCTGTAGGTGTCTTGGAGGGTGGGTAGTTTGCCCCCGGTAATGCGTTCGGCAGACCGCACCACCCTCTGGAGAGCCCTGCGATTGCGGGCGGTGCAGTTGCCGTACCAGGCGGTGATACAGCCCGACAGGATGCTCTCAATTGTGCATCTGTAAAAGTTTGTGAGGGTTTTAGGTGCCAAGTGATGTGTACGCCAAGGAACTTGAAGCATTTCACCTTCTCCACTGTGGTCCCATCGATGTGGATAGGTGGGTGCACCCTCTGCTGTTTCCTGAAGTCCACGATCATCTCCTTTGTTTTGTTGACGTTGAGTGAGAGGTTATTTTCCTGGCACCACACTCCCAGAGCCCTCACCTCCTCCCAGTAGGCGGTCTCGTCATTTTTGGTAATCAGGCCTACCACTGTTGTGTCGTATGCAAACTTGATGATTGAGTTGGAGGCGTGCTTGGCCACGCAGTCATGGGTGAACAGGGAGTACAGGAAGGGGCTGAGCACACACGCTTGTGGAGCCCCAGTGTTGAGGATCAGTGAAGTGGAGATGCTGTTTCCTACCTTCACCACCTGGGGGGGCGGCCCGTCAGGAAGTCCAGGACCCAGTTGCACAGGGCGGGGTTCAGACCCAGGGCCTCGAGCTTAATGATGAGCTTGGAGGGTACTATGGTGTTGAATGCTGAGCTATAGTCAATGAACAACATTCTTACATAGGTATTCCTCTTGTCCAGATGGGATAGGGCAGTGTGCAGTGTGATGGCGATTGCGTCGTCTGTGGATCTATTGGGGCGGTAAGCAAATTGAAGTGGGTCTAGGGTGACAGGTAAGGTAGAGGTGATATGATCCTTGACCAGTCTCTCAAAGCACTTCATGATGACAGAGGTGAGTGCTACGGGGAGATAGTCATTTAGTTCAATTACCTTTGCTTTCTTGGGTACAGGAACAATGGTGGCCATCTTGAAGCATGTGGGAACAGCAGACTGGGAAAGGGAGAGATTGAATATGTCCGTAAACACACCAGCCAGCTGGTCTGCCCATGCTCTGAGGACGCGGCTAGGGATGCCGTCTGGGCCGGCAGCCTTGTGGGGGTTAACACGTTTAAATGTTTTACTCACGTCAGCCACGGAGAAGGAGAGGCCACAGTCTTTGGTAGTGGGCCTCGTCGGTGGCACTGTGTTATCCTCAAAGCGGGCGAAGAAGGTGTTTAGCTTGTCTGGAAGCGAGACTTCGGTGTCGGCGACGTGGCTGGTTTTCCTTTTGTAGTCCGTGATTGTCTGTAGACCCTGCCACATACATCTCGTGTCTGAGCCGTTGAATTGGGACTCCACTTTGTCTCTATGCTGATGTTTTGCCAGTTGAATTGCTTTGCGGAGTGAGTAGCTACACTGTTTGTATTCTGCCATATTCCCGTCACCTTGCCATGGTTAAATGTGGTGCAGATTCTGTCAGACCTGGGCCCTGACGGTGCATCTCAGTAAGACAAAAATAATGGTGTTCCAAAAAAGGTCCAGTTGCCAGGACAACAAATACTAATTCTATTTAGACACCGTTGCCCTAGAGCACACAAATAATTATGCCTACCTCTGCCTAAACACCAACACCACAGGTAACTTCCACAAGGCTGTGAACGATCTCGAGACAAGGCAAGAAGGGCCTTCTATGCCTTCAAAAGGAACATAAAACTCGATATCCCAATTAGGATCTGGCTAAGTCAGTTATAGAACCCATTGCACTCTATGATTGTGAAGTCTGGGGTCCACTCACCAACCAATAATTCACTAAATGGGACAAACACCCAATTGATACTCTGCATGCAGAATTCTGCAAAAATATACTTTGTGTACAACGCAAAACCCCAAACAATGCATGCAGAGCAGAATTAGGACTGTACCCGCTAGTTATCAAAATCCAGAAAAGAGCTGTTAAATTCTACAACCACCTAAAAGGAAGCAATGCTCACACATTCCATCACAAAGCCCTCAGAGAGATTAACCTAGAGAAGAGTCCCCTCAGCCAGCTGGTTCTGGTGCTCTGTTCACAAACACGAACAGACCCCACAGAGCCCCAGGACAGCAACACAATAATACCCAACCAAATTATGAGAAGGCAAAAAGATAACTATTTGACACACTGTAAAGAATCAACCAAAAAACAAAGCAAATTGGAATGCTATCTGGACTCAATAGAAGACAAGATACATGCCCACTGGCCACAGTGGAAAGTGAGCTGCATTTCCTAACCTCCTGCCAAATGTATGACCATATTAGAGAGACATATTTCCCACAGATCACATAGAGCCACAAAGAATTTGAAAACGAATCAAACATTAATGAACTCCCATATCTGTTAGTCGAAATACCGTAATGTGCAATCACAGTAGCAATAGTTGTGGCCCATTGCCATGAAAAAAGAGAGAGAGAGATGCTAGGAGTATAGTAACGTCCATGGGGCAGCCCATGATATATTTAGCCTGAGCCAATCTGACAGCATGTCCTTCACTGCTCATCCACTAACAGCCGCTCCCTGTTACTCTACTCCCCAGCCAGGCCATAGAATGGAAATGACAGAGCCTGCCCAGGCTATAAAGATGAATGAGCATGTGTGCTTTAGCTTTGTTGGCGATGTGGAAGGAGCTGTTTTTAGAAAGCAAAAGGTAAGATTATCGTCTCAGTTGTCACAGTCATTTGCAATGAAAGATTGAGAGAAGTATATTTTAGGGGTCAATTGAGTGATTTATTTGATCATGTTTCTTAATAAATGTACTTCCTTCTAGAAGGTGCTTGCTTATTTGTGGTGAACAGCATGGTGTATGAAGATTTAAAACACTTTGTGGGTTGTGTGGGGGCGTTTACTGGATCTTCAAGGAAGTCATCGAAATGAATTTTGTATTAAATCTGTCAATATTCAAGATGCCACTTACCACCCTCTCAGAGCCTCCTACTCAGTTCCTGTGTGCATGCCACAAATAGCTACAAATTGGCTGCCATTAAAACCTGTTAAAACCTGTTAATCGGCTGTAAAACTGAAAGGTGTGATGCAACCCAATTAATATCATTTTTTGATGGACATTTTATCCAGCCATCTGTGATGGAGGATTTGGGCTGACATTTGCCTTTCGAGAAAATTAAAAAGCGGCTAAATATGTGCTGTCAAAGCAATTGACTTGATTATGAGGCCATAATGCTCTTTCCAGGGCAATTGTTTGTCAGGGAAAAATATAATTTGTTAAATTAACTCCCATTCATGGTCGTTCACGAATCACAACATTACATTACCTATTACTTGGCTGCAGCATTTGGTTTTGATTCAAGGCATTTTCAGTGAGCCAGCCTGAACCCAGATACCTTTTGGTTGTTTAGTTCTTTAGCGTGGCTCTTAGTGAGTCACCTGTGCTCCCATGTGTTGTTGGTTGGAGGGGAGCTGAGGGCCATGGGACCCCAGCAGGGGTGTTCTGTTTGGGAAACCCCCGGTGTTCATTCCCAGCATCAGCCAGCTGATCTGACTCAGGGCCAAGTCTAAAATTGTTACTGCTTGTCTGGGCGATTGCCGTAAACTGACACTGTAGTAGGAGAGAAAAAGGGCCATGGGGGAGTGGTGGGAGGGAGTGGGGGGCTCTCTGGGCTGGCCTGCCTGCCTGCTTTGCCTTACCGCCGGGGGCAACAGGTGCCATGGGCAACATGAGACCCGGTGGAATGACAGGGCCGGAGAGAGGGGCGGGGGGGTGCGACATTCCGATAGGTTTTCGCCCAGAAAGGGTTTCACCGTCGGAATCGGGGACAGGAATCGGGGACAGCTGTGGGGTCAGCCCCTCAGCTGGCGGTGGAAAACACGCAGGCAGGCAGGCCTGTTGCGTAACTCCTAACTGGGTCCCTGATGGCTGGCTGAGAGCGAGTCACTGCCTCACACTCCGATGAGCAATTGTGCCTCGGTTGCATGAGAGCGTGTTTGTTTTGTAGGGGCTGCTGAGTGACTGTTTTCATGATCGCTTGCTCTCATTCTGTCAGGCTGCCTCACGCTCCCCCAAGGCCTGCTAGCAAGACCCACCCCCTGGCTAGGGACCGTCAGGGGTCGCCAGGTCAAGTATGACTTTGTCATGAAAAAGCTCTGGTCCTATTAGAGAGGCTGATGACATGCTGCCAGGAACATGTGACACACTGTGTTTCCACTTCTCTCTCTCTCTGTCCCTCCCTGGATAGAAGGGAAATTTTTTTAAAAGGATATAAAATAGCGATAAAATGTGATGAACTCATTCGATATCTGCTTAGACTTAAAGGAGCACATTAATTATTTTGTCAACTTAAATGGCGAATGATGTGAGGGAAAATGTCCATGAATGAAAAATAAACAATGTGTTGTCTGGAGGTCGTACATTCCCCTCCCAATTTTCTCTGCTCCAGTTATCAAGGCTGTTTTTTTCCTCTCTTTCAGTGTAGCACTCATGGCCACTTTACATTAGGCACAGATATCAAATAAGTGTCTGATAAAAGTCCTGTGTGTCTCAGTTGGTAGAGCATGGCGCTAGCAAAGCCAGGGTTGTGGGTTCTATTCCCACGGGGGACCAGTACAAAAAAGTATGAAAATATATGCACTCACTACCGTAAGTCGCCCTGGGTAAGAGCATCTGCTAAATGACTCAAATGTTAAATGTAAATGTAACGTAAATTCCTTAAGAGGGCCATTGTGGCAGTTTTTATCCCCTGTTTTAATGCTGTATAGGAAGTTAAATATGATTCCAGGTCTCTGATGACTAGCGTTGCATTGGGATTAATTTATCCTGAAGGCAATGGTTTTTAGAGGGATGCGGTGCCGTTGATGGCACCAGCTTTTGAAAAAAATATATGATTTCATCTCTGCGCCTCTCTGCCTGCTTTAAACAAAGCATCCGTGTCACGGCGCTGTAAATAAGTTAAAATAATATTATTTTCAGCTCCTCTCGTATGATGCAAGAAGTAGCTAAGGTGATTAATTATTCAAGTGTTAATGGGAAACCACTTTGATATAGATCAAAAAGTTATCTTCTAGCAGGATATCAGCTGGAGTAAAATACACTGCTCAAAAGAATAAAGGGAACACTAAAACAACACATCCTAGATCTGAATGAATGAAATAATCTTATTAAATACTTTTTTCTTTACATAGTTGAATGTGCTGACAACAAAATCACACATAAATGATCAATGGAAATCAAATGTATCAACCCATGGAGGTCTGGATTTGGAGTCATCCTCAAAATTAAAGTGGAAAACCACACTACAGGCTGATCCAACTTTGATGTAATGTCCTTAAAACAAGTAAAAATGAGGCTCAGTAGTGTGTGTGGCCTCCACGTGCCTGTATGACCTCCCTACAATGCCTGGGCATGCTCCTGATGACTCCTGGACAGTCTGTGGTGCAACGTGGCGTTGGTGGATGGAGCGAGACATGATGTCCCAGATGTGCTCAATTGGATTCAGGTCTGGGGAACGGGCGGGCCAGTCCATAGCATCAATACCTTCCTCTTGCAGGAACTGCTGACACACTCCAGCCACATGAGGTCTAGCATTGTCTTGCATTAGGAGGAACCCAGGGCCAACCGCACCAGCATATGGTCTCACAAGGGGTCTGAGGATCTCATCTCGGTACCTAATGGCAGTCAGGCTACCTCTGGCGAGCACATGCAGGGCTGTGTGGCCCCCCAAAGAAATGCCACCCCACACCATGACTGACCCACCGCCAAACCGGTCATGCTGGAGGATGTTGCAGGCAGCAGAACGTTCTCCACGGCGTCTCCAGACTCTGTCACGTCTGTCACATGTGCTCAGTGTGAACCTGCTTTCATCTGTGAAGAGCACAGGGCGCCAGTGGCAAATTTGCCAATCTTGGTGTTCTTTGGCAAATGCCAAACGTCCTGCACGGTGTTGGGCTGTAAGCACAACCCCCACCTGTGGACGTCGGGCCCTCATACCACCCTCATGGAGTCTGTTTCTGACCGTTTGAGCAGACACATGCACATTTGTGACCTGCTGGAGGTCATTTTGGAGGGCTCTGGCAGTGCTCCTCCTGCTACTCCTTGCACAAAGGCGGAGGTAGCGGTCCTGCTGCTGGGTTGTTGCCCTCCTACGGCCTCCTCCACGTCTCCTGATGTACTGGCCTGTCTCCTGGTAGCGCCTCCATGTTCTGGACACTACGCTGACAGACACAGCAAACCTTCTTGCCACAGCTCGCATTGATGTGCCATCCTGGATGAGCTACACTACCTGAGCCACTTGTGTGGGTTGTAGACTCCGTCTCATGCTACCACTAGAGTGAAAGCACCGCCAGCATTCAAAAGTGACCAAAACATCAGCCAGGAAGCATAGGAACTGAGAAGTGGTCTGTGGTCACCACCTGCAGAACCATTTCTTTATTGGGGGTGTCTTGCTAATTGCCTATAATTTCCACCTGTTGTCTATTCCATTTGCACAACAGCATGTGAAATGTATTGTCAATCAGTGTTGCTTCCTAAGTGGACAGTTTGATTTCACAGAAGTGTGATTGACTTGGAGTTACATTGTGTTGTTTAAGTGTTCCCTTTATTTTTTTGAGCAGTGTACTTCCAGCAATACTTGAGATGAAATATTGATGTATTAACACTCGCAGTTTATTTGCTCTTGTGCCAGAAATAACTACATTTTATAGCATACATTTAGGTTACATTTCTGTAGCCGTTTTTGTAGCCTTTCAGAGTTTTGGGACTAACCTTGTGCAGGCAGGTTCCTAGATGGCAAAGGTTGGACTCTTCCTAGCCAATTTATAACACTGTTATAGAAACCCATAGGGCAAGGCATTGACCTGAGGTGCTGCAAAATATCTTCAGATGTATTCATAGGCATTCATAGAATTCTCCACTTGAAGAACTCTACAAGGTTGTCTAGTCTGTTTTACTAGCTAGCTAAATGGTTTTCAAACGTGGATAGTGAGGAAGTTTGTGCCTTGACAGGATAAGCAGATTTGGTCACACGCAGCATGTGCCGTTCAGAGTATAATGCATAAATGAAGAGTTTATTTCCAAAACGCTATATCCATACATACATTTTTCACATTTGTGTTTTTTCATCAGAAATGGAGTGGTGTACCTAATAAACTGGCCACTGAGTGTATGTTTATACTAAATAATTATGTTGCTTGATATCCAGGGCATGTTATGTGTTTATATGAAGATGTGCATTTTCCACAATAAGTAAATTAATAATTTATACTCAAAGTGAAAATACAAAAGGGTCTACAGTACATGGTAGAGAACTGTCCTAGTTTTATACTCTGTTACATTCAAAATATAAACATATGTTTCTACCTAATGAAGATATTCCACCTGTAAAAGGCAATGGGGAACTGTCTCTTTAAGATGAAGTCAGATAAAGTGTTGAGTCTTGAGTGTGTTAAACGCCGCTGTCCTCATTAGCAACTACCTGTTTTTCTCTCATAACAAATATGTGTTATAGTTATTCTCTTTTTATTGTCCACCACTGTGAATACCCATGCTAGTGTAGAAATAACTAGGCATGCCATTGTTAACTGTGTAATTTAATCTTGTCTCAGACATTTCATCAACTACACCTCTGGTACTACTTCCTGCTCAGGAGTACTGCACTCTTACTTAGAGCTGAACAGTGTGGACTATTGAGTTTAGTTCACAGCAGGTATTGGTTACTTTGGACGGCCAATAGGTTGCTATGGTGTCAGGCCTCCCTGCTCTGGGACAGTCCTTGGGGTGTGTGTGTTTGTTTGTGTTAGGGTCAACTATTCCCAGTTGTCTCCTGCCCGTAGCAGTTTCTGATTCCCCAAAGGGAGTTCAACAGAGGTCAAGTTATTTTTAGACCTATAAATTGGATTCTCCAGTAAGGGCAAAGGAACAATGGTCTTATCATAGATGTGTACGTTTGTCTTGCATGACAGCATGGGCATTATCAACCAATTTATCACCAGCACGGGATTGGTGTCTACCCTTGGTCGAGTTGGTCCATTCAAATCAACCGCCGTATGTGTTTGTTGTCATCCGCCCAGTGTTGAGGTGAATTCCTCTCCACACTGCCTGCGTTTTGGCAATGTGAGGCCCTGAATGTATGCAATGCGGAGATTGTTATACGGTGACCCTCAAACTATCCGCACCACTGTCACTCATGACATACCTGAGGTTAATTCAGAAGCATAAACATGCATTAATATTCACGCTGCAGCGAGGGTTGTGGCTGGAAGCTTTTGCTCAGCAGGGCATCTCTCTTCCCTGACTCCCTTTCCCTCTTCCCTCGCTCTCTTTCTCTCTGATGCCTTGTCGCAATGCTGCCCTGTCCCAATGTCACTCTTCGTGGCCGATAATGTGGCGGCAGCCACGCAATGAAGGAGCAAGACAGGAGTGAATCATATCGTTGACCGGAGAGCAGGAGATTGGGCCGGAGAAAGCACATCTCTGAGGCAATTTTTCAGTATTAGCCTGGCGAGCTATTTATAGAGCTGGGAGGAGGAAGGGGGAGAGGGGGAGTCACAGGCGGCAGGGGAAGCGGGGCGGGAGGGGTAGAGGGAAGGAGGGAGAGTAGAGGCTTACCATGTTATGGCCCGCTCTTAGATAGGACACGCTCACTTTTGGCTAGGACAACCCCCAGGGAGTCAGAGGTGGTGTGTGTCCAGACTGTGGTGTCGCCCGCCAGGCCAGCCAGATAAGGCTGTGCTGCTGTGTCATAACAACACAACACTTAGAGAGAGAAGCAGCCTGCAACAGCCCTGCTCCTGCCGCTCCACCCCATAACTGCTGTCTTTCACTTGACCCCTCTATTTGTGGTCATGTCTTGCTTAGGAAAATGTCAACTTACTGTGAAAAATAGAGAGAGAGAGAGAGAGAGAGAGAGAGAGAGAGAGAGAGAGAGAGAGAGAGAGAGAGAGAGAGAGAGAGAGAGAGAGAGAGAGAGAGAGAGAGAGAGAGAGAGAGAGAGAGAGAGAGAGAGAGAGAGAGAGAGAGAGAGAGAGAGAGAGAGAGAGAGAGAGAGAGAGAGAGAGAGAGAGAGATGGAGAGAGAGATGGAGAGAGTGTATGAGCCGCTGCCTGCCTGCTCTGTGGGCCAGTGGAAGTGCCTCTAAATGTAGTCTGTTGTATAATCCCTCTGGGGGCCCTATTGCTATTTCTGTTCCTGGATATGCGTCACAACTGACTGGGTATTTTCTCTGGTGACTAGCTTAGTAGGTCTCCTAGCAAGCATACACTCTCTACCAGTGAGTGGCTATTCTGATTGATGGGAGTTTGGCCCTGCTGTTTTGGCTTTCTATCGGTGACCCTGGAGAATGGACAAGAGGAGTTTCACCTCAGAGGATTGCTGTTGGTGACTGGAGATGTTGTGGGACTGGGGAGCTGCTATAGCCAGGTCAGTAGACATACTGTTTCTACCTCTCCTTTCCCCCCCCCCTCTCTCTCTCTCTCTCTCTCTCTCTCTCTCTCTCTCTCTCTCTCGCGCTCTCTCGCGCTCTCTATCTCTCTCTCTCTATATCTCACTCACTCTCACTCTCTCACTCACTCACTCTCACTCTCTCTCTCTGGTGTTGCTGCTGAGAAGTGATTCCCTTGTTGTCAGTGTGTTTGTAAACTGAATGGAGGATGACAGTGGCTGTTGGATCTCCACCGTAGACAGCCTTCTTCTCAGTGTGTTTTGGTACAAGCTGTCTGCTGTGTGTTGTCGTGGCGATACAGCCGTCACTGTGCATGTGTATTTGTGTGTGTGACAGATGGGGCTGGTCTGGGCTGCAGGGGCTCTGTCTTCCGACGGCTTGTTTGCACAGCCCTGGCAGGCGTTTCAGAGACTGAGATAAGAGAGAAACTATGACATAACCTGGCCTGCCTGTTTAGAATCTACCTCTTCATCGCTCCACAGAGCACATCCCTCCCTCCTTCATCCTCCTGTTCTCTAGCTCTCCTCTCCAGTGGTGAGGCACTTGTTGTTTAGTCTGTGAGGCAGGCTGAGGAGGGAGGGAGGGTAGGTGTAAAACACCCATTCACTCCCCCCCCCCCCAGCTCCACTGACGAGCTGGGATGTCAGTTCCCTCCGTTAAGGAAAGGACACCCTCCTAGTGTGGCACTGCGAAGCCCCCCCCCCCCCCCCCCCCTCCACCCCCCAGCCGCTGTTGCCTGTTTCAAATCTCACCTGTTTTAAATCTCACCAGGAAGAATGCTGTTAACAAGTCCCTTTTACAGCCTAGCACCCCGAGCCACTGACTCACTTGTGGATCTGTCTGTCTGTCTCACTCTGTGTGTGTGTGTGTGTTATCGTACTGGAATAACTTGTTATGTGAGGGAAGGTCCTGGTGATAAGGCAGGGAAACACCACACGTACACACACCTCATGCCTCTCGTACGCACACACACAGACACACACAAACACACACACACATTCAAACACACACTATTTCAAAGTTGTTGTTTTCGGAAAAGCTTATCTTCTTGCCGCTCTGCATGCTTAATGACACAAACCACCCCAACAACAACAAGAAAAACAACCCCAGACTCCCGTCATCTGGAGCCCAGGGGTGAGATTACTACAGCCTTGAAATTAGCTTCCATGGCTGGGTCCTTTTTTATCAACCTTCCCCACCTCTCCTCCCTCCCTCCTCCCCTCGCTCCCTCCTCTCCTCCCTCCTCCCCTCGCTCCCTCCTCTCCTCCCTCCTCCCCTCGCTCCCTCCTCTCCTCCCTCCTCCCCTCGCTCCCTCCTCTCCTCCCTCCTCCCCTCGCTCCCTCCTCTCCTCCCTCCTCCCCTTGCTCCCTCCTCTCCTCCCTCCTCCCCTCGCTCCCTCCTCTCCTCCCTCCTCCCCTCGCTCCCTCCTCTCCTCCTCTCTCTCCCTGCCCACCTCAGTCAGCCAGAGAGATTCCTCTTATTTACTCTCTCTCTCTTGTCTTTTTCTCTCTCTGTCTGTCTTTCTGCGGAGAAGAGAACTGGAATATCCCTAGCTGGCACCTGCTAAGTGTGCTAAACACTTTTTCCATTTGCAAATTCTCAGACGATTTATAGTGTGTGTGTCACCGCTACTCGCAATGCTTCAGGGGGTTTGGGGGGACATTTTTGCACGGGCATGTCTGGAGGACACCCCCTCCCTCACTGTAGGCCCCCTGTCTGGTCTCCTACTGCCTCTCAACAGTGTGGAGAGACCTTTTGAGAGACTCAACATCCTAACCCTAACTCCAGGGAGCTATGGGAGGGACGTCTGGGCATGCTATTGCTAATGTTTGCCTCCCTGGCTCTGTGTATAGTACTGTATGTCTGCATCCTGACAAGGCAGAGAGACGCAGCGGTGGGTACCACTCTACCACATCATTATGGTGGGGTGATGGGGTGTGTTGGTCAGCTGTCTTTTTGTAAAGTGTCTGTCTGTCTGTCGTTGGGGGCCAATTCAATTACCCACCCAAGTTGGATTCCATTAGGCCTCAAAGTGCGTGGGTAATGTGATGCAGGGCTACATTAAACAGCCACCACTATGGTTACAGGGTTACAATGGAGCCACATCGAGAACAACCTGATACGGCCCCTGCTTTATCAATTGCACTTTATCAGATGGACTCTCTTGGCAGCGGGACAGGCCAGTAATTGTGTGCAGGTTTTGGTACTGCATTCGTTGTTGCTTGTTTTATGTTTGTTATTATTTGATCACCCTCGAGCCTGTGTGTGTTTGTGTGTGTGTGTGTGTGTTTGTGTGTGTGTGTGTGTGTGTGTGTGTGTGTGTGTGTGTGGATAATAAGGCACTTCACCCTGGAGCCCAAACAGTGGGAAGGGGGTCTCCTAACTTTATTTTTCCATCTAATTAACTTGGTGTTTTCTGCTTGCTTCCAGTCCTCTCTACAGTGAGTCAAACAGTCAGTCCCACTCCCTCCACTCTACAATGGTCTACTGTGCAGAGAGGCCTTACTGCCAGCTGCTTTATTGCTACTGGTTCGCTCCCACATCAATCACCACTGCTGTACATTATTCACATTCAGTAGCCTATGTTCTCGATCTCAGTATTGGAGTAGATTTTGACATGTTCACCGCATGTACTTCACTGATGTTTAGACTAGCCTGGTAGCAGATCAGTTTGTGCTTTAACCAGCTCATCTTTTGTGTAATGTGCCATGCCAAACGTGACAAGGTGTTGGCGACAGCACATAAATCAAATCAAATCTGGTGTAGCGAAATGCTTATGTTCCTAGCTCCAACAGTGCAGTAATACCTGACAGTACAAAAACAATACACGCAAATCCCCCCCAAAAAGATAAAGTAATAATAAATACTGAGCATATGTAGGTCTGTGACCAGGCTAGCAGCAAACACCAAGTTAGTTAGATGTCGTATCCAAACCGCTATCTGGCTGGGTATACAGAGACCTTCTACTCTTCACCTTCGGGCTTCAACCCCACCACACCAGGACCAGGGGGACATTAGGGAGAAGGGCTGTCCTTATGCAGTGTTCTGTCTCTGTCTGCTGTAGTGTAATATCCCGGTGGATGGGTTCAGTGTGTTAACCTGAGACGTGTGATCCTCAGTGACCTTGTCCAAGGAGCGTTCGTTCAGCTGTCTGAGGAAGTATATCAGCACGTCAGCACTTTTATCACTGCTCTCCTTTCTCTCTCCCCTCTTCCTTTCTTCCCCTCTCTCTCTCTCTCTCTCTCTCTCTCTCTCTCTCTCTCTCTCTCTCTCTCTCTCTCTCTCTCTTTCTCTCTCTCTCTCTCTCTCCCTCTCTCTCTCTCTCTCTCGCTCTCGCTCTCGCTCTCGCTCTCGCTCTCTCTCGCTCTCTCTCTGTCTCATTGTCTCTTTCTCTCTTGTTCTCTCTTACACACTCCCCCCTGTCTCTCTCTCTCTCTCTCGCTCTGAAAAGTATGTGTGTTCTGAACAGGACTTTGGCCACACAGTGAGTGACTGTGCATAGTAACTGTGGTGGCTGCCTATCCCAGTCGTATGCTCCAGTATTGACGTTTTCCTCTATAGACATGACCTATATCTGGTCCCCGCTGTGTAGGTAGTAACATAACCACAAAGCTAGAGTTACTTAAGCCAACACGACTTCCTTTAAGGATTGCATTCTGAAAAGCTATCCGCTCAATACACTCTTCTGAATGGATACTCCCACACATAACCGCTGTACAGCGGATGCCTGGTTGAATGGAAGTAGCAAAATCGGCCTCACCGACAAATACAAAATTGTCAATCCTTGAAACACACACATAGGCATTATCATCATCAATGGATCACCGATTCTAGTAATACTATGTTGAGGTGTATTGTGGCAAACTTATTGTAGCTACACACTGCACTTGTCTCACCCCCAAATCTCCTTCCTGTGGAGAATTATGAATTAGGAGGGTGACACATACATGATTCATCTGTTCCTGTGAAGAACGTGGTCAGGACAGACAGACAGACAGACAGACAGTCCAGTAAGTGTAGCTGTGGACGTGATTAGAGAGGGGTGTCTGTGTCCTGTTGGACTGTAGTGTTTGAGGCTGAGTGTTACAGTAAATGTGTGTGGGGGTTGTCACTTCTCCCTCTCTCTTTCTCCCTCTGTCTTTCGCTCTCTTGCGCGCTGTCTCTCCTCCACCCCATTTCCCTCCCTCCCTCTCCCAGTGAGTGCCTGTGGCCTGGTCTCTGACAGGGCGCAGCAGGTCTAAGCCCCTCACACCTTCTGTCCTTCTGTCCAGCAGCCGTTGGTGCCAGGCCCGAGAGAGAGTGAGAGAGAGAGAGAGAGAGAGAGAGAGGCCCTGGCAGGCGGGCAAGCTCTCCTCTCCCTGCCTCCTACCCCCTTCGTACCCAGCAGGCAGCCTAACACAGGCCTGCCTCTGGCAAACATGGCTTTGTGCTCACACTGTGCTCAACAGTAAAGATAAAAACATGGAATTAGTGAGAGAGAGGAGAAACGGGGAGAGAGAGGGGAAACGGGGAGAGAGAGGGGAAACGGGGAGAGAGAGGGGTAGAGTGAGGGAAAAAGACAGTGAATCTATTTCTTAGTCAAAAACATATTGGACCTTTTTGAAGTAGGTCCACCATGCCTCTTGTCCATTGAGTTCACAATCAGTATTCACACAGTTACCATGGGTTACTATTAGTCAAGTATGAAGCACTGGAACAGACATGAATATATGAATATGATCAACTGTCAAACAAAAACAATGAATCATAAAAAGATATGACCTTTTGTCAACAATGCTTGCATGAATCACACCAATTCAAATGGACTGAAGGTAAGCCTCAGGGATGAGCTTGTATGGCTAGCATTGGCCACTGTTAGCATGTCAGGAAGCCTAGTGTATGTGTTCTGTGTGTCAGGCTAGCTGTGTCCAGATCCTGGCTGGTGGGCTGGAGGTGCTGGGTCCTGGCCTATATTGGAGGATTAGCACAGATGCTAATGCTAGTGTCAGTGGTTTGGCAGGGCAGCACCCCTCAGTGTGACCAGGGCTAGCTGATGGTGCTCTGTCATTACAGCCTGCTTGCCAGCACTGCCCAGCAGTGGGAGGCCAGGCTCCAGGCCTGGACACACACATGCAAGCACATACACACACACAGAGGAAGTGGAAAGACAGGGCTGGGGGGCTTCTCACACAGATGGCCTGCTGACACGGGACACAGCGCCCAGGGCAGACTGAAAGGACATGCAGAGAGAGAGGGAGGTGAAAGAGAGGTAATGAATGAGAGGCTCCATGTAGAGGTGAGAGATATATATTGTAAGGTGGCCAGGAAAGCGTGGGACTGTGTTCCATGGTGTAAACACTTCAACTCCAGGTGGTGCCACCTGTCCACCCAATCTTATTCCTGGCCACGTCCACTCTGATCCCCCACACCCACAAAAAGGGGACTGGAGGCAGGGACTCAAGCCCAGAATGGAGCTCTAATGCTGGGGCTCAATGTGGCACAGCCAGGCTACTCATCCATGGCTCAAAATAGCTAGCAGGCTAACCGCTAGCAGGGTAGCATTTTGTTAGCTCTCAGTATTTTCCACAATAGAGCCTTAAATTGAGAGAGAGGCTTTCTAAACTACAGTAGGATCAGCTTCAGCTCTCGTAAACTACATCCCACTGAAATGATCCAGTCTCTGGCGCGACCAAGTTTCCTGTCTACAGTTCGTTTGTTCAGACTCACTAATCTTCCCTCTCTATCTCTTCCTCACTAGTTTCCAGAGACTACTGCTGCTGCACCGCTCATTCAATTCTGGAAAAATCACCAGGCCAGTCCGCCTGCATTACTCATAGCACAGGTGGACCCAAACCCCCATAAAGATATCTGTGGACTTATGCATATAGATGTCTTCATTTTAATGATCCCCCTTATTTTCCTATAATCCAGATGGATGTAAGAGATTACAAGTGAATATAGTATTATTATTATTTGTTCTTGTCTTTTTTCCATATCTGCGCTTATTTCCATTTTTGTAGGTCCAGAGTGATAGTGGAGGGAAATGCCTGGAGACTAGTTTATCATTAGCTGGGTCTGCGTGGTTGCTAGTGAACCTAGAGGCATGCATGGTTATTGTGTGAAGCAGAGAGACAAAGGGAGGGCGAGAGTGGGAAGCTGAAATGGAGAGAGTGTGCTAGAGATGGAGAGAGTAAGAGTAGGAGAGAGAGACAGAGGGATCTAACTACTAGAGATGTACAACTGACAGCAGCATTGCACCCTTGGTGAAGTAATGTGGGTGGGATTTTACAACCATGAATAGTAACTGTGCAGTAGGATTTACCAGCTGACTTAGAGAGCATAGAGACATGAAGGCAGACAGAGGAAAACACCAGCGAGGGGAGATACAGAACTAGTGTCTCTATCACTCTGGTTTAGAAACAGCAGTAGTGAGATGGTGAGTGAGTGGTGCCCATGGGTGCATAGAGAGAGCATGTGAGAGAGAAGAAATATATGGTAATAGCACACTGCCCCCAGCCTTAAAGTAGCCCAGTGTACAACACAACACAACCCGACATGCTGGCCTAACTGTCTGTTTGAACCACATGCAAACACCGTCAAGAGGTCAGTTGTGATGATAACAGGTCCACAAAACAAGGCTGCTCAGCTTCAGCCCTCCAGGGCCATGCTGTCCTCTAACCTCTGAAACAAATAAAGACTCTCCATTACTCGCCTATTAACTTCATTATGTCTGTAATATTTCTACACGGATGGTGAGACATCCAGTGCTGTTTGGTCTAGTGATGATACTTGCAATATGAGTGTTTTTGTCACGCAGCAGTAACTGTGTGCTACTGGTTCCACTGTAATCAGCCAAACACAGGAGGAACCTCAAGAGCAGGACAAAAGGAAGAGAGGAAATGATACAGTGTATCAGCGGTCATGGGAGAAACCAGATATTATGTCTGTCACCCGGTGAAACCCCACTTTTTCAACAGTTATCTATTTGGATTTTGTCTATCGGATAGGATTAAATGCATAGAAATAGAACGAGAGTCCCCATTCAAGTCAATGATTTGTCCACTCTATTCATTCTATTTCTATGCATTTATTCCTCTCCGATAGGCGAAATCCAGATAGATAACTTTTTAAAAACTGGGCCTTGAGTGTGGCCAACCCCAGCAGTGTCAAAGGTCATCTGTAGAGACCAGAGCAGGAGGGAAAATCTGCCATCTGGTTCTGCCTGACGCTCCCAACGGTACAAAGGCCAAGTTTGTGTTAAGATATTAAGCTGGAGAATTACACAAACAGTGCACAAGCTCTGGAAATAGGCTAGAATTTCCTTTGTCGCTTTTTGACACAATAGGGGAAAGAAGTAAAGAGTGTTATTACTACTGTTACTAATAACATGCTGATGTATTGCTACTGTTACTAATAACATGCTGATGTATTACTACTGTTACTAATAACATGCTGATGTATTACTACTGTTACTAATAACATGCTGATGTATTACTACTGTTACTAATAACATGCTGATGTATTACTACTGTTACTAATAACATGCTGATGTATTACTGCTGTTACTAATAACATGCTGATGTATTACTACTGTTACTAATAACATGCTGATGTATTACTACTGTTACTAATAACATGCTGATGTATTGTAAAGTACAGCACAGATCAAATTCCAATGATGATACTAGTGTAACATTCCTTTGGTGTGGTATTCTCACACCCCAGACCGGTATGTCCATTGTTGGTGTCATATTTTGTGTGTTACTGTAGTGGCAATGGAAGATGGTGTGCATTTGACTTGTCTGGTCAGCCATTCATACATATGTGTTTAGAGTTGAGGTTTTTACTGAATCCTTCCAGCTGTCAGTCTGTCAGCTACACACACAAACCTTTGACTGGAGTCTGACTTCCTCTCCATGAAAACACTTAATAAATAAACACCAGTGTGTTACATATGAGGATACCCCAGTGGCACGCACACACACACACACACACGCACGCACGCACGCACGCACGCACGCACGCACGCACGCACGCACGCACGCACGCACGCACGCACGCACACACACACACACACACACACACACACACACACACACACACACACACACACACACACACACACACACACACACAGAGAGAGAGAGTAGTGAGAGACTTCCAAGAGGTACTCCAGCAGATGTGTGGCATTTGTGTCTGGCCCATGGAGAGGGAGGAATGTGAAACCTCGTAACGCACCTCCAATTTTCCGTTCCTGCTGTGTACACATCCCATTATCAATTTTATATGAAAGTAGGACATTCCTTTAAAGCTCTGGCGCGATGTAGCTGCAGGGGGCATTCAGCTAAGGGGGCTGTGCAGGTCCAGGGCCCCATGCATTCCTGGCTGGGGGGCCTAAGGGCCCAAGGAGGAGGAGGAGGGGGAGGAGGGGGAGGGGGGCCCATACCTACATGGCCCAGGGTGGCCCCTTCATGACCACTTTAATGGTGGTATTAAACACTGGTATGCTACTTCACCCATTCTCTCTCTCTCTCTCTCTCTCTCTCTCTCTCTCTCTCTCTCTCTCTCTCTCTCTCGCTCTCTTCCTCAGATAGATCTGTTTCTGGTAATTTGCAACTGAAATGGCGTATAATTGGGTGAAATGTATTTTGTCTATGTGTGTTGGTGTGTGTACGTTTGTATGACGGTTGTTGCAACCTTTGGAAGAGTGCTACAATTTGATTACCTCTGCCAGTTATTAAACAGAGGCTGAGGAATATATGATTGTGCAGTGGGGCGAACTGAGTAGCAGCTGTTGATAGATTTCTGGATGTCATATGAAAGTGCAGTACGATTTGCAGCCTGAACAAACTGTTCCTAACCAAGAGGAGTTTCAATCATTTAGTAATATTGCAGCCTGGCTGTTCCCCACAGCTCGATGTGCTTGAAGTCGTAGCATTCCCATGAGCTGAAGTCAGTCATGACAGCTGCACTTGTACCCTGACAAAACAGACAGGGCTCCATTCAGCCTGACAATGCCTCACCTTTGTTGCATCTTACATGAATGCTCAACAGACGACAGATTTTTGCCGGAGCGAAATATACTTTCTCAAAATACAGAACAGAAGCCTATAATATTCCCTGGCTGTTTCTGACTGTCATTTAAATGCCCAGGAGTAGTACTAAGTGAAGAAAGAGGATCTTGAGTGAGCTCACGCCTGAGTTTCCTGGTGCGTTGATGTGGCCCAGGGGACTGGAGATTGTTGGTCTCCCCTTCCTGTTTGGTTAATCTTATTGTCATAGAGATCAAGACAATATCAACACAATATGATATAGGCCTAACAATATAATACTCTACTACTATGAGAGAGGGCTGTTCAGCTTGACTCTGACTAAGCCATTCTTCTATTTTTCTACTGTCCTGTTCTGTTTAGAGGTTGCGGATTGTTTTAGCTGTATACCTCACTGTTTACTGGGACCTTGTAGAGTAGAACAGTCAACTAGGGCCCAGTTTTTTCTGCTCAGGTCCCTGCTAGAAGCCATGTTTTTCAGGGAAAAGTCATATGCCTGGCACTGCTAGAAGCCATGTTTTTAAGGGAAAGGCCTGGTCCTGTAAGAAGCCATGTTTTTCAGGGAAAGGCCTGGTCCTGCTAGAAGCCATGTTTTTCAGGGAAAGGCCTGGTCCTGCTAGAAGCCATGTTTTTCAGGGAAAGGCCTGGTCCTGCTAGAAGCCATGTTTTTAAGGGAAAGGCCTGGTCCTGCTAGAAGCCATGTTTTTAAGGGAAAGGCCTGGTCCTGTAAGAAGCCATGTTTTTAAGGGAAAGGCCTGGTCCTGCTAGAAGCCATGTTTTTAAGGGAAAGGTCCTACGCCTGGCCTTGCTAGAAGCCATGTTTTTCCACCACCACAGCTGTTTGAGGAGTGAGGTGTTTTCATACATAGTGTTGTGGTCAGTATTGCTCGGAAAAAGAAACTCCAGCACAGTTAATTATGTGGTTTGTTTACAGACCTTGTTGATTTATTCCCCTTCACTCTCCTTTCTGATCCCCCTCCAGACATCCATACACAAGCATGCACGCACACACATACGTACATATGCACACACACACACACACACACACACACACACACTAGCTGTTGCTCCAGTGATTGGAGTGGAGGCGGTGGTGACTCCAGTGTGTGTCCCAGAAGAGCCAGTGTACTGTGTGGTGTATAGCCCTCCGCCCCAGTAAAACAGCAGCTGCTAACGTTACGTAAGCACTGTGCTGAAGAACCAAAGAATTCACCGTTAACTCAGAAGTAGAAGTCATAATTCGATATGAGGAACTACCATAAGCAAGTGTGTGTGCATGTGTGTGTGTGTGTGTGTGTGTGCGTGCGTGCCCAGCCCTCACAAGGACTCCCAGTTGACTCTGTGTGTGTGGTGGGGGGCTCAGAGATATAAACTTTAAAAAAGGTTGAAATATATTTAGCTATATCTTAGAAGTTTATATAATATCATTCATCACTGATTTGTGGTAGCTAGCTCTCTGTATGGAGCTGGCTCAGCGTCCCCATCTAATGTGACACCCTGAATCACATTTGCTCTGCAGAGAGAGAGGGAGAGAGAGCGAGAGAGCTCCTGTCTCTGTAATATAGAGCAGAATTTCTCCATAGGCCTCTGTAGACAGAGGGCTTTAGCTGCTGGCTTTACTGTTCTGATAGGAAATAATGTTGCTGTGGACGTCTTGCTGCTGAAATACTAGCCCCTGGCTAAGCCTCCTATTTCACTGGAGAGTGAAGGGTATTTCCTCAAGAGATACAAGCCGTGCTGAGTGAGAAGCCCATCTTCTGACAATTTATATCTCACTTGTCCTCCCGAGTGGCGCAGTGGTCTAAGGCAGTGGTTCGAATCCAGGCTCTGTCGTAGCTGGCCGCGACCGGGAGACCCATGGGGCGGCGCACAATTGGCCCAGCGTCGTCCAGGGTAGGGGAGGGAATGGCCGGCGGGCATGTAGCTCAGTTGGTAGAGCATGGCGTTTGCAACGCCAGGGTTGTGGGTTTGCTTCTCACGGGGGTATGAAAAATAAAAAATAATGTATGCACTAACTGTAAGTTGCTCTGGACTAAAATGTTAAATTTTTTTTAGGAGAAATTCTATAATGCTCCGGCTTCCTAGAAAATGGAAGGATGGATCCTCCCAAGTTAGCTAACAGTGATACTGTTCATCTCACTCTCTGTGTTAAAACGTATCCGTTATTGATACAGGCATATTCACATTTAATACCAGTGATTCTGTCAGTATCCTCTCTTTGGCTTTGAATACAGTTCAGTATAGCCGCGGGCTAGGCGAAGGCTGATGTGGAACGTACTTGTTATCCCCTGTACGGAGCTAGAGTAAAATGCAGCCTGTGGATTTTCCCCATGCTTTTCCCTCACTCCTCCCCTGTCCTCCTGATCCCGGCTAGGCTGGATAGTGTCTCAGTGATGGTGACAGGAAGTCCCATAAAGGCAGGAACACCTGTGCTGCTGCTGTGTTGAGGGTTGGGTTGGTTGTTTGGTTGGCAGCCCAGCCCAGGGCTCAGGGTCTCTCCGGTGTTCTGGGGCTCTGCTCCAACACAGGGCCTGTTTGTGTGGCTTCCGCCCCAGCCGCGTGGCTCCCACCCCAGCCTCGTTAATTACTCTTTAATTGAGCTCAAAGCTGTTTTCCTTCCCACCACAATTCATTACCAACGCACATGTTGCAGGACAATCAGGAGGGACCTGCTCGGCTCTCTCTCTAGCCGTAGTGGTAAATCCACCTATGGCTGGAGGAACCGTGGGTACCGTACCCGAGGGCTGTGCCATCTCGCTGGAAATTTACTGGAAAAATATGTTCTTAATATGGGATGATTGGATTTATCTTCCTACTGGAGAAATAAAGAGGCTATGATGTTCCCCGACCGAGAGTCGCTCCCTCGCTCTCTGACTGTCTCCATGATTCAGCGGAGCCTCGAATAAATAGAAAGTCACAGCCAGGTTACATCAGAGGCCCCCCTCTTGAAAATGAACTTGTCCACAGAATGGATTGAACAGGTTATGACAGACACAGAAAAATAAAAGAGTCACACAATGTTCCCCTTTCCTTTGGCAGGGCCAAGTGACTTGGAAAAATCTGCTTTTCAAAAAAGGAGGACTGGAAGAAAAGAGACAGAGGAAAACAAG
Organism: Coregonus lavaretus; assembly: GCF_964263955.1. Lineage (NCBI taxonomy): Eukaryota > Metazoa > Chordata > Actinopteri > Salmoniformes > Salmonidae > Coregonus > Coregonus lavaretus. The sequence continues at coordinate 17,371,793 of NC_140020.1, read as the reverse complement.
TAGAATACGCTCTGTCGCAAAGCCCTGTTTTTGTCTGTGTGTTTCGGTTTTCCATGGGTGATGTTTGGTTATAGAGAGAGAGAGAGAGAGAGAGAGAGAGAGAGAGAGAGAGAGAGAGAGAGAGAGAGAGAGAGAGAGAGAGAGAGAGAGAGAGAGAGAATCTCAGCAGGGTTCCTCTCATCCCCCTTGTCAGGAGATGACAAGAGATCCAGTTCCTCTCCCTCCCTCCCTCTTAAGGAAGGAACATGTTATTGCGTGTGTAGCAGAGTGTTTCCACCTCTTGCCAGTGATAGAGTCAGTCAGTGTTTACTCACGGCTGGGCCCTGGGGTCCATGTCTCACAGCCTACTCCTTGCCGCCATGCTGTTGGGTAAACATGAATGAAACTGTCTTTTATTTTTACTACCACTTAGTCTTAGGCCTGTTTCCCATCCTGTATCTTCCCCGTAAAGCGGAAGCCGTGTGTGACTCTCTCTCTCTCTCTCTCTCTCTCTCTCTCTCTCTCCCTCCCTCCCTTGTCAGTCAGAGACTCAGGGTAGTCAAGTTCGCACCTCTCGTGACCACTTCCTTTAGCGTCATTGGCTCGGTTCCGGCTGCACGCCTCTCTGTCGCTCTCTCGATCTCACATCTTTTGTTGAAATGCTGAAACAGGAATTTGTGTCGGTGATGTGTTAAAACACAGTCACCTATACAGCCACATCCAGGCATTGAAATAAAGGCACAGAAATCAGCCACAGCGTAAATACTTGTATGTTTTCAATCTGGATGGCTGTGAGTAAAATGTACTTCTACAGAACACGACAAAAATAAAACATCCGAACAAAACAGCCATACAGGATTGAATCCACAGGGACGTTAGACTCATGTAAGTGTGTTTATTTGTGTGCCGAACACACACAGTATATAGCTCATGGCTTTTCTCTGGTCTCAGCAGTTCCTCACCGCTCCAAGGCCACTTGAGCGATGTCTCAAGAAGTGTCCTTCGCCACCACAGTTCCAATCCACAGAGATAATTGTAGATAAGTAGGCAGAAATACCATATTGTTCCCTAGAGTTTTTCCCCACATCCCTCCCTCCCTCCCTCTGTCCATCCATCCATCCCTCATCCCTCCCTCCCTCCCTCATCCCTCCCTCCCTCCCTCCTCTCTACAAAATATTCTTATTATGGAAGCATCTCAAATATTGTTGCAGCTGCTCCATTGAGAAATGTTCTTCGACATATTTAAATCACTAGTTTAACCATTCTGCTGTGAATACCCAGCTGGGATCTGGTGCCTTATTAACTTATAAACAGGGAAGACTCTCAATGGATAAATTATATTTGACAGGTTACACAATTATCTAATGTGGAGAGTACATATCTTATTAAATACAGTAATAGTCAAAGAAGCCAGTTTTGAGTAATTCAGTTATCTCCATCATGCCTTGTTTTTAAATATAGTTTATAGTGTCTCTAGAGTGACCCATATTTTGGGTCAGTAGAACATTATGTAAAACATCCAGTTACATCATTCAGCTTCTACAGTAAGCATACAGTACAGTTGTCAGTAAGCAGGGTATCACACACCTCTTGTTGCTTATTCAGGTTCATGAATTTCCTCTTTCTAAATCTACGTCCCCAACGTTAGAGAGAACACACTGTACTGTAGGACTGTACTATTTTCTGGTTGGTCAAGAAAGACAGCAGTATATTACAGTACTTACAGTACAGCTACACAGTAAGTGTTTCTCCATACAATATGAATAGGGCCCTGAGTTTTTCTTAATAAGCACTTGATCTGGGCCCCTATTATAGAGTAATTATATTGTAGGCTATATCTAAGGCCTGAGTTCTTCCTGCTTGTGTCACAGGGTCAGGAGAAAGTCAGACCTCTGAACACAACTACATCTGGTCCTCCATGAAGTTCTGTCTAGGTCCAGTTAATAGAAGAAGCCATTTAAGTCCAATCCTGGCACCTTGTGTTCAGTCAGTCAGTAGTAGTGTTCCCTCTGGTCTCCCCAGTCTGGTGGAGAGGATTCCATGTTCTGCCCGCCACAGCTGTGTCAGTCCTCCCTCCCGTTCCTCCCCCCTCTCTTCCCCCTGCTACCTTAACCAGACACTAAAGGAACCCTCTTGTTCCGCCAACACATTTCCTCCAGCTGACTAAGTACAATTTGATAAAAGGGTCTTACTTGACTGAATAACATTTGTGTATAAAAACTGAATGGAGCAGAACTGTTTCCCTGTGGCATGTTTCTTTAGTTGCGGTCTATCTGTCTGTGTTGATATGAATAGATAATGAGGGATAACAGCAGGCCTTCCTCTCCTCTCCTGGCTTGGCCTCACCCCTCACTGTGATTGGGACAGAGAGCAGAGAGCAGTGGATGTCTCTCTTGGGGATGTTGCTGTGTACAGTGTTGTGTCTGTGGAGGTGTGAGTAGCAGACAGCGGATTGTTATCAGCCTGCAGGGAGGGAGTGGCTTTACAACCCTTGGCCATGGCTGGCTCTGACCCTGTGTGTGCCCTGAGGATGTACAGTATCGATCTCCTGTTCCCTAGTTGCTCATCAGGGAGATTCTCTCCTCCCTCTCTCTCTCTATCGCTCTTTTTTCTCTCTCTCTCTCTCTTTCTCTCTTTTTTTTCCTGATCTCCTGTTCCCTAGTTGCTCATCAGGGAGATTCTCTCCTCCCTCTCTCTCTCTATCGCTCTTTTTTTTCTCTCTCTCTCTCTTTCTCTCTTTTTTTTCTCTCTCTCTCTTTCTCTCTTTTTCTCGCTCTTTCTGCTGGGCTGGAGTGACACTGGCCTTCTGTATAATTCAGGCCTGGCAACCTGGTTGCTTTGAAAAGTGGGCCACTTTACTCCTGTGCTTAGCTTAGCTTTAATATTAATGCATACTGAGGCTCACTCAGGCATTGTTATTATCTTGCGTACGGGGCAGTCTGCCTCTCAGTACGGCTGTTAAAGAGGCAGACACCGCTGCCAAAATATAGACACTCTGTCTGAAGTGGCTTTATGAAAAACCCCAGCAGAAAAACTGACGGACAGACAGGGAGATATTCTTGGCTCTGGGTAACTCTTCCCCATTTCCCCCCTCCAATTCACTCTTTATTAGGAGTGTGGACAGGGCAGGCAGCCTGCTCTCCAATGACAACATTACTGTAGGGGGCCTCAGAGGATGGCCCTGGTCCCCACATAATCAGGTTTACACATGTCGCTCCAACTCCCTACAGTCACTAGCTAATCCTCTTGACAGGGAGACGGGGACTCTGGTTAAGGGCACTACTTTATCTTGAGGAAGGCTTTTACAGCCTATCACACCCTCCATTATACAGAGATTAGCTGGGAAAGACTCTGTGCAGACACAGCAGTGTCTGTATCAAAGGCCATAATGAATATGACGGCCAAGGCTGGAGTATCAGTATACTACCTGTATCTATCGCCACTATGGTGAGTCAGCAGTCAACCTGAAGCCTTGGCTTGAAACTTGAATAACCAAGGTGAAATAAAAGGTGAAATAAATAACAAATGTGGGAAACATGTTTTGGTCAACACCTTGACAAATTAGGTCATACAAACTGTCTGGGTGCATTTATTATCTGTTTATTATCATAAACTATCCATTTATGAGAAATTAAACAATGTCGTGATTTCTTATGATTCATTATCAATGACTCAGCTTGATTGTCCATTATTCTGAAATCCCAAGACAAACCCTGTTCTAAGAGGGTGATAATAGTACATTATGATTGCAGTGTTAAGACGTGTGTTGAACTAACCTTCATAACACCTTGAGTGAAAGGCTTTGGTGTGAACAGACCTTTGTTTATCATAGAGTCTATAGGTGTTGTCAGGGAGCCTCTTGAACAATGATACTCTGTAGATGCTTCTGGACTAATGAACACAATGCTTTGGAAGCCTTCCAGGTATTTTCTTTCCCCGTTTCTTGACTAAGCTCTTCCTTTCAAAGAAGATGATGCATGAAGGTCTGATTGTCTGATTGTGGCCCTCCCATTTCACAGTCCTCTGTCTGGGAGATTAGCTCCTCTGGGCATCCTTCACCTGGAATCATGCCTGGAGGGGGTGTGGTACTGTTACGTCACACCCAGACTGCAGTGCAGGCTGCTATATGATAAGCCACTTGGCACCAGCCCCTGTCTGAGAGTTGGCCATGCAGTTCAGTTTACACACAACACAATGGATGTCATTAGCGTCGCGGCTAATGCCGGGAAAACGAGCTCCAGTCGATGGTGATGCTTGGTAATGATAATATACGTGTATCTCTAGACTGTGTATGCTCTAGTGTGTGTGTGTGTGTGTGTGTGTGTGTGTGTGTGTGTGTGTGTGTGTGTGTGTGCGTGCCACTGGGGTATCCTCATAGGTAACACACTGGTGTTTATTTATTAAGTGTTTTCATGGAGAGGAAGTCAGACTCCAGTCAAAGGTTTGTGTGTGTAGCTGACAGACAGACAGCTGGAAGGATTCAGTAAAAACCTCAACTCTAAACACATATGTATGAATGGCTGACCAGACAAGTCAAATGCACACCATCTTCCATTGCTACCACAGTCACACACAAAATATGACACCAACAATGGACATACCAGTCTGGGGTGTGAGAATACCACACCAAAGGAATGTTACACTAGTATCATCATTGGAATTTGATCTGTGCTGTACTGTACAATACATCAGCATGAGTTATATAACATTGTGTGGCCGCTCACAAGGATGAACACAGTGCTCTTCATTGATAACTGTCTTCTGTCAACAGGATAGTCTAACCTACGTCCTATACTATTTCTGTCTTGTTTGGTCAAACAGGCATCCCCTACCACAGCCAGATAGCTAGCTCTACCAAGGCCTCCCTCCCTCCCCCCTCCCACCCTCCCAAGGCTTGTTGGCTGTTGGCAGTGGGGGATGTAGACTGTCTTTGTTTGATCAACACCCAGGATTTCCACAACCAGGGTTGGCAGGACAACCAGAGCCAGTTGCCCTCTATGCCCAAATGGTCTGTACAAAACAATGGTGGAAATAGACGCTGTTTCGGATGAATTACACATTGTTTCCTGCGGATTTCAGGGAATTTCATCAGAAGGCAGTTGGTTTTTCAGAGCTTTGTGTGTGGGGAGTGGGGAATGCCACTGGGTTGGAGGGTATGGATGAGGAAGTGACTGTTGTACCAGGGGAGGCCAAAGCTAGGGGCTATTGTTAAGCTCCCTGTAGTGAGAAAACAGCTGTGCCCTTAACCATGCCACTGTGTACTGCAGCACACTGCTTAACATGGGAGGGAAGCAATTAACAAGTAGGGAAGAAAGAGCTCTCTCTCACACTCGGGCTGGAGCAATAAGATGTATGGGAACAAGGTGGTCTGACTTGTGAATAACATTTAGTCAGACATGCAGTTTGTATGTATGGTAGCATTTATTGTGCCTTGTTTAGAAAAGCTGACTAACGCATACATACGGTATGCACATTTTCACCTTCTCTGGCTGCGAGTGTTTATTAGTGCACAGAGTCCCCTGTCTCCTCCACCTCAGTGTCAATCAACATGTTTCTAGTTGGACCTGATGAAATGTGCTGCTGTTGTGCTGCCCGTCGCGAGCCCATCAATTACACAGTCATAAAGCTCTCATTTCAGCCATGAGAATTCCGCCCCAGCACACCATGAAATCCCACCGAAGTGCCTCGGTGCTCTTAAAAAACCCAAACCTTTTAGAAAAAGAGAAAGAGAAAAAGAGAGCGCGCGGGGCAGGGCGGGGCAGGGTGGGGTGGGGCGGGGCAGGGCGGGGCAGGGTGGGGCGGGGTGGGGCAGGGCGGGGTGGGGCCGGGTGGGGCGGGGCAGGGCGGGGTAGGACGGGGCAGGGTGGGACGGGGCAGGGTGGGGCAGGGCAGGGCGGGACGGGGCCGGGTGAGGCGGGGCAGGGCGGGGTAGGACGGGGCAGGGTGGGACAGGGTGGGGCGGGGCAGGGTGGGGCAGGGCAGGGCGGGCCGGGTGGGGCGGGGTAGGACGGGGCAGGGAGGGACGGGGCAGGGTGGGGCGGGGCAGGGCAGGGCGGGGCGGGGCCGGGTGAGGCGGGGCAGGGCGGGGTAGGACGGGGCAGGGTGGGACAGGGCAGGGTGGGGCAGGGTGGGGCGGGGCAGGGTGGGGCAGGGCGGGGCAGTGTGGGGCGGGGCAGGGTGGGGCAGGGCGGGGCATGGCAGGGCAGGTGTTTATCAGGAGGCAAAACTAGTGGAAACTGGACATACGGGGACTTGAAAGGTTTTACAGGCTGACTCAGAGGAGAGCAGGGCCAGCTCCCGCCTCGTACACCAGGAGTGGGCTTGGCGGGGAGAGAGGCAGGTGACACAGACAGAGAGGGAGAGTGGGTGGTTCACCCTTCACAGACTGCATGATTCTCATTGCCCTGTTTTGGACATGACAACCACATAGAGTGTCATTGGGTCATCAGCTCTCCCAACCCACTGATGGTTCGACGCTGTCTGCGGCCTGCGTAAGTGTTAGTGTGAGTGTGTCGACACACATCCCCCCCCCCCCCCCCTCTCTCTCTCTCTCTCTCTCTCTCTCTCTCTCTCTCTCTCTCTCTCTCTCTCTCTCTAACTCTCACTCTCACTCTCACTCTCACTCTCACACCATCACACCCAGAGAAAGACACAGTGATTTGGGATTTGGGGACGGTGGGGTGTGAAAATGACACAGATTATCTGGTCCCGGAGGCGGCATGTCCATGGCCATGCGTATCCCTCTCTCTCTCCCAGCAGCGAGGGCCGTGGTTCACTGTGTGATTAATTCCCATTAAATGCCATGTGCTTCCCATTTTGGTTCAGCCCAAATCCTGTCTCCCAACCCGCTGATTACAGAGCAGCAGCGCAACGACCTGTCAGCCCAGTGGCCCTGCTCTCGCTCTGCTTCACCTGCTGGAGCCTGGCTCCTTGCTCCTGGCTCCTGGAGCCTGGCTCCTGTCTCCCGGCCCCCTGAGTCCCCTGATTGTTTCCTCTATCTGGTCTGGTTCTGGAGCCCCTCTGGGGTTTCACACAGTGGTGTTAGTTAGTGTTACTAGCGTTGAGGCTTTGAACAATTCCTGAGGATTTTGTTTTTGGGGAAACTGTGTCTGTCTGGAGGCTATGGGGTTCTTTGAATGTACAGTGAGGGAAAAAAGTATTTGATCCCCTGCTGATTTTGTACGTTTGTCCACTGACAAAGAAATGATCAGTCTATAATTTTAATGGTAGGTTTATTTGAACAGTGAGAGACAGAATAACAAAAAAAAAACGCATGTCAAAAATTGTATAAATTGATTTGCATTTTAATGAGGGAAATAAGTATTTGACCCCCCTCTCAATCAGAAAGATTTCTGGCTCCCAGATGTCTTTTATACAGGTAATGAGCTGAGATTAGGAGCACACTCTTAAAGGGAATGCTCCTCATCTCAGCTTGTTACCTGTATAAAAGACACCTGTCCACAGAAGCAATAAATCAATCAGATTCCAAACTCTCCACCATGGCCAAGACCAAAGAGCTCTCCAAGGATGTCAGGGACAAGATTGTATACCTACACAAGGCTGGAATGGGCTACAAGACCATCGCCAAGCAGCTTGGTGAGAAGGTGACAACAGTTGGTGCGATTATTCGCAAATGGAAGAAACACAAAATAACTGTCAATCTCCCTCGGCCTGGGGCTCCATGCAAGATCTCACCTCGTGGAGTTGCAATGATCATGAGAACGGTGAGGAATCAGCCCAGAACTACACGGGAGGATCTTGTCAATGATCTCAAGGCAGCTGGGACCATAGTCACCAAGAAAACAATTGGTAACACACTACGCCGTGAAGGACTGAAATCCTGCAGCACCCGCAAGGTCCCCCTGCTCAAGAAAGCACATATACAGGGCCATTGTCTGCTAAGGGGACAGGACAACTTCACCGCATCAAAGGGACGATGGACCGGGCCATGTACCGTCAAATCTTGGGTGAGAACCTCCTTCCCACAGCCAGGGCATTGAAAATGGGTCGTGGATGGGTATTCCAGCATGACAATGACCCAAAACACACAGCCAAGGCAACAAAGGAGTGACTCAAGAAGAAGCACATTAAAGTCCTGGAGTGGCCTAGCCAGTCTGCAGACCTTAATCCCATAGAAAATCTGTGGAGGAAGCTGAAGGTTCGAGTTGCCAAACGTCAGCCTCGAAACCTTAATGACTTGGAGAAGATCTGAAAAGAGGAGTGGAACAAAATCCCTCCTGAGATGTGTGCAAACCTGGTGGTCAACTACAAGAAACGTCTGACCTCTGTGATTGCCAACAAGGGATTTGCCACAAAGTCATGTTTTGCAGAGGGGTCAAATACTTATTTCCCTCATTAAAATGCAAATCAATTTACAACAGTTTTGACATGCATTTTTCTGGATTTTTTTGTTGTTATTCTGTCTCTCACTGTTCAAATAAACCTACCATTAAAATTATAGACTGATCATGTCTTTGTCAGTGGGCAAATGTACAAAATCAGCAGGGGATCAAATACTTTTTTCCCACACTGTATAAAGGCTGTTGAAAGGAAAGTGAAGTGTAATGCATTGTTTTCTTTGGAGGAAGAAGCTAACTGAAGAGTTTAGTCAACATATGGCCTGTGACAGGCACGAAAGCACGCACACACATCCCCAGGGTGAAGGGGATATTTTATTGAAACCTCAGTGGAGGAATCCATGTGTAGGCCTGGCCAACTAACCAGCTCTCTGAGAGATCAGTGGTTTGTCTCTTGTCCAGCAGCACACAGAGGTGCTTCTCTCCTTTTGACTTCTCCGCTGACAAACGCCAGTGTCAAGACCACTCAAATGAAAGATGTCCGCAGACGCCGTCAGGAAATCCACTTTTGCCGATTTCCAGGCTCTTATGAAGAGTAACACGACACTCGACCTCGGCTGTCAGCGGAGCGCTTTAAAAAAAAGTGTGATTCTGATGTCACGACCGCAGCTATTCTCTGAATTCCACGCTGATGCACTCATCCTTCAGTGCTGTGCTTTCCATCAGGCCCTGTCAGGAACAGACATGGGGATTGGGGGGGAGGGAGGAGGGGAGGGGGGATGTACAGCTGGAGAGAGAGGTGAAGAATAACAGAACCCTCTGATGTGTGTGTTTGTGTGCTGGAACATGGAGCCTCTCTCTCTCTCTTTCTTTTCTCCCCTTCATTCTCCCCCATCACAGGAGCAGGGCTGGTTCCTGTCCCCATTGTCGATTGTGCCATTCTTCAAATGTACTTTTCGGTTTCCGCCCATAAATTATTTAGCGTCCCCATTAAGTATAAGGTAATTGCATTGGCTCTATATAACGCCCCTGGCTACGAGACTAATTAAAGCAGAAACAGGAGTTTAGGCATATTTATTAAGAAGACTCAGATTAATTATGGAAGACAGACGTATGACTTTAAATGAGAGATATTAAGAGAGAGATGATTCTCATCCTCCAGCACCCAGACCCTTATAGACAGCCGAAGGCTGGGAGGGAGAGAGAACGAGAGAGATAGGCATGGAGTGAGAGAGAGGGAAAGAGAGACACATAGAGAGAGAGGGTACTGAAACAGGACACGCTCACACAGGGGGCTTTGTTCCCCCAGCAACATATATGTGTGCAGTGAGTTCCGCTGTTCTCTCTCCGAGCAAAAGGCCACAGGGCAGACGTGAGGCCGTGACTGATGCCAAAGAAATGTGTCAGGGAGCGCGTGGCGAGGCGCGGGCGGCGGGAGCTTTGTCGACCCTGCCTCCCTGCCACTCCAGCCCATTATATAACTTTAATTGGCCTTCATTATGGGATCGTGTTAGGGAGGCCGACTGCCCTGGTTTTCCTGGTGAATAGGACTTAGACCAACGTGCTGTGGAGGGCTGACTGTGTCTGGGCTGGAGAGAGGAGCAAAAAGGAGAGGGGAGGGGAGAGAAAGAGAGAGGAGGACAGGAGAAGAGAGAAGAGGAGAGGGGGCGTTTGTCGTCTAGAGCAGAGGAGGTGTCAGGCCGATGCAGGTGCACCTGACAGGGTGCTCGTCTGTTCCCATGGTTTCAGCCCCGTTGGCGGGGGTGGGGGTGAGGAAGGGGAGTAGAGCAGGAGGTGATGACAGGCCCGGTGGCCTCAGGGCACCTCACACTGTGATACATTTAGCTTCTTAATGCCACTTCCAATGATCCCACTAACTCTCCTGTATTACTACGCATGAAATTTTTATCAGCTGAATAATGTTGTGGAAGTGGAGAAGAGCAGGAGAGACTTTTCATCTCCAGCCCCCAGTTTAGTGTAGTTCATTCAAACAGAGACAACGGTTGTCAGCCACTGTTTTGTGAGGGAATTGCAATAAACATTGTCTTTGGTTGCTATAGATAAAGAAATGTTTTACAAAAGTGTTTTTTCAGGCTCTGCTTTCTTCAGTTTGTCACGTACGTGTCCCGTCTTATACCTTAGCCAAACAATGCACTTGTATCTTCTATTGAGTAAAAGTGGCACTTAAATGGAAAAAGTGTTTAAGAATTTAGTGAGAGAGGAGAGAGAGGAGACCTAGTGGTTGTTACGTTCAGAGTGCTGGGGTCTTTCTGGTGCATCCATGCCATGCGCCGACGCCACTGCAGCTACAGTACTGTTATCAGACAACCGTGACTGGATTTGTTCTTCCTCAATAAATGTTTTCTGTTTCAGAGAAATGCAGGGACGGATCAGGATTAAAAAGTACCATAATGTGTGTGGTATTACATTTACATTTACATTTTAGTCATTTAGCAGACGCTCTTATCCAGAGCGACTTACAGTTAGTGAGTGCATACATTTTCATACTGGCCCCCCGTGGGAATCGAACCCAAAACCCTGGCGTTGCAAACGACATGCTCTACCAACTGAGCTACACAGGACTTTACATAGATAAAAGTCTGTGTGTATGTGTATACTCCATACACATACACACAGTTCTGTTATGCTCATGCCCTGTAAGCCAATTGAGACTGAGACAATAATAATGGGTGTAGCTGTGACGGCTTCTTTCTGACAGCACCACTGCAGTAGGCAGGAGGGAGGATGAATTATTGCACAAATAATACTGGGGGTATTTTTGGACTGCGGAACATACAGTATAAACATGGGACTTGTTTTTTGTGAATATCTAAGCAAGGCCAATGGATTGGAAAGTATGTATGAAACTGGAAGTTTGCTATTTTTAATACTGGGACTGTTTCCAGTCAGTGCTCCCTTTTTAGTAGGCCTTTAGGATAGGCAAGAGGACATCTCCTGGAACTGTTTTATGACTAATTATAAAATAATGCAGTTCAAATGTTTCAGAGCTTACTGGAGATCTTGCAGTGATGAGTATATTCAGCCTTGCTGTTCCAGTATTTTTCATCCAAATTCCTCCTACGTGCTCCTGAAATCAGAGTGGACCTCTCCCAGATTTATCCCAGCATTGAGTAATGGGTGCCATGGAACTGCGCGTCATTCACAGGCCCCCATAGTGATTTTTTGAGATAAGAATAACCTCCTATGCTGCCGGAGCGGAGCAGTGCTCTCCCACTAGGAGTCAATGATCACAGCACTTACTCAAAAGGACTCTAAGGAACTCCTGCTCTCTGGCTGCAAACAGGATGCCAACAGGCCCACATTGAGACAAATTGCTCACTTCTCCTCAGAAGAGGATCCATCTCTGTTCTGTATAACTACAACCCGTGGGTTTGGTTTGGGCGGAAGTGCTCGGTTAGCTCAGACTTGACAAGAGGCTCAGCTTTTGGTAAATAACTTATCCTAACCTCAGCGCAGAGAGAGATCCAGAATAGTTATTCTGATAGTTCTATAGTTCTGTTATGATGTTCTTAAACTTGATGGAATTGTAGAATAATTTCAGAGACCTTATCAAACATGTTTGTATAGAAGTTTTATGGAGGCAGGTAAGGGCTAATTCTCTAGTCTGAACAGCAACCTTTGAGTGAGTTCTGTGGGCCAAATTAGTTTTCTATTGACGACTGTATTTGTCAAAAGTTTGACTATTGAGTCCCAACCCCTACACTATAATTGGAATTACTGTGACATAACACCCTTGATAGATATACAGTGAGGGAAAAAAGTATTTGATCCCCTGCTGATTTTGTACGTTTGTCCACTGACAAAGACATGATCAGTCTATAATTTTAATGGTAGGTTTATTTGAACAGTGAGAGACAGAATAACAACAAACAAATCCAGAAAAACGCATGTCAAAAATGTTATAAATTGATTTGCATTTTAATGAGGGAAATAAGTATTTGACCCCCCTCTCAATCAGAAAGATTTCTGGCTCCCAGGTGTCTTTAATACAGGTAACGAACTTGTTACCTGTATAAAAGACACCTGTCCACAGAAGCAATCAATCAATCAGATTCCAAACTCTCCACCATGGCCAAGACCAAAGAGCTCTCCAAGGATGTCAGGGCAAAGATTGTAGACCTACACAAGGCTGGAATGGGCTACAAGACCATCGCCAAGCAGCTTGGTGAGAAAGTGACAACAGTTGGTGCGATTATTCGCAAATGGAAGAAACACAAAATAACTGTCAATCTCCCTCGGCCTGGGGCTCCATGCAAGGTCTCACCTCGTGGAGTTGCAATGATCATGAGAACGGTGAGGAATCAGCCCAGAACTACACGGGAGGATCTTGTCAATGATCTCAAGGCAGCTGGGACCATAGTCACCAAGAAAACAATTGGTAACACACTACGCCGTGAAGGACTGAAATCCTGCAGCGCCCGCAAGGTCACCCTGCTCAAGAAAGCACATATACAGGCCCGTCTGAAGTTTGCCAATGAACGTCTGAATGATTCAGAGGAGAACTGGGTGAAAGTGTTGTGGTCAGATGAGACCAAAATCGAGCTCTTTGGCATCAACTCAACTCGCTGTGTTTGGAGGAGGAGGAATGCTGCCTATGACCCCAAGAACACCATCCCCACCGTCAAACATGGAGGTGGAAACATTATGTTTTGGGGGTGTTTTTCTGCTAAGGGGACAGGACAACTTCACCGCATCAAAGGGACGATGGACGGGGCCATGTACCGTCAAATCCTGGGTGAGAACCTCCTTCCCTCAGCCAGGGCATTGAAAATGGGTCATGGATGGGTATTACAGCATGACAATGACCCAAAACACACGGCCAAGGCAACAAAGGAGTGGCTCAAGAAGAAGCACATTAAGGTCCTGGAGTGGCCTAGCCAGTCTCCAGACCTTAATCCCATAGAAAATCTGTGGAGGGAGCTGAAGGTTCGAGTTGCCATACGTCAGCCTCGAAACCTTAATGACTTGGAGAAGATCTGCAAAGAGGAGTGGAACAAAATCCCTCCTGAGATGTGTGCAAACCTGGTGGCCAACTACAAGAAACGTCTGACCTCTGTGATTGCCAACAAGGGTTTTGCCACCAAGGACTAAGTCATGTTTTGCAGAGGGGTCAAATACTTATTTCCCTCATTAAAATGCAAATCAATTTATAACATTTTTGACATGCGTTTTTCTGGATTTATTTTGTGTTATTCTGTCTCTCACTGTTCAAATAAACCTACCATTAAAATTATAGACTGATCATGTCTTTGTCAGTGGGCAAACGTACAAAATCAGCAGGGGATCAAATACTTTTTTCCCTCACTGTAGCATACTGTACTTGGTTGCTAGCCAACTGTTTTACTTTTGAGTCATGACAAGTTCCGTAATGTGCCATAAACTGTCATAGATTATAATTTGACTTATTACCAAGAGGATAAGAAACATTCATGAAACACTTTTTAATTATGGGTGATGAACTTGAATTCATCTATTGGTGTATTGAGACACTCTGCATTCAAACAGTTCAGGGCGGTACATTAGGCATATTGATCCGATTCGCTGTCGATTTTGGACATTGACTTACATTGTGTGAAAGAGAGGATAGTATGTCTTTATGTTTGTTTCTGGTGGAATCCTGCATTGGAGCAGAGCATGGCATTCGACATAACTAGATATAAGCTAGCTAACCTATGCTCTTTTGTTGCCGAGAGAGTCATACTGCAGATTATGATGCATCCCCATGGAAAGATTAAGGGTTATCTTGCCTCAAAATTCCCCTGCCCAGCAGACTTAGGTCAGACTGAGTGGAGTAGTATTCTACCTTACTAGAGGAGGTAGACTCAGAGAGACACACAGAGATGGGGAACCTAGCCCCCTGCTCTCTGCCCTCTGGCCTGGCAAAGCATTCATAAGTCTGAGTCACAGCATCCTGAGTCAGAGAGAGAGAAAATTAAAGAGCAGGAGAACATCTCGAAAACAACCTTACCTGCCATCAGGAATAGACCAGTTCACAGCTTCCTCTCAGAATACCTGCTTCTATGAATCATGTATTATCCAGTGCAGTGGAAAGGGGTTCTGAGGTAAATAAAGATGAACAGCCCAGTATACAACCCCTGTCCTGGATAAAAACACAGTTATCTAATGGAGAAACACAGAGCGGTTGAGTTGAGTTTACTATGGCCATTGTTCTTTGTTAGACCTCGCTCCATACTGTATTTAATCCCCAAGTCCCCACGTCCCCACGTCCCCACGTCCCCACGTCCCCACGTCCCCACGTCCCCACGTCCCCAAGTCCCCACGTCCCCACGTCCCCACGTCCCCACGTCTCCACGTCCCCACGTCCCCAAGTCCCCACGTCCCCAAGTCCCCACGTCTCCACGTCCCCAAGTCCCCACGTCCCCAAGTCCCCACGTCCCCAAGTCCCCACGTCTCCACGTCCCCACGTCCCCAAGTCCCCACGTCCCCAAGTCCCCACGTCTCCACGTCCCCACGTCTCCACGTCCCCAAGTCCCCACGTCCCCATGTTGAAATTCATCCATGCATCAGACCCAGACAGTGGGCCGAGGGCCGGGGCCTTACCATAGCCATGGAATTACATCTTCCCTCTCCCTGAAGGGTGGGCCGAGTCTGTGGTCGGAGAGAGAAATGGGGTGAGAGAGAAAGAGAAAGAGGGGAGAGAGAAAAGGAGAGATGAAAGAAAGAAAGAAAGAAAGAAAGAAAGAAAGAAAGAAAGAAAGAAAGAAAGAAAGAAGAAGAGAGAAACAGAAAGATAGTGTCTCCTCTGCCATATATCAGTTGCCTTGGCTCCCTGGGTCTCTGTTAATTTAATATCTGTGATTTGTCAGCGAGGCCTGGTAGGTTATGGATGGATAGACCAGGGTTTCACGCTGGCATTTTCATGGAGGATGATGAAAGAAACTTCTCTCATTCTCGCTCACCGTCCTTTAGATTAACAACCAACCTAATTATGCCCGCTCCTCTTTTACGGCGATAAGATTTGTCTAATTTGTCAGGTGCTGTCAGGTTGGAAAAGAGAGCATCAATTCGACCCTCTCCTAACAGAGGGAGATATGTATGGTAGAATGAGCCCGGGCCTATTGTTACAGCTTAGCTATTGAAAAGGCTTTATCAGGCAAATTCTCAATTTTGCATCATACCTTAGATATCCCATGAAATATGAGCTCTTTGTACCATACAACACCATCACAGTGACAGCTCCATACCAAGTGTCAAAGCTGTCGTCCTTCTAATGGGAGAGGCTAACGTGGACATCCTGTAAAATGACACATGCTGTTCACTTCGATACTTGACGTCAATACACATAAAAGTGTGCAGGAGAGAGGGACATAATACGAGGTGTCTGTCCTTGTGTTTGCTTGAATCAGAGAGTGGGTTGTCATCAGTCTTACAGTATGAGACTATACTTCTCTTCCCAGCAGTATATCTGTGATAATGAACTTATCCCTATGACTCTACAGTATGTCTCAGTATGTGTCTGATGACCCCCTCTGGGACAGACAGACAAAAGTGGAACCGTTTTGGCAGGTGGTGTGCCATTAACCATATGGAGCCGGCCCAGAGCGCTGAAACTTTGTTAAATAATAAAAGCTGATTGATAGCGCAACGATAAAATTGGTTTGATTTATTGGCCCATTCCGAATCAGTCTATTGGGTTTTTAATGGCAGGTTTTTATTCTTATGACATCACCAGGTGTCGAAATGGTTATCTTCTTGTTGTTTCTCTCCAGTGGTCTGTGTCGTCTCCGCACCCTGACCTCTGAACCCCCCCTCGCCCTCCTCCCACCAGCCTGACCCAGCGACCACCCCACCTTGCCCCCTGCCAAGCGGACTGAAGACCCCTAAACAGTGCCAGGCTCAATCACCCCTCAAGGCCCCTGAGATCACGCAGGTGAGTGTACACACACACACACACACACACACACACACACACACACACACACACACACACACACACACACACAGGAGTTAAGAGTGCATGTGTTTAGAGTGGAAATAAGGGGAATGTTGGGAACAGACACCTTGTCTCAGTGAGCCTCACATCTGGAAGGGGTGTATGTTAGCATTAGCTGCATGCAAGCAGATGGGAGATAAAAGGACTGGTGCTATCTGATCTACGGCTGTGGTTGACTCATGATAAAGGTGACAGAAATATTGCACATGATTTACTGGCTGTTCAATAGGTGAGTATAAGTACAGAAGAACATTTGGGACTTTGCAGTACCACCAGGAAGCAGACAATGTGTTTTGTTTATTTCTCAATTATTTGTTTATGCACAATTGGTTATGGCTGTGTGTTTATCTGGTCAGTGGTCCTCTCTGCCACACTGACTGGCCATGTAATGGTCTGAATTATTCTGTCACCTTTCATCTAGATCATATTCCACCTGTCATACCTCCTCCAGCTCACACCTCTCCTCTCCTTATTATCCTCTCCCTCCTCTCTCCTCTCCCTCCTCTCTCCTCTCCCTCCTCTCTCCTCTCTCCCTCCTCTCTCCTCTCCCTCCTCTCTCCTCTCTCTCCTCTCTCCTCTCCCTCCTCTCTCCTCTCCCTCCTCTCTCCTCTCTCCTCTCTCCTCTCCCTCCTCTCTCCTCTCCCTCCTCTCTCCTCTCCCTCCTCTCTCCTCTCTCCTCTCTCCTCTCTCCTCTCTCCTCTCCCTCCTCTCTCCTCTCTCCTCTCTCCTCTCCCTCCTCTCTCCTCTCTCCTCTCCCTCCTCTCTCCTCTCCCTCCTCTCTCCTCTCTCTCCTCTCTCCTCTCTCTCCTCTCTCCTCTCCCTCCTCTCTCTCCTCTCTCCTCTCCCTCCTCCCTCCTCTCTCCTCTCTCCTCTCTCCTCTCTCTCCTCTCTCCTCTCTCCTCTCTCCTCTCTCCTCTCTCTCCTCTCTCTCCTCTCTCCTCTCTCCTCTACCTCCTCCCTCCTCTCTCCTCTCCCTCCTCTCTCCTCTCTCTCCTCTCTCCTCTCCCTCCTCTCTCCTCTGACAGGAGCTCCTCTGTTTACTACTATGTTGGTTAATCTGAATGAACTCCAAATTCCTCCATGGTGTAGCTAGCTATCTCTTCAGGGAAGGGAAACCTATTCGACCTGCCCATTCACTCCCGATGTGTACATTGCCAACAAGTCTGAACTACGGAGCAAGTATTAGCCCTTTACAGTGTTTTCTATGGTAGGCAGTGTCAGTGGGTTAGACACCCGGCTCATGTCGGTTTGCTCACCATAAGCAGGGCTGTTAACTTTGGACAGTGACTAGAGTAATTTATTTGGTCTAGGGAGACCCTGGTCGGACCAGGCAGGCAGGGAGGCACATCGGTGGCAGATGTTTGAGTTCGTCCTCCTCTCCTCCTTTCATCCACCAGTCCTACAGGATCACGGCCTCCAGATGGTCCCCTTCTTGTTTTGCCTTCACCTTCTCTTTATAGACCCCGCAGCAGTTTAAATACTTGGAGGTTATGAGGTATACTGTTCCACTGGCTTTCGCCAGCGTCATAGTACAATACCCTGTTTGATATATTGGTGTCCACATAGTGTGCAGTATATATTAGGAATAGAATACCTAAACTTTGAGTGCTGGGAGGGATCTGTGTGGGGAGGAGGGATCTGTGTGGGAGAGGAGGGGGAATGTTGAGGGGAAGGAAGGGGGGACATGGAGGGGTAGTGAAAGCTTACTTGTTTAATGCCATCTGATGAGCTTCCAGGCTTAGCTAAACCTGTGTTAATCCTCCATCCAAGATAGCCACAGCTGAGATGTCCGTAAGGAAGCGTCCTTCTTTCCTATGGTTACATGGTTTTAAAGGTTAACGACTGGTCGCCCATTTTATGTTGATATAAAGTGGTGTTGTAAGTGAGTGTTGTAAGTGGTGTTGTAAGTGAGAAAGACAATTAATCAGAACCACTCCAGCTGCTTCCTGTCATTTGGGCAAAATGTTGTGGAAAATGTAATGAAGGCTAGCTCGGTAATGGTTTCAAGCTTACCCGGTGGAAAATATGACCGTCTTTCCATAGACGATTAAGACCAACATGAAGCCCCTTTCCTTTTTTCTTTCTGACTTTTTTCTTGATTCTCCCTATTTTTCCTTCCATAGAAGGGATGTGATGTGTTTCATCCAGGGCTAAATGGAAACATGTACATTAAACGTCTACAGCTGTGGAGCATGAATTAACGAGGGAGACTTGGTGCTGCTGCTTAGCTGGAGAAATCCCCTAACTGCACCTCCTACAACATAGAGAGTCAGAGCTGGGTCACATGGTTTATCCCACAGTGCACACAGCATGCATGTTTAGCCGTTACCACCTCCAGGAAAAAAAATCATAAAACCTGGGTGCATGCTGCTGCTGACTTTTTGTTGTTGTTGCTCTTTCCAGCATTGCAGCAGTTCGCATAAATGCCTGTTGGAGCGTCTCAGAGCAGAGGGCCGGTACACAGACACAGGGAGAAGTGTTTTCATCTATGCCCTTTTAAATGACTGAGGCCTGGTGTAATTACCCAGCTCTGTCCCACAGTCGGTCTACCAGAGAGTCCCACAGTACCCCCCCCTCCCTCAACCTAGCCTCCCAAGGACCTTAGCATGGTGGCACTTACCCCCTCACCCCTTTGTCTGTGTCCGTCTGGCCACTTGTTTGATTGGTAACTGTATATCAGGCTGGGGACACTGGCGAGGCCGCCAGAGTTCCAGTTGCATTAAGCATGACCTCATGTTGAAAGGAGCTGATTCTCCCTCTCAGCCTGCGGGGCCTCGGCCCAGCCTTTTGGCTCGACACCCCAGGCGCTATGCTCAGACCACTAAACTCTTCCCGCACCCCATATTAGGCCTCTCAATGAGAGAGGAGGAGGAGGAGAGAGGGAGAGAGAGAAAGAGAGTGAGAAGGAGGAAGATTGTGTGCTTGTGTGCGGTTGTGTGTGTGGTCATGTGTGTGTGTATGCGGTTGTGCGTGTGTGTGTGTGTGTGTGGTCGTGTGTGTGTCTACTCAGGCTCATGGAGTGGCTTGACTGGGGAAATGATGTCACCCTCTGTTCCTTATCAAGCCTGTCCAAAGTCCACAGACGGTTCTGGGCTAATTCATCTTCAAGATGAGGCGCTGGGCTGGTGGCATGGCCAAACATGTCACACTATACATATACCACTTTAGCTTTTTCAGCACTTACAACCAAGCAACACTTTTAAACACATAATACTGGTTGAGTATGAACTGCATCTTCTCTGTATTGTAGTCCTTTACCCAACACCAACAGAATGCTCTGCTCTGCTCCTGGTCTCTAGAACTGACTAATGTCCTCTGGGAGAGAGCCAGGGAGAGGTCAGATCAGACACTGGATGGATGCACCAATCAAAAGCTCATAAACAAATGAGCAAGCAGTGTCTTTGGGGTAGCTGTCTATGAGGTGAGGTGTGTGCTGTTGGCCTGAGTGCCTGACTAGCTCCGCACCATCCACAGAGATAGTGTTTATAGCCAGTGCTCCTACTGTAGATGACTTGCACCATAATGGCTCAGCATTCTTGGAAGAGCAGATAACATTCATCACAATCAGCAGGAACATCATCAGGCATGGGGACTGATATCCATGTCTTATTTAATGGCCAGTGTCATGGCCCAGTGAAGATTTGGCACACAGTGATTTGTTAAGAGACAACCCAGCGCCCAGATTTTAGTAACCTCGATATGTTTATAATTTGTGGCAGATGGATGATGTTTACTCGTTCAAT
Source organism: Coregonus lavaretus (assembly GCF_964263955.1). Classification (NCBI taxonomy): domain Eukaryota; kingdom Metazoa; phylum Chordata; class Actinopteri; order Salmoniformes; family Salmonidae; genus Coregonus; species Coregonus lavaretus. The sequence goes on along the minus strand of NC_140020.1, from coordinate 17,351,799 downwards.
GCCAAATGTGTTTGTGGTATCTCATAACAAAAAATGCAAATAGAAGCAAGAAATTCCACCTGGCCTATCAGAGGGAAAGGTGGAACTACTATCATATTGCTTGTACCTATTGCAGGGCTGCGAATAGTTCACACATCAGCTTAAGGTGTGGTTTGCTATGCCTATTACATTTACATTTTACATTTTAGTCATTTAGCAGACGCTCTTATCCAGAGCGACTTACAGTTAGTGAGTGCATACATTATTTTTTATTTTTTCATACTGGCCCCCCGTGGGAATTGAATGGCCATCTTCCGACTCTCGAGGTGGCCGAGCGGGGCGAGCGACCAGCCACCTAGCCGGGTTGTGTAACCAGCCCTTTTCATAACGCCAATTCATAAGTTTGGTAACCCTGCTGCATAGCATTCAGGCTTGTTCCTCCCACACAGGAAGTGTCACCCACACTCCTCACCTCACCCTGTCTCAATGAGACTAGCCGAGGCCTCTCACCCACGCAGAGCACAGTTCTCTCTTTTCACCACTCACACACACACATCCTCTATGTTAAAAATATCACCTCCCATCCTATTCAACTGCCTAGCTTAACTTCCTACTTGCTGCTTGAAATATAGACCTGGATATGACTGGATGTATGACTGTTAGGATAGGATTCTTGTCTGAATCCTGTGCCTAGTAGTTAAATCAGTACAGAGTTTGTCCCGAAACAAAATATCCATCCCATCATGCCATAAACATTGCCCATACACACATACTATTCTATAATGTACTGTAAACTGTAGTTGTAATTGTAAATTTTTACATTTTAGTCATTTAGCAGACGCTCTTATCCAGAGCGACTTACAGTTAGTGAATGCATACATTTTCATACTGGCCCCCCATGGGAAACGAACCCACAACCCTGGCGTTGCAAGCGCCATGCTCTACCAACTGAGCTACAGGGGACTAGATCTAGTATTGCTCTGTGAGGCCAAACTGGCTCTGCTGACCATCTGGACCTGGTTTGAGCGATGGATGGTCTCTCTCTCTCCCCTGGCCTCTCAGCCTGTTGCATTCTGCCTCTTCACAGTCTCAGACTGCAGTATCTCCCAGCTGCAGTCTCTCCCGGCTCCAGGCTGTGCTTCATCTTTGGGCTTCTAATGAGGAGTCAATATGACACTCCGGGGGGCTGACTTGCAAACAAACTGGGTGATACATCCACATAACCTGCTTACAGGGGATAAAATCACACCACAAACCTGCTGGCTGTGCAAATGGTGAATCTCACATGCTGTCAAAACCCAAGCTGTTGGGAGTTAAGTTTAAGTGTGAAAATAGTTATTTCTGGGATTTCAACAAGATACAGGGATATTTTCTATTTCAAAGATTTTCTCTGTTTCAAAGATTCTTTTAAAGGGGGGCCGAGGGGCATTTATTTATAGTACATTGTTTTGCTGATGTTTGTGTTCTATTCTATTTTAGTCATGGTCAATATATGAAATCTGTTGATACATGGTACAGACTGGCGAAGACCATACAAGCTACTTTTTTCACCTTGAGAGGCACAAATGAACCTGCAATTGAATAGAGGCGAGAAGTGTGTCAAGACCGCATAATTAGTACTGTTGATTCAGTCCTTTCAATAGTCACAAAAACATGTGTGCTCTATCAATTATGTACATGCAGTCCATTTGAGAACAGAGTGATTCTGAACATAGCACATTGTGAGTAATTCCCTGAACCAGTTCAGGTGAAAGGCAATGTTGAGCCAGATGCGCCGAAAACACACAATACTTTATTGTAGGACCCTTGCTTCAATCTATTTTCAGAGCCCTTTCACATTTTACCCAGCTAGCAGTTGATAAAGCCAGTTGGAGCTGTTAAAGTTGCCTCCATCCCTAATGAGCTGGAATAGCTGGAACAAAGAGCCACAGCACACCGACCCAGCTCCCCTCTCATTCCCACTTTAAGGAAACATAAAGAAACGATAACAGATACGTGTGTTTCTATGCCAGTTCTATCTTCCCATAAAAGAGCAAAAATCTAACAAACAAAGAAAATTAAACAAGCCAACACACAGGTAAATAAATAAGGGTTTCAGTTGGGGGTCCCATTAGGCCTTCTGAGGCACTGACCATGATGCACTCCTAGGCAGGACTTTGTTACCATAAACGTTGTAATTACTGAATGGAAACAATTAGCAATGCCTTGAATTATTCAGAGTCTGCCCTGGAAAGTACAAGAAACTGCGGCTGTTTCTGCTCAGGGAAATAAGAAACGGCCTGTGTGTGTGTGCCTGCCTACATCACAGTTGTGAACGTGATGTCACCAGGAGGACAAACAAAAGGGGGTAACCTGAGCCCTAAAAACACGCCACCGCGATCGCACACTGGCGGATGTGTCACAGTCAACCCCACAGACGGGCCACTGAATTAGGCCACTGTGCTAATCGAATGGCCCTCTGGTTTAAGTGATAACCAAAGCACACTGGTGTCTGCCCATGTGACTAACCTTTGTTTCTAGAGGAATTACTCCGGTATAATTGCAGATGTCAATCTGCTGAGACCAACAGAACTGTGTACACACATTTTTGAATTGCAAAACTATCCTCTGTAAGAGAGCTGGAACTGGAACCAGATGAGGTTGATTGAATTGTCTTTATTTGTTTTATAAGCATGTAACGCTGGCAGGTCTAAAACAGCAGAGCAGTCGATAATAACAGTGTTAACGACTATTTACATTTACATTTTAGTCATTTAGCAGACGCTCTTATCCAGAGCGACTTACAGTTAGACTATGACTGAATATTTAAAGAACATACTTTGGCAATAGAGATATTTTCCAGGTCTTTTTTTGTTTTATTCACACTATATTTTTTGTGTATTTATTTACAGTGTTCGTGTCCTGCAATTAACCTTTGGTTGGACAGTGAGAAATATATTGTCATGGTTCATTTTAACTTCAGATGTTGGTATTTGAGGAAGCGAATGATTAAATAGGATTCACTCTATTCTCTGTTTCAGTGTTGAAAGGATTCCAAGCACTTCAAATTGGTATGTGGCATCTGGGCTGGCCAAATGGTTTAAGGATAACTATGCCTGCCACACACACAAGTGACTGACACACAAAATAACAAAACACTCTATAATCCTCACTCCTGAATCTGGCTGCCCAAAAAACGCTCAATACCTAATCCCTGCATTGGAAAGAGGATCTATTTTGCTGGAGTTAAAGGGCCTCGGTAAGGTTTGCTCTTTTCCTAGCCACAATGGAGATGTGTGTCAGTGTGTAGGGCATGGTACAGCCCCAGGCTAGCAGCCTCCCACACTGCCCGTAGATCCTCAGTCAGAAGCCGAAGGTGGGCAGAGGCTCTCTCTCAACGTTATGTTCTCCCCCATTATGCATACCTCCGGGGGAGGAGGGGTTGATGGAGATAGATGTACTTCATGGCTTGATGTGTGTGTGTGTGTGTGTGTGTGTGTGTGTGTGTGTGTGTGTGTGTGTGTGTGTGTGTGTGTGTGTGTGCTCGTGCATGCGTGCAGAAACTTACTGTGGGGGCTGGTGTACTTGAAAATGTCTGCCTTATCAGGGGCATCAGTTGTTGGCAGAGGGCCGTCCTATCATATGAAATACTGTTAGACTATGGATCTGTTACATAAAATGCTTGAATCATCCAGTGGAGTGTTTCTGTTTATATCTTTGAGGATGTGTTCCATCTCTATAGAGCGAGGTGTCCCTAACACAATGCCTCTGTCACTGTCCCACGCACACTTCCTCCAGGTACTCCACTTGAAAAGGATGCCAATGAATATTCTCACCCACACTCTGTCAGAAAATAGGACAGGGTTTTAGTTGGGATAAATAGCACTTTATATAACCCATTCAATACTTTTTCTTTGACTTACAAAATGGTAAGCGTATGCTTCGGCACCATGGTAGCAGATATGGACAGAATAACAAGAGATACTTTTCTGTTTATCAGCGTTGCATCCACATCCCTGGGGCCCAGCAGCAGAGCTAGAAAGATTCATTAACGGAAGGAGATGCTCCCAATTGTGGAGGGGGGAGAGGGGGAGAGGGGGCGAGGGGGAGATGGGGGAGAGGGGTGTGCCAGCGTGGCCGCCATTAAGTGTGATATATGAAACTGACTCCAGCTTTCACAGATTGCTCTTTTCCACTTAGTGATAGGTTTGCTCAGTTGACCCTTATTTCACAAAATACTAGCAACGGAGAGCATATTTTGTGAAAATAAGCTAGGAGGAGTTAAGAGGCAGGTACAAGTACTGTAGGTTTAGACATCTTTATTATTCCTCTCTGGAATATCTATATCTACGTTATCTTTACAAAGCTGTCAATCAAGCACATTTCATTAAGTCGGTATGCAACAACTGTTCATGTGTTTCAATTGAGACTGCGTTCTGTATTTTCTTATTTTTAAACTTAGCAAAACATGGCTGTTTTGTCACATACACATTTGGCTTTTGGTTTAATTTAAACATATACAGTGGGGAGAACAAGTATTTGATACACTGCCGATTTTGCAGGTTTTCCTACTTACAAAGCATGTAAAGGTCTGTCATTTTTATCATAGGTACACTTCAACTGTGAGAGACGGAATCTAAAACAAAAATCCAGAAAATCACATTGTATGATTTTTTAATAATTCATTTGCATTTTATTGCATGACATAAGTATTTGATCATCTACCAACCAGTAAGAATTCCGGCTCTCACAGACCTGTTCGTTTTTCTTTAAGAAGCCCTCCTGTTCTCCACTCATTAACTGTATTAACTGCACCTGTTTGAACTTGTTACCTGTATAAAAGACACCTGTCCACACACTCAATCAAACAGACATGAGGAAGGTGAGGGATCAGCGCAGAACTACACGGCAGGACCTGGTCAATGACCTGAAGAGAGCTGGGACCACAGTCTCAAAGAAAACCATTAGTAACACACTACGCCGTCATGGATTAAAACCCTGCAGCGCACGCAAGGTCCCCTGCTCAAGCCAGCGCATGTCCAGGCCCGTCTGAAGTTTGCCAATGACCATCTGGATGATACAGAGGAGGAATGGGAGAAGGTCATGTGGTCTGATGAGACAAAAATAGAGCTTTTTGGTCTAAACTCCACTCGCCGTGTTTGGAGGAAGAAGAAGGATGAGTACAACCCCAAGAACACCATCCCAACCGTGAAGCATGGAGGTGGAAACATCATTCTTTGGGGATGCTTTTCTGCAAAGGGGTCAGGACGACTGCACCATATTGAGGGGAGGATGGATGGGGCCATGTATCGCGAGATCTTGGCCAACAACCTCCTTCCGTCAGTAAGAGCATTGAATATGGGTCGTGGATGGGTCTTCCAGCATGACAACGACCCGAAACACACAGCCAGGGAAACTAAGGAGTGGCTCCGTAAGAAGCATCTCAAGGTCCTGGAGTGGCCTAGCCAGTCTCCAGACCTGAACCCAATAGAAAATATTTGGAGGGAGCTGAAAGTCCGTATTGCCCAGCGATAGCCCCGAAACCTGAAGGATCTGGAGAAGGTCTGTATGGAGGAGTGGGCCAAAATCCCTGCTGCAGTGTGTGCAAACCTGGTCAAGACCTACAGGAAACGTATGATCTCTGTAATTGCAAACAAAGGTTTCTGTACCAAATATTAAGTTCTGCTTTTCTGATGTATCAAATACTTATGTCATGCAATAAAATGCAAATTAATTACTTAAATCATACAATGTGATTTTCTGGATTTTTAGATTTTTAGATTCCGTCTCTCACAGTTGAAGTGTACCTATGATAAAAATTACAGACCTCTACATGCTTTGTAAGTAGGAAAATCTGCAAAATCGGCAGTGTATCAAATACTTGTTCTCCCCACTGTATGGGTGTTTAACGATATTGTTGGTGGTATTTACAGAAAGGGGATCTGGCCTGTAACAAACCTCCATCCAACCACTTATACTGTAGTTGCGAAACTCAGGCTTCCACAGAAGGCTTATGGTATGTCCAGAGGGGTATACTAGAAAGCAGGATCAATGTGTTAGCCAGCTAACTTTGATAAGCAACCAGAAATGACTATTGATTTTATGGTTCATTAAAAAAGCTAAACATAGATATGTCTTTTCGTTTGTTGAATCAATTAGACCATGCCCATTTCAAGCTTCTTTCTAAAAAATCATTGAACCTGCTTTGTAGTTTACCCCTCTGGTGTTTGCACACATTCTTTTTGTGTAACAGCATGGAAGAGAATGAAAACAAAACGGACCAAAAGTAAATATTTCCGGTGCTAAAAATACCTGTGGTTTTCTGCCGGGCTATTTTTAGTTCTCACGTTGGCCTCCAGACACCCGCGTCACACAGCTTTCGTGCTCTTACCCGGCAGCACCAGAGCAAAGGGGGCCTTGTGTGTGTCTGTCGCAATCATAGAAAAAAAAACTGAAATCAGGAAGTACACAGCAGAGACTTGCAAGTTCAACATGTTAGCCTCAGAAACTGGGGTTCATTCTGTATTCAGGTGTTGGTGTGGTTTCTGTACGTTAACACTCGGAAATAGAACCACAAATGTTTATTTATAGTTTCTGTGTCTTTTAGGAACTACGTGGGCCTAGTTGGTACTGATGACTCACTGTTAGCAAGAGGGGGTGGTTCAGTTTGAAACTACACTCAGTAGAAATATTTCAAATTCAATCTAGTTTAGCACTGTACTCTTTGTACTGCATGCCACTGTACATGAGAATATAGATGACTAAACTGAGATTCATTTATTTGAAAATTGAGGAATATCCTAGAGACATAAGTTATTAACTTCTCAGTGAGTGTTTTGTTTCAATCACTGAATTGTTTCTCTCTCCTCTCTCTAGGTCTTATGTGAAGATTCTCGTGGAAGTTGTAAAAGGAGGGAAATCAACAAGCTTTTTTTTTTTAAGACTGGTAAGTGTTCAGTAATAAATATGTACCCAATCATGATTTTTAAGATCATGTTTTCTTTTACAGTACATGCCATTTATATATATATTCTGTTTACATTTTCAGATCACTCAAAGATCTTCATACATTTAATGAATTGGACAGAACATTTGAGCGCTGAAACAAGTTTGCAAGTTTACAGTATGATTGACAGAAAGAAGGTGTTCTGATGCAGACTATAGAGGATCATCGTGACTCAAATGTGGAACAACCCAACAACTTCAGCAATGGAAGGCCCCTTTGTTTAAGATCTCCAGGTGTGACAGCATCTGACATTTGACCTTTGAAAACCCAACTGACGTCTAGAGGGACAATGGAGCCACGTGAATCTGCTGCTGGACCAAAATGCATCAAGGAGCCCCGGGAGAAGCTACAAAGGAAGTGGGTCTCTGAGCCCTCAGCTGGCACAAAAAGAAGCACTTTCGCTGACCCGGAGGAAAAGAGGCACTCACATCGCGAAAGCATTCAAAGTGGTGCCAGTGGCAGCAATATTACTGGCTCAGCACAAAAGTATGGCTCTGGGAAGCTGCTATCAACTGCAATGGGTCAGTCATCTCAAGATAGTCAGTATGCACAGGCTTTCCCCCGTACTTACTCCTACCAGTTACCACAACCGTACCCACAGCAGCCCATGCAAGAGCACTTCCTGTCCGGAGCCAAGCCCCAGCCCGGTCTGGAGGCCCATGCCTGGCCCTTCGCTGGACAGCTCCCTTCCGACGACATATTCCCTGGACACTCCCGTGCCCAAGGAGTCTTCCCTCGTCAGAAATCTCCCAGTTTACCCAGTTCTTTTGGCCAGTATTCCCAGTCAGGGCCGGAGCCGCCAGAGGAGGGATACAAGAAGGAGCAGAAACCCAAGAAGCCAGGGAAGTACATCTGCCACTATTGTGGAAGGGCTTGTGCTAAACCCAGCGTGCTGAAGAAGCACATTCGTTCACACACTGGGGAACGCCCCTACCCTTGTGTCCCCTGTGGGTTCTCATTTAAAACCAAGAGTAATTTGTACAAACACAGAAAATCTCATGCCCATGCCATCAAAGCGGGACTAGTCCCATTCTCCGAACTAGCAGCTTCACGCACAGACATGGATCAGGCGTCCTCAGTGGGAGAGACAGAGGTACACTCAGACGGTGAACAGAGCACAGACACCGATGAGGAGACTGCAGAGGCCTCCATGTTTATGGACAAAGGCAGCCCCATTCCCCAGATATCATTTGAGATGGACAAAAGCACAATGGAGAAGGGAGGGGAGCCGGCATATGCTGATTCAGCTGAGGAACTAGCTATGGCTTCCATGAAAGTGCCTATCCTAATTGTCCCAAAACAAGGGGTCCCGCCAACAGCAATGGAGTGCCCCCCATTCACGGAACTCAAGGCTTCTCACATCAGCTCCCAGGTTGGCCGCGTGGATGACTCTCCCACTATCAAACAGAGACTGGCTCTGAGACTGACAGAGAAGAAGGGATCACAGGACTCAGACCAGCAGTCCCATCAGTCCCTGCACCTCCTGAGTCCACACAGCAAAGGCAGCACAGACTCAGGCTACTTCTCCCGTTCAGAGAGTGCTGAGCAACAGATCAGCCCTCCCAACACAAACGCAAAGTCCTACGAGGAGATCATGTTTGGTCGGACCTGGTATTACAAACCTAACTCTGCTAGATCTAGACAATCCATTGCAGTAGGCATGGCCACTGTTGGCCAAGACACTAACATAGTAATGGGGAAGATATCTGAGGATCAACTACTAGCAGGCGTTGACCCTAAGCAGTATCCCACAGGCCCTTGCCAAAGCAACACAGGTCTACTAGAGACTCCTGATTCAGGGACACTCATTAGGAGTAACTCAATGCCAACATCCTCCCCGACCAACCTCAACGTCCCACCGGGAATAAGAGTGAGCCACTCCTTTGATGAGATGATGACCTCTGATGACGTCTTCTACCCGGGTGCTGCCGGTCTGAGGAGGCTTAGGAGACAGGCAGCTTTTGAGCATTCAGCACATGAAGGGCATGGCGACTATGAAACTTATGGACACGTTCCCAAGAACGCAGCCCAATCCGTGGCGTTAAAGCTAGGGGAGCGCAGTCCTGTGGTGCCAGAGCATACAGCATACAGCCCTTATGGTACTAAAGTGGGAATGACAGAGATTGCCACTCGTAAACGCAGGAAGGAAAAGAGTGTAGGAGATGAGGAGGATGGCCCTGTCCAGTACGACAGTAGTTTTAGTGGCTCAGTAGATATGGTCAGGGATTATGATTCAAAACAAGGTAGTCAAGAGGGTTCAAGGGGGACACCTACTGGAAAGGGATCCATGGGATCTATGTACAGTGCACATAGCCAATCAGACAGTTTTGAAACATGCTGTAGTAGTATGTGCTCAGAGGACGTAGTGCTAGTCCCAGACTCTGACAGAAAGGCAGCTGGCAACGTTATCTCTGTCATTCAGCACACCAACTCACTCAGTAGGCCAAACTCCTTTGAGAAGTCAGAGTCCTTCGAGCACCCAGCCTACCTGCAGGACAAACCCTCCAGCCAATATTCAGAGCAGTCAGATACAGAGAACATAGAGGATGTGCAGAGCCCAGAGTCTAACCTAAGGTCTGAGAGCATGGAGCAGCAGCAGCAAAGAGACAGTGATTTAGTTTCATCCAACCAGCCCTGTCACATGCCCCCCAAACTGGTACGCCAGTCTAACATCCAAGTGCCTGAAATCAGGGTGACAGAGGAGCCAGATAAACCTGAGAAAGAGCCTGACGTACTGACCAAGGAGCCGGAGAAGCACGTTGAAGAGTTCCAGTGGCCCCAGAGGAGTGAGACACTGTCCCAGCTCCCAGCGGAGAAGCTGCCTCCTAAGAAGAAGCGTCTGCGTCTGGCAGACCTGGAGCACTCCTCTGGGGAGTCCAGCTTTGAGTCCTGCACCAGCCTGTCCAGGAGCCCCAGCCAGGAGAGCAACCTGTCCCACAGCTCCAGCTTCTCTATGTCCTTTGACAGGGAAGAGAGCTTAAAGTCTGTGTCACCTTCCAAGCAGGAGGACTTTGGCAAGCAGTCTGAGTACAGCGGCAACTCTCTCACTATCCCAGGCCATCAACAGCAGAGGGAGATGCGACGCTCCTCGTCAGAACAGGCTCCCAGCGCTCTGCCCACCGAGATCCCAGAGATCCGTAGCAAGTCCTTCGACTATGGCAGCCTCTCAACATCATCCAGACAGGGAGAGGTTTACTCCAGTGCATCAGCCATGAAAGATCGGAGACGGGGCTACCTAGTAAGGCAGGCATCCCTCAGTGTTTACCCTGAGACTGTGGTGCATGAGCAAGGTGGTCTCGAAATTACTGTCAAGCAAGAGCATTCGGACCATGGACCCTCATCTTGGCAGAGCCCCCCATCCTCTCAAGGTTCTCTCGGTGCATCAGCCAGCGAAGTAGCAAGACCCAAGAGAGGGTCACATCATCATCTTCTGCAACAGAGCATTAGTGAGGACAGCCAGGACGACCCACCACTGTTCCAGAAGTCATCTCGTCTGCCAAGTCAACAGTCATCAGAGGGAGAGCATCCAGGTCACGAGCTCATGAGCCAGGAAACGATGCAATACTCCTCACTCCAGAACAGCTTGGCTTCACTGCCTTTCCTGCCATTTCAGCCTGGTCTGTTCTGGCATCCCGAGTCTACACAGAGACACAAGCAGCATCTGGCTTTCCAGCCACACCAGTTACAGAAACTACATATCAGACAGCCTAGTCTACCACACATGCTCCAGAAATCCCACCCATCTCTTAATCAGCTACAGCAGATCCAGGAGCAGTGCGACGCGAAGGCTGAAGGTGCTATCAGTCAGAGCTATCAGTATCCCTCCAGAGCCTCCCCCCAGGCCCAGCATTACGGCTCTCTTCCGTCTAAAGTGGCCCTCACCGAGAGCACGGTGCTCCTGCAACAGGTCCAGCCAATCTTCGCCACTCAGAATGCAGGTTCACAGTCATCTCTCCCAGGTATGCTAGTCCCCGTTAGGATGCAGACTCAAGTGCCATCTTACGGAAGTGTTATGTACACAAGTGTTTCACAACTCTTAACTAACCACGGCCAGAGCACTTATTCAGCAAGAGTCATATGCTCAGAGAGTGTATCATCCAGTTCACCAACAGGTGGCACTGTTTCAAAGCACGGCGTTGGCTTCAACTTATCTCAGATCCTTGGTCAGCCTGAGGGAGCTCTACGTTATCCACTGTGGAATGTTCCGGATCTGAACACTGAACACGGGAGACTGAACACGGGAATTCCGCTGTCGTTGACATCAGGAACCATCTCCACCACGGATGCGTCCTCCAGTATTGGGGGAAGCAAGCGGATGCTATCACCGGCCAGTAGCCTGGAACTCTTTATAGAGACCAAACAGCAAAAACGGGTCAAGGAGGAGAAGATGTACGGTCAGATTGTAAAGGAGCTAAGCGCTGTCGAGCTGAGTGCTTCGAAAGACAGCAGCACGTTACCAAAGCGCGCCCCTCTGAAGAGCGAGGGTTCAATGGACGATCAGGAGAGGATGTCCTCCTCCCCACCAGCAGACTTCCCCTCCACCAAAATCCCAGTGCGTTCTAATGCACCCCACATACCTGATGTGCCACCAGCTGACAGCTTCACTCCCCCTCTGCAAATCGTGACGGACTTCCCTGGTGGCAGAGAGTCCCCAGAGGAGCTGGACGTTGATGACTCCTCCACCCCAGAGGCTAGCTGCAGCCCACAGTCCATGGTCTCCTCCAGTGACACTCCAGGAGAAGCCAAGCCACCCATGGGCAGCAAGATACCTGTCAACATGCTGGTGCAGCTGGCTGCCAATCAGAGTGGGGGCGCTGCTGGAAGCACTCTACTGCTCACAGATCTGGCCGACATTCAGCAGTTCTTTCAGTTCCCCAGTCTTCGCACGACAACCAGTGTCAGCTGGTGCTTCCTGAATTACACCAAGCCAAACAACGCTCAGACGACTCCCCTGACTTCTGTCTACGGCTCCTGGTGCATCAGCTCTTACAACCCCAACCCTCTCAGTCTCAGCACCAAGTCTACTCTGGCCCTGCTATGCTCCAAGCAGAGGAAGAACACAGAAACCTACACGATGGCTGCTATGTATCAACCTGGGACTGGAAAACTTGTGTCCTCTCTTGCTTGGAAGCAGAAGTTTGAGCAGGTAGTCACACGTCACATACAGTATGTCTCTTATTCATAGTTAATGTATTTATTGGTTAATGGGTGGTTAACGGTTGGTTACTAAATAAGTATTCAAGTTTTAGAATTCACATGCTTTAGAGAGTTTGAAATCCCCTACAATATTAGAAACCAATCTGGGATAAAAGTCTATTTTGAAGCCGACATTCCAGTACTGTACATCTGCCATCAAGTGTTTTTGTCTGTTTGTGAGGATTTAACTGAGTGTTATGCATGTTTTTCATTTGCAGATGAAGCCAGAGCTCATGCAGCTAGATGTGAGCAAATATGGGAAGAAAATCAAGGGGCTGAGTGCCAGGGATCGAATCAAGGAGGACCACGGAGAGAAAGAGGCCTCCTCAAAGCAGGCTGAGCCCACTCGCATCAAAATCTTTGAAGGAGGGTATGTGAAGATGGCTGCCATTAGCCATTCAAATTTAATTGAAAGCATTTTAATATCAGTGTGGCACCTTCTCGAGAGGGCTGCTTAAATGTGTATATTGTTGTGACTTTTACACAAAATGTACAGTTTTATGGAAGGCAGAAGATGAACAGCTCTTAAATATGTTGGATTTAATGCCTGGCGGCTGAAACCACTTCTTCAGAGCAAAATATTATTTGAGAATGGTAATACAATGACTGTGATAACTGGAATTTAAGTATTACTTAAATCACTTTACATTTTTTATGACTTCACATTTATTCACTAGAGGGTGTTTTCTGCAGAAATGTTATAGATTTAAAAAAAAACACAGGATGGATTTTTCAGATGGATTTTAATTGTGGTTGAAAGGCGTTACTAGTATAGGCTACAGTAAAGCAACGTTTTGTTGTTTAACAGCCATGGTATTATTGACTACTGTGCATGAGGCTACTGTAACCTCTTTGCGTTGGAGCAAGCAATAGATAGATTTCCAAATGAGTTTTTCAATCATCTGACATTTTTTCAAAATCACATATCTGGAATGTCCCTTTTATGATATTACAATGTACAGTGAGAAAAATGTACAAGAATTACATTTCATAAATGGGAACAGCTGTAAAAATATCTCTGACCAATACCCAGTTGAATTTGGCACCAGAATTATTTTCTCTGAGCAGTAATAGGCAAACTTTCCCAATGTAAAGTGGCCTGTTTGATGTATTTGATATTTGCTCCCTTAACACATGCTTCGATTATACTCAATATCCTCCAATAACGTTGGAAAATCTGGTCTTCTTATGATTTCAGGTACAAATCCAATGAAGACTATGTTTACGTGCGGGGTAGAGGAAGAGGGAAGTACATCTGTGAAGAGTGTGGAATTCGTTGTAAGAAGCCAAGCATGCTGAAGAAACATATCCGCACACACACCGATGTCAGACCATATGTCTGCAAGTTCTGCAACTTTGCTTTTAAAACTAAAGGTGGGTTTCCTTCTTCCGCTTCATATAACCACATATATGCAAATGTACACCTTCCTTCTCAAGGAATTGAACCTGATAGTTCAAACATAAACAGTGATCACACTGGAAAATGATTTATGTAGAACTGCGACTACAGACTTCAGTCTACATTGCATTAGGAGAGTGGCAAGGTTCTCTCTCTGCTGCAGTAAAGTGTTGATGAGTTTATTATGCTGCTTCCAGTAAGACTTTTTAAAAGTTGTAAACTCTGGTTTCAGGAAACCTGACAAAGCACATGAAGTCGAAAGCCCACATGAAGAAGTGCTTGGAGCTCGGGGTGTCAGTGACATCTGTGGAGGATGCAGACGCCGAGGAAGCTGGTATGAATCAGACAGACTGACTGAGCACATTGTGTAGAGATGAGCCAACATTTGATAAATACTGGGCCCTGTAAGTTGCACTGGTGCGGTTCTTGAGGGACAATTATCGTAATGAAAAACAGGAGCTGCCTCTCTGTCAGGTTTATGTAAAATAACCAACTTTAAGATACACAGTTCACATTTTCCCTGCTTGAATTCCACCATTCTTCATAGAGTAGAAAATAACTCCAGTGACCCATTCAATCCAATTGAAATAAATTGCGGTTGCTGGAAAAGATCTGTAAACGCATAAATAGAAGAAGTCCTACTGTGTTTTTATATCCCATTTCCTTGTTAAGACTGCACTAAATGCTGTTTATTTGTCTTGCAGAATAAAGTAGGTTACTGTTATTTCATTTGCATAGCGTTTGACTGGATCAATGGTTGATTTACCAATATGTTTCTTTTTAGACAATGGCGAGGATGGCCAGAGGGAGTCTGGGAAGATGTCAGGCATCATGGCGGACCACCAGTTCTCAGACGCTGATGATTCTGATGGTGGCGAGGATGACGGGGATGAGGTGGATGACGATGAAGACGATGACGACGATTACGATGGCGACTCCACGCCGAAAACGCGCTCCAGAAGCACCAGCCCTCAGCCCTATGGCATACCGTCTCTCTCCATCACGGCTGTGGCAGCCTCTCAGAGCGCCTGCTCCTCAGACCTTCTGGGCCACGGCTCCAAACCGCCCCTCTTCAGTTACTTCACCAGCCTGCCCAGCATCCAGATCACCCAGCTCATGGTGCCCAGCGAGCGTGCAGGCCAGGGCCAGATGGCAGAGTACCAGCGTCTGCTGCAGGGCGCCCTGGGCGAGGACTATAAGAGCAGGCTAGACGTACCCAGCTCCATGGACGAGGACTTTGGCTTGTCCCCAGATCACAGCTCCTCCTCCTTTGACCTGTCCCCGTCTCGCCTCTCCTCCCCAGGCCTGGACTCCTCCCCTCTCCGAGAGCCCTCCCCCACCACCTCCTCACGCAAGTACCTCTCCCCCCGACGGGACCTGTCCCCCCGTGGCCGCCTGTCACCCCACAGAGAGGTGTCCCCTCTCAGGCACATCTCCCCCAAGAGAGACATCTCCTTCAGGAGGGACCTCTCGCCCCGGAGGGACCTGTCCCCCAGAGGTCACCTCTCGCCCCTGTCCCACGCCGGACGCCCCACGTCACCGGGCAGGGACCTGGCGGGCAGGAGGGAGCTGTCTCCACGCAGTCACCACCGGGGCATGATCAGACCTGTCTCCCCCAGGAGGGGCATGCACCATCACAGTGCCCCTTGGAGTCTGGGCCAGCACCTGCACTCAGAGATGGTGCCACTGGGCCAGCGCAGCAGGAGCCACTCAGAGATGGAGACGGTAAGTGTTCTATTCTATTTTATTCTATTCACACTGCACTTGAGCCACCATGAACAGCTCCTTACTGACTGTGTGTTAACTAATGACTCACAGTATTAATAGTAGTGCCTTATAGGATGGTAAATGGTCTCTGCCTTCAACTGTCTTAGAGATTCTAACTTAAAGTTAAAGTACAATGGGCCCATGAAGGACCACCATAGAGTGCTACTCTTGCAGTATCTGCAGGCATTTCTATGTATATATGTGGCTAATTAAGGATCCCTGGGGAAAGAGGTCAAATACAGTGTGTATTATTCTCTTCTCTCTGCCATCTGGCTTGTTTCCATGGAACTCAGTGATATAAAGATAAGGCAGCCGTAGCTTGGCTCATCACTCAGTGGTTAATAACTTCTGTTTTTCTTCTTAAGAGTCTTGTTAAACCCGACTTTCCAGGAACCCCAGTTTAAATAAAGCATGACATGGAGCCTGCTTCAGCTGTATAATTTTCAAATATTCATATTTTACTTATTTTTAGCTGGTAATAGTTTTGTCGTATGTGAGCAGATTTTTCCTGCCTTCTCAAAATCCATTACAATCCCTCTTTTCCTCATTCACAGTTTCTCAGTCAGTACAAACCTACAATTTGAAGTGTTAGCACATTATACATCATTAGATGCTTTGCTCCATATAATTGTGACATTTCAATTGTTGAATATTCATATTTTTCAAGCTGTTCAATTGTTGAACTTAAACTGAAAAAAACATAGTACTTTCAGAGATCATCTGCATACTAAGATCCACAGACCCTATTGATCTACGACCACTATACTTTGTGCTGAATTCACCTTGTATTTTTTCAGGATCAGAGAAAGGGTTCCCCTCCCCACAGCAGCCAGGAGTCCCCACGGCCCCACCAGGGCCTGTTCAGCCACCTCCCCCTGCACTCCCAGCAGCAGGTCCGCACCTCCTTCCCCATGATCCCCATCGGCGGTATCCAGATGGTGCACTCTGTGCCCACCTCAGTCACCGGCCAGGCCCACCCCACCCGCCTCCCCCTGCAGAAGAGCACGTCTGAGGAGTCCAGCACCAGCGAGGTCTCCTTCCACCTGGCCGAGGGAGGAGGAGGGTCCAGGGGTTCGTCCGACTTGCCCCAGCGCCAGGAGAGGATGGTGTCATCATCCACTCCCTCTCGGGGGACCCCGGTCCCCTCCACTGGCACCTCTTTACCCTGGTCAGGAAGTCGCCAGGACAGCGCAGACATGTCAGACAGCAAGGACAGTAAGCAGCAGGAGGAAAGCATACAGACTTGTACCAAAGCTATCGCCTCGCTCCGCATCGCTACGGAACATGACACTCTGGAGAAGGGCATGTTGGCGTGCTCTTCAGACGCCCATCAGAGACACCCCCCCCCACTGCCTCACTCCTCTCACCCCCCTTACCCCAGCCCTCAGGAGAGAGCCCCCAGCAGGATTCAGCACTTTAGTGGCCTAGAGGTTAGGCAGTCCCCGGACGGCCGCTCGGCCTCCCCTCTCCCCCTACACTCCAGCTCCAGCTTGGAGACCTCCCTGCCGGCCACATCAAAGGGCCCGGCGGGTTCCGCGGCAGGCCCAGGCCACTGTGCCAAGGAGAGGTCGCCAGGTCAACAGAGCCCAGGGGAAAGACCAGCAAGCACAAAGAGAGGCAAAGATATATCAAAGGATGCCACAGAGAACAGGTGAACATTGTTAAAAAGGGAAGGACGTGCAACGTAAAGACATCAACCCATACAATTGCACACACACACACGACACGCATACAGAGAGACAGACATTTAAACACACACACACACAAACAAGTCTTTAAACAAGCAAATTAAGTAGATACTCTGTAGTTTCAATGTATATGTATAGCATGCCTTTTATAACCTGGTTTGCTATTTTAACAATTTCTTATTTAAAGTTTCAGAGAATATACATACAGTATGTTAACTTATATATGAGCCTGACCAAATTGCTTATGGACTCCAGTCTGGTACTTTTAAATGTACAGATGTGCCTTTTCTTTACTTTCTGCTTATATTCTTATAAGCATATTAAGCAGGAAGATATGTTAATATATCAAGTTTGTGTATCAGCTTTGTAATAAATGCAATTTCCCGTCTTTTTTAGACACTTGAGTCTGAATGATGTGAAGTATCAATATATGTAAGG
The DNA here is from genome assembly GCF_964263955.1 of Coregonus lavaretus. Lineage (NCBI taxonomy): Eukaryota > Metazoa > Chordata > Actinopteri > Salmoniformes > Salmonidae > Coregonus > Coregonus lavaretus. The sequence continues at coordinate 17,334,347 of NC_140020.1, read as the reverse complement.
TTGCACTAAAACATATTTTTATATGAGTGAAATTAAATGGCTTTTGTGTACAGCAGCAATTCTATAATACTATTTATTGTATCATGTTTCATAAATTGTACATTTTTCTTAATGTTGTGGATGCCTTTTCTATGTAAAGCATGGGTTTTGCTATGGCATAATTAGAGCAAACAATATGTACACTGTAAAATGGCTTTATATGTTAGAAGTATTTATATACACCTAAGTGAATGCACTTTACTTGGAGGTATATACATATGATAAAATTTACCAGAATATTTACCTAGTATATAAATATATATATATATATATATATATATATATATATATATATATATATATATATATATAGAATATATATCTGCACTTAGGTTTTAGATTGACACCCACATACAGTATGGTAGTTAGTTCTAAATGCTTGTACCTTTTTCTCTCCTGTTCGCTGGATTGGCTACACTAGTTGTGATTTTTAATTTTTTACAAAAAGTAGAACTGTTCAGCATTACGTGAATCAATGTGCTTTATTTTTTTGTTTTCATTCAACGCTTACTGACGTAGTAGTGAAATATTAAAGATAGTTTGATCTTCTGTGAATCACGTTGCTTGAAGTACTTGATTTATTGATTAGTATGGGGAACATTCCAGCTGATGTAAATATTGAATGCCCATGTATTTGTACACACACATATACACACATATACACACAAACACACACACACACAGACACACACAGACACACACACATAGAGAGTAGTGAGACACCAGTGTGTTACCAACGAGGAGACCCCAGCGGCATACACACACACAGTCATACACATTTATCCATGGAAAGAGTTCATTCTGGGCAATGACATCAGTTCATCAAAAAAAAAGTTTCAAGGCTTGTAGACACAGATATCCAGTACTCTGAAAAATGCACCTTATTTGGAATCCAGTTGCTTTTAAAACCCTGTTTGCGAATAAACAACCTAAACGAATGAGAGCATTCAGCCAGTGCACTCGTGTGTGTATATCTGTATTTTGTATGGTGTGTAGAAGATCTGTGTAATTTACTCTTTGGACATTTTTGACAGTAGTCCCTGGTATTCACATAACTGTATTAACATGTCTTTAAAATCTAAGGTATCAAAGCACAAATCGTTGTATAGCAACAAAAAAAAAATGAAAAAATGTTAAACATACATAAAAAGGGTAACTTTGTGATGTTCAGTGGAAAGTACAATATCATGGAAGACCCCAGTTTCAATAATGAATCACAGTGCAGGTGGAAATAAAACGAATTGTTGTTTTAAAATAAATACGACTACAATAAAATGTCCTTGATGCTTTAATTCTTTCCAAATACTTTTGGACCTCACCGTATGTGGACACGTTTGCAATATCACGTAGGCCTACAGTACATGACCTGCTTTACAGTATATGTCCTACTTTACAGTACATGTCCTACTTTACAGTATATGTCCTACTTTAAAGTACCATAGGCGCAACAGGAGTCAATGCACACAAAACAAGTGTAGGCCTTTGGTAAACTTAACTCAGTTATAGCTCTTCTGTAAAACCTGAAAGAGCTCTCCAGTTGCTAATTTTAGGCTATCACTGTCATACTTCGTAGAACACATAGTTACTTCCCTTTGGTTTAATCCACTCTGACACAACTAGGTTGGTTATTCTCACTAACGTGTTTGTCTTTCAGATCACTTGGAAAGATACTTTGATCTTAGGGGTATTTTAGTCTTGATTAGTTTTGATTTCTTTACTTTGAAAGTAATTCTGTTTACGGAAATTGCCATGGGAATTCTCACCATAGATGAGAATTAACTCAGACCTATTTTTGATTGTCAGATTGTCATCCTCATGAATATTGCAACTGACAAATTGTTCTTATTTACTCAATAATACATAATTAAACTCAAGTAATCAAGTGCTATAACACTAAATGGGTATCATTGCAAAAATGTCCACTAATGGTGTTACACTCATCATGTAGAGATTAACATGTAATAAATGTTGGGATTCAGGTAGAATGTTTAAATAGGAATGCATTAAACACAATACATTTTAACCAGCCACCAAATGTCTATTGGTTGTTTCCTATCCAGGCGTGCGGGTGCAGTGGCATGCTGCTGTGACAGTTGTAAGTGAGCACGTTCAATGTATTATTTTCCTCACACCTCCATCAGGGTGGCAGGCAGGCGGTCGGTTGACCGTCCGACCCGAGGACATGGCTGTGTCACCCAGACACCTGCCATCCATCTGCCCTTGTCCTGTCTCTTCATGTCCAACCCTCTCTGATGAACGACTACCACAGACAGATCAGGATGGCAGGACGGGCCGCTGGAACCAGCCTCTGAATATAACTAAGCATGGCCCAGAGGTTTTTCCTGGTCAGGGAAAACTCCTGGTCCTAAATATAGGCTACCTACTCTCTATTGTTCTCTGACAGACATTTACAGTCGTCATTGATTTAATGGGTTAGGCGTGTACTGTAAATACATATTTTGATTTGTTTGAGAAATCCAGTGCCCCTCCCTTGTGCCACAATCACCCACTTCACCCTTTGTATTGAGTGGTTATTGTGAAATGTTTTTTGCAAGAGCCACATTAGGTATGGGTTTAGGGGGTGTGCTATAGCATGACACTTAGAATATAGATACATTTCAGATTATCTCTTTATGTTTTTGCTGTGCTGTGTATGCAACAAAGTGTGTATGATCAATGTATTTTTTACAATGTATAATTTACAAAGGTCTCCTTTGTAAATTAGGTCTTCTGACCTCAACTGGACTTTCCTGGATTTAAAAAAAAGCATTCTATTTAGAATTGATGAGTTGTCAAGCCATGCAATTGTTTTGTGCAGTAAACAAGCTGTCTAAAAGCTGTCATATTTAGCCAGAATAGTCACTTATCTAATTTCAAATTGGTCCTTTGCAATCACCATCATGTAGTACTACATGGAAGACTGCAATTTGTCATCAAGATGTCTTCCAAAGAAGTGGTGTGTGCCTGTTTTCCTGGAGAGGCATCTGGTTGGAGGAGTAAACAGCTTTCCAATTTTAAGTGCCAGGAAAAAAAAGAAATAAATTAAAACCATAGCCTCTCAAATTTCAATTTTTCAAGGATCGGGAAAGTTCTTCTGAGCACTTGACAGGAAAAACTGGTGTCATTAACAACCTCAGACGGAAACCACTGCGTGGGAAATCATATACAGTTCCTTCTGAAAGTATTCAGACCCCTTGACTTTTTCCACATTTTGTTACGTTACAGCCTTATTCTAAAATTGATTAAATATATATTTTCTCTCAACAATCTACACACAAGAAAACAATTATTTACATAAGTATTCAGACCCTTTGTTATAAGACTCGAAATTGAGCTCAGGTGCATCCTGTTTCCATTGATCATCCTTGAGATGTTTTTACAACTTGATTGGAGTCCACCTGTGGTAAATTCAATTGATTTGACATGATTTGGAAAGGGACACACCTGTCTATATAAGGTCCCACAGTTGACAGTGCATGTCAGAGTAAAAACCAAGCCATGAGGTCGAAGGAATTATCCGTAGAGCTCCGAGACAGGATTGTGTCGAGGCACAGATCTGGGGAAGGGTACCAAAACATTTCTGCAGCATTGAAGGTCCCCAAGAACACAGTGGCCTCCATCATTCTTAAATGGAAGAAGTTTGGAACCGCCAAGACTCTTCCTAGAGCTGGCCGCCCGGCCAAATTGAGCAATCGGGGGAGAAGGGCCTTGGTCAGGGAGGTGACCGAGAACCCGATAGTCACTCTGACAGAGCTCTAGAGTTCCTCTGTGGAGATGGGAGAACCTAACGTAACAAAATGTGGAAAAAGTCAAGGGGTCTGAATACTTTGCGAAGGCACTGTACTGTAACTGTACTGCACCTATGCGTGATGGCTTCACCAAAGAGGAGATAATAAAGTGTGTCAGCACCATTGGAATATGAACCATAACAACATTTTTCCAAATTGGTGTTCAGAAACTGTAATTCAATGAATGTCAGTGCAAGACACAGACGCATAGGATTATAGAGTCTATCTGCATAAAGCTAAATAGTGTACACAACAACCCATACATCCATTATGTCCTTAATTCATTTCAATCACTGCACTACATAAAGGCTGGGTACACTTTACCCTAAATAAAAGTCAGCACTGACATAGAATATGATATATGAATATACGAATTGTTTTATTGACTCTGGGCTAAACTGCTTTGAGAACATTAATTGTAGACATGTCATAGAGATATACTGCCATCTGTAGGTAAAATAAAGTAATTCAGCTGTGTAGAAAACCTGGTAAAATGTGGAGGGAAAAGTATTGTACTGCAAATTAAGTAGACAGGTTACTATCCTCTACTAGTCAGCACCTCGCATGTATTTCGTCTTATCCCCTTACATGACACTTTAATATTTTTTCTTTCATGAGACACGTTTTGAATCATTTTGCATCACTTCTAACTAGATTATAATACCTAAAAAATGACTGCAATTACAAACTTAAACAATGCATCCATAATGTTGTTGTTCAAAAGAGCCCAAGGCAAGACAATGTCAAACATCTGTCCCAGTTACTGAAAAATCACTCCAATGTCCCTCATAAGATCCCAGCCACTGCACTGACATGAACTTTCCAATGTTATGTACAGTATTGATTGAGTCTGACTCTGATTGGGAGCAGCTCTCTTTCCACAAGGTAGAGAGGTATTTTTATTGTTCAGGCTGTTTGGCTGCCTCCCAGATGGATGAGGCTCCCTCTCTCTGGCCCTGAGCTCCAGGCTAGCTGATAGGGGACTGGAGCCACAAATGGTCCGCATGGGAACTCTGAGTCATAAACGGAACCAGATGTAGGGCAGATAACATAAGTCTCTGAGTCAGACTGATGTTATTGTTTACGGTAATCTCTCACATTGGTGATGATATGAGAGCCCAATGAAACTGATACACAATCGAAATATGTAAGAGAGCAGATTGGGGGAATTATTGTAATATCTGCAACCTGACCTGAATATTCTTTTAACACTAAATGTATTTTATGGAAACAGGGTTTGCCGGCTTCTGTTTTCAAGAAATGTGGTCCTCTGCATTTATTTACGACAGATGTCCTTGGTTCTACATGTCATGTACTTTGTCAGATCCTGGTTTATTTACTGTATATGGTCCATATATGCTAGCCAATGTTTTCCATATAGGATGCTCTATGTTCCTATGTATTACATCTTGAACGTTATTTAAACCTTATGTAAACCCTCACAGATCCTCTAAAGATAGAATCCACCCCCACCCCCACCCCCACCCCCACCCCCACACCTCTCTCTCTCTCTCTCTCTCTCTCTCTCTCTCTCTCTCTCTCTCTCTTCTCTTTCTCTTTCTCTATCTCTCTCTCTCCCCACCTCTCTCCCTTTCTCCCTCTCCCCCTCTCTCCCTCTCTCTCTTTCTCTCTTTCTCTCTCCCTCTCTCTTGCTCTTCCTCTCTCTCTATCTCTCTCGCTACCCCCTCTCTCCCTTTCACTCTCTCTCGCCATCTCTCTCTCTCTCTTCTCTCTCTCTCTCTCTCTCTCTCTCTCTCTCTCTCTCTCTCTCTCTCTCTTTCTCTTTCTCTTTCTCTTTCTCTTTCTCTCTCTCTCTCCCCCACCTCTCTCCCTT